>NW_027176961.1:503327-570827 GCF_023349555.1 Cebidichthys violaceus
TAAACTGATACAATGTCACAAACTCGTCGTTACAGTAAACAGTGAGAATGACGTGGTTCAGCTAACAAAGCTAGCTGTTGTGACATCCGGGTACTCAGAGGGGTTTTAACGGCCACAGTATTAAGCTAGCTGTTAGCATCCCTCGCTCATTAGCAAACTGCGATGTTGTCAGGCCGGTAAAACCGAACTGTAACTGTCGTAAAATGTCCCGAACACAAAGACATGAGACCAACAGTGTTGACACGGACGTTGTGTTAATCTGTTATTTAGCAAATAAATAAAATCAGTTACAACGAAAGAAAACCCTAAAGCTAATGTTAGCAGATTAGCACCACGCTAGCTAGTCTAAACGCTAACGTTAGCTCAATTATAATAGCAGCGTCATCGGGTTTTAATGATATTGATGAAACGCATTTATTACCGATAAATATCCGTAACAAGCGCCTCACAAACAACACAAGCACACACACTGCGGCCTGTGTATTTTAGGCCTCGGGACTGCGGACGCTGAAGCCGCGGTGATCGAGTTCTGGAGAGCCGAGAGGCCGCTGCGCGAAGCCGGGGAGAAAGAACCAGCACGATCGACACCGGCTCGAGACGAACCAGCACGAGCGACACCGGCTCGAGACGAACCACTCACTGTTTTCTCTTGTTCTGGACTCAGAGGCGCTCGTGACTTGAGGTCCTCCAGAGGTCCAACCGTCGGAGTTGAAGGCGTTAAATCAAGGCGTTCCCATTTCTTCTTCTTCGTAAACTGGTGTAAACAGGTGAGAGCGAACAGAACACAGAACAAGAAGGACTGAAATGGAGCGCTGAGCGGACTGATGCTGCTGCGTTCAGGAGCTCCTCCTGAGCTCGGAAAGACCAACTTTACGTTAAAAAATGTCGTCGTCCCCCCAAAGTATAAGTATTTAAGTATCGAAAGTATAATAACTGACGTATTTCAAAGTGTTATGGTATAATAGAATAATGTTATTAAACAGAACTTTCTCCTGCAGGGATTAATGAAGTATGTCTTCTTCTTCTTCTTATTGTATACTACTGGGTAGATTAGTAGTAAAGTACTACATCATTGGTCTTTATATATTTACAAATATAACTATAACTGTCAGACAAATATAGTACAGTAACAAGTACTACATGTACCTCTGAGATGTAGTACAGTATGAAGTACAATATGTACCTCTGAGATGTAGTACAGTATAAAGTACTACATGTACCTCTGAGGTGTACAGTAGGGGTGTCCGTGTCTTTCAATCAGAGGGTCGGTGGTTCGATCCCCAGCTCCTGCTCTACTAGTCTCATGTCAATGTGTCCCTGATGAAGACACTTAACCCAGAATGTCTCCTGTAGCTGCGTCTACAGTGTGTAGATAGACACTGAACTGTAAGTTGCTTTGGATAAAAGCGTCTATCAATGACTGTAATGTAATGAACCTCTGAGAGGTAGTACAGTATAAAGTACTACATGTACCTCTGAGAGGTAGTACAGTATAAAGTACTGCATGTACCTCTGAGAGGTAGTACAGTATAAAGTACACATAAATATATCTGTATGTACATAACATCTTGTTGCTACATGAATGATTCCTCCTTGATTCTTGAACACGTGACAGAATGAATCTGAATTCTGTGATCTTGATTCATGTTGTTGTGCTTCAGTAACTGAAACATTCAGAGACTCTTTTATTTGCTTCATCCTGATGAGTTTATGCTTTCCCACAGTCCCTGAAGGCAGCATCGTGAGGTGACGCAGCTGACGTAGGGGGCGCTGTGACGTGTTTGTTCTTCAAAGATAAAGTTGAACAAAAGCTCTTTCTCTCATAAACAGCAAATATATGATGTCATCATGTTCTGTCTCCATATTTTAAATAACCAGGAGCTGTTGGTTGTCATGGTTTCATGCTGAAGCTACTTTAAATCAGCTGACTTCAGTATTTCTATATGTTACCTGCTGCTATTATTATTTTTATTATTTTTATTATTAAACACATTTCTATTATTATTACTGCTTTTATTATCAATATTTTATTATATTCACTGCTGCTATTATGATTATTATTATGATTATGATTATTATGAGTATTATTATTATTATTGCTGTATTGGTGTATTGCTGTATTGGTGTATTGGTGTATTGCTGTATTGCTGTATTGCTGTATTGCTGTATTGTTGTATTGCTGTATTGCTGTATTGTTGTATTGGTGTATTGGTGTATTGCTGTATTGCTGTATTGCTGTATTGCTGTATTGGTGTATTGCTGTATTGCTGTATTGGTGTATTGGTGTATTGCTGTATTGCTGTATTGCTGTATTGGTGTATCGGTGTATCGCTGTATCGGTGTATCGCTGTATCGGTGTATCGGTGTATCGGTGTATCGCTGTATTGGTGTATCGCTGTATTGGTGTATTGGTGTATTGTTGTATTGCTGTATTGTTGTATTGCTGTATTGCTGTATTGGTGTATTGCTGTATTGTTGTATTGGTGTATTGCTGTATTGGTGTATTGCTGTATTGTTGTATTGCTGTATTGCTGTATTGGTGTATTGCTGTATTGACAGACTGGCCTCTCCTCTCTTCTTGGTTCGGCGTTTCCTTCATTTCTCTTTGTACTTGCAGCCTCTTCACAGCCTCTGCACGTCACGGGGGTTCAGGACAGGACCCAATAGCAACCACAAGACACAGAATCCGGTACCGAACAGACTTTATTTTCACCGGACAGATGGCGGGATCGCCGGTGTGGAACTCGAGGTCCGACACCGGAAGGCAGGAACACTAGTAGGCACAGGATAGAAGACGGTACGGACCGACAACCCCGGACTGCAGGATCAGGGTTGATGTCCTGCCAAGATGTGATTAGTGGAACCCGGGTCTGGTGTGTCAGGTGATCAGTTGGATTGTCAGCTGCGCTCCAGTCAGGGGTGTGGCCATGGGAGGGCGCTGGTGGACACTGGCTTGATTTGTAACACATGAAATGTCGGGTGGATCCTCATGGACGAGGACCGAGGAAGGGTTGATAATGGCCTGGATCTCAAAGGGGCCGATGAACCGGGGGGACATCTTTCGGGATTCGGTCCTTAATGGGATATCCTTGGCGAAGAGCCAGACCTTTTGACCGACTTGATACTGCAAAGGAGGAGCTGCTGCCACGCATCGGAGGGAGGCCTGCGGCTCCTGGTCAAGCCTCTCTGTCTGAGAGTGGGGGTGGAAGCCGGAGGACAGACTGATGGTCGCGCCGAGGGCTCTCCAGACCTGGGATGTGAACTGTGGGCGGTCTGAAAAGATGTCCACTGGGATTCCATATAGACGGAACACCTGGTTGACCATAATGTCAGCGGTCGACCACCGTAACGATGACCGTGTTCCCTTGAGAGGGCAGCAGACCTGTGACGGAGTCGAGGGCGACATGGGACCAGGGGCGATGTGGTTCAGGAAGGGTTGCAGCAAACCGGTGGGAGGTCGGTGTGAAGTCTTCCTTCGGTCAAAGGTTGAGCAGGCGAGGACAAATGCTCTCGTGTCCGCTTCCAGCGATTTACACCAAAAGGTCCTCCGAAGCAGGGTAGCGGTACGTCTGACGCCAGGGTGACAGGAGAACCGGGAGGTGTGCGGACAGGGGAACAAAGAGGCGGCCGGGGGGCCCGCCTCCGGGGTCTGGCTGAGTCCGGAGAGCGTCTCGCACCGCCGATTCCATTTCCCAGGTGAGACAGGCGCCACACAGGTCGCTGGGAGGACGGTATCAGGACTGGAGGCGTGACCCTCGGGGGAGAACTGGAGAGAGAGCGTCGGGTTTGGTATTCTTCTGGCCTGGAGGGTAGGAGATGGGAAAGTTGAACCGTGAACAGGGACCACCGAGCCTGGTGAGAGTTTAACCTCTTGGTGGTCTGGATGTACTCCAGGTTTTTATGGTCCGCTCAGACCACCAATGGATGAACTCCTCCAGCCACTGTCTCCATTCCTCGAGAGCCAGGTTGATTGCAAGCAATTCTCTGTTTCCGACGTCATCATTTCTTTCTGCCGGGGTCAACCGGCGGGAATAGTAAACACAGGGGCGGAGCTTAGAGTCAGAAGGGCGGAGCTTAGAGTCAGAATATATATATATATATATATATATATATATATATATATATATAAATAACCCTACAGAGAGGAAACAGCTCTGGTACCTGAACACAGTGGAGTGTCATTCTAGTCTTGATTCTACTCTGAGTTCAGGAGGAAAGGCCCAGGTGCCCCCCCCCCCCCCCCCCCCTTTCATAGACTCCGCCCCATTTCCTGCCTCCCCACACAAATAAACTGTAAATAACTTGAACTGAAAGAAGAGAGAACTAAAGCTCCTTACTGGATTCATCTCATGTTTAATGACTCAATAAACTCATAGAATAATATCATGATGTCAAATCTGTTTGGATTATTTTTAAGGTAATAAAACTAATATCAGAATGTATTTATTTAAAGATCATTATTTAAAACAAGTTCATTTAATTTAAATCAGGTTTAATTCTCACCTGGCTGCAGTGACATCACAGGTGGGCGTGGTTACAGGTGAGCTCTTTAAATAAACCTTCACACTGAATCCACTTCAAGGTTTCAGAGAAGTTACAGACAAAAACAAAGACCTTCATCACCTTTATCTTCATCATCATCATCTTCACAAATCAAGAACACGTGAAACAGAATCAGAAGAGAACGTCGTTTATTAACCGTCTGCTGTTAGAGGACATGTTGACTCCTTCAGGTCTCACCTGTACAGGTCACAGGTCACTTATTGCAGGTACATCTAGAGTCTCTTATTGTGACAGTTTTAACAGGAAATGCTGTCAGACATGTTTTAATTCACAATAAAAGTCAAACCAGACCTTCTTCACACGATGACGTTTAGTGTTAAACTAAAGTGCTGAAGACTAATTGTCCCTCCAGGCCACCGTAGGCTTCAGGTGATCCTTCAGACAAATCATCGTTTCACTACAAAAATAAAACGCTCTTCTCCGTTATTCACATTCATTCATTCATCGGACCTCCTCCTGTTACTGACCTACATAGAGACCGTGATTCTTTCAAAATAAAAGCCTCCCTTTCATTGTCGGACCTGGCGGCACAGCGCGGTGTTTGTGGGCGGAGTCGAGGTGTGGGAGGAACCCTCCCCTGATTGGTCGAGCTCACCGTCACTGTTCACACTCTACAGGTGTGCTTCAGGTGAAACGGTGCATTCAGTGTTTATCGGAGCATTATGACATCATCGTGCTGCATCATGGGTGGGGGGTGGATCGAAAATATGATCACTTGACAGGTTTGTAGTTGCCAACGCCTTCACTGTCTGTTTGTAAATCCTAAAACTCTCGGTGACGTTGACGTTCTGCATCACTTTAAACTTTTTATGATTTTTTGTTTTACAGAACTTTTAAATGTGCTTCATGAATACTTTATAAGTAAAACAAATCTAAATAATGGTTTAGTAAAAATACAAATACCAACATTTAAAAACATTGAAAGAAAATCAGGAAACATTAATAATTAATGAAGAGATCTGTTTTCTGACAATTCATTAACTTTAATCTCAGAATCTGAAAGAAAAGACTTTCTGATCCCTGATTCAGATCATCCTTCACTTCAAAATGCTCTGTGTGTGTGTCTGGGTGTGTGTGTGTGTGTGTGTGTGTGTGTGTGTGTGTGTGTGTGTGTGTGTGTGTGTGGAATCAGGACGTTAGTGTGGACTCTTCAGTGACATCTAGTGGTCACAGAACTCTCTCTCCTTCAGACAGTTTACTGTCTGAAGGAGAGAGAGTTCCTTCGGTGCCTTCAGGGAACATAAAAAAGCACAGCGTCAGTGTTTGCTTTGTCCCTTCTGGGCTCCTGTAGGAGCTCTGTGAAGGTAGATATTGATAATAGTCGTGTGAACGAGTGACTCATCACGTGTTCATGATGAATCTAACAGCTCTCCCCTCATTGGTCGTTCACTGATCACCGATCAATAACGTAGAGATGTGGGAGGAGTCACGGTCAAAGACGGCCGACGTCGACGTGTCACAAAGTCTCGGTGACGGTGCGTTCGGGTACGCGCGGTTAAGACGGGACGATCCAAAGCTCGGCCCCCTCACAGGAAGTTGGTCTTCAGCGTGATGCTGGGCGAGGACTTGGCGGTGAGGGGGCCGCCGCTCGCTTTGGCGTTCAGACTCTCCTGGTTTCCTTTGACGGCGGCTTCCAGACGAGACTTCAGGTGAGGAGACGAGGAGACGAGCGACCTGAGGAGGGAAGGAGATAACAGTTTATTTATCATTGATGAATATAGATCAGCTGGTGAGAATCTACAGAAGAGAGGAACCGGCTCTGGTACCTGAACACAGCAGAGTTCTGCGGGCCGAGACGCATCAGGTCTTTGAGCGCCGCCTCGTGGAGCGACCGGGACGCCGCGGGGGCGGAGCCTAGAGCATTTTCATCCAGCAGGAAGGAGATGAGGAGCGGCAGCAGGACGGCCACCAGCTGAGGACCTGAGGACCAAGACGAGTTCACCTGAAGACACGTTTAAAAACCTCCCAACAGACACCCGACGGGAGCTTTTCATCACAGCGTCACATTTACAACGGTCCCTGAACACATCATGTGTGACCAACGAATATTATATTTCCACATAAATATAAATATATAAATAAACACATGATCTGTAAACTACAAGCAACCTACAGATGTGATCTAACAGGAAGTGACTGTTTCTGTGACTTCCTGTTTATTCTCTTTCTTTTGGCTCCGCCCCCTGCTGCTCATCTCCAACCAACCAAACGCCTCGACTGAGACCAACATGACCACATGTCTGAACTGTGTTTCAAGAGTTCAACATTGTTCTTAAATATTATAATTATCTGTTTTTCATGATTCATGGTTTTATAGTTAAATGTCAGAGTTCTCTCTAGTTCAGGAGGTCTCCTTCTTCTGGGTTCTGGACTCACGCTGAGACTGGTCTGCAGCCTGGACCAGAGCCTCCATGGACCGGACTCCCTCCAGGACCCCGAGCAGCTCCTCTGGACTCTGAGGACGACTCCGCTCCACCTTCTGTGGAGGACAGTCAGCTGATCAATACATTCAGACATCGCATCTTTTCAAAATAAAAGCATGAACATCAACATTTGATCAGGACGTTTGGTCTTTGTCATCTTAGATTTCTTATTTTTGATTGATTCTTATTTTCCTATTTAAATGTTTCCTCTTGAATTCACCAAACTAAACTCATCGTGAGCGATTTGAAGTCAAGAGGAGTCGAGTTCAGTACCTGGAGGAATTCAACCAGCGGCGGTCCGAGTGCCTGGATGTACGGGACGGACACGGTGGGCGGAGCCTGAAACACCAACGTCAACAGCTGATGACATCGACTCACGACCTGCAGCAGAGAGAAGCAATAATTAACATAAACAACATCATCAGACTGATACCGAATTTTAAAACCACCAGGAGGTCCCAGTCTACGGGGTCCAGGTTCAGAGGACTGATGGAGGACCTGGTCTCGGTTCTACAGAGCCTCCGTGTTGTTGTTCACTAAAGAGTACGTTTTAATGTGTCCATTCTGGTCTCGATTCTGGTCTCGATTCTAGTCTTGATTCTAGTAGTTCTGGTAGTACTGGTTACTCTCCAGTAATACTGGTTACTCTCTGGTTACTCTCTGGTAGTACTGGTTACTCTCCAGTAGTACTGGTTACTCTCTGGTAGTACTGGTTACTCTCTGGTTACTCTCCGGTAGTACTGGTTACTCTCCAGTAGTACTGGTTACTCTCTGGTTACTCTCCGGTAGTACTGGTTACTCTCCAGTAGTACTGGTTACTCTCTGGTTACTCTCCGGTAGTACTGGTTACTCTCCGGTAGTACTGGTTACTCTCCAGTAGTACTGGTTACTCTCTGGTTACTCTCCGGTAGTATTGGTTACTCTCTGGTAGTACTGGTTACTCTCTGGTTACTCTCCGGTAGTACTGGTTACTCTCTGGTCACTCTCCGGTAGTACTGGTTACTCTCTGGTAGTACTGGTTACTCTCTGGTTACTCTCTGGTAGTACTGGTTACTCTCTGGTTACTCTCCGGTAGTACTGGTTACTCTCCAGTAGTACTGGTTACTCTCTGGTAGTACTGGTTACTCTCCGGTAGTACTGGTTACTTTCTGGTTACTCTCCGGTAGTACTGGTTACTCTCTGGTTACTCTCCGGTAGTACTGGTTACTCTCTGGTAGTACTGGTTACTCTCTGGTAGTACTGGTTACTCTCCGGTAGTACTGGTTACTCTCTGGTAGTACAGGTTACTCTCTGGTTACTCTCCGGTAGTACTGGTTACTCTGGTTACTCTCCGGTAGTACTGGTTACTCTCCGGTAGTACTGGTTACTCTCTGGTAGTACATGTTACTCTCTGGTTACTCTCCGGTAGTACTGGTTACACTCTGGCTACTCTCCAGTAGTACTGGTTACTCTCTGGTTACTCTCCGGTAGTACTGGTTACTCTCCGGTAGTACTGGTTACTCTCTGGTTACTCTCTGGTTACTCTCCGGTAGTACTGGTTACTCTCTGGTAGTACTGGTTACTCTCCGGTAGTACTGGTTACTCTCTGGTTACTCTCCGGTAGTACTGGTTACTCTCTGGTAGTACTGGTTACTCTCCGGTAGTACTGGTTACTCTCTGGTTACTCTCCGGTAGTACTGGTTACTCTCCGGTAGTACTGGTTACTCTCTGGTTACTCTCCGGTAGTACTGGTTACTCTCTGGTAGTACTGGTTACTCTCCGGTAGTACTGGTTACTCTGGTTACTCTCCGGTAGTACTGGTTACTCTCCGGTAGTACTGGTTACTCTCTGGTAGTACAGGTTACTCTCTGGTTACTCTCCGGTAGTACTGGTTACACTCTGGTTACTCTCCAGTAGTACTGGTTACTCTCTGGTTACTCTCCGGTAGTACTGGTTACTCTCCGGTAGTACTGGTTACTCTCTGGTTACTCTCTGGTTACTCTCCGGTAGTACTGGTTACTCTCTGGTAGTACAGGTTACTCTCCGGTAGTACTGGTTACTCTCTGGTTACTCTCCGGTAGTACTGGTTACTCTCTGGTAGTACTGGTTACTCTCCGGTAGTACTGGTTACTCTCTGGTTACTCTCCGGTAGTACTGGTTACTCTCTGGTAGTACTGGTTACTCTCCGGTAGTACTGGTTACTCTCTGGTTACTCTCCGGTAGTACTGGTTACTCTCTGGTAGTACTGGTTACTCTCCGGTAGTACTGGTTACTCTGGTTACTCTCCGGTAGTACTGGTTACTCTCCGGTAGTACTGGTTACTCTCTGGTAGTACTGGTTACTCTCCGGTAGTACTGGTTACTCTCTGGTTACTCTCCGGTAGTACTGGTTACTCTCTGGTAGTACTGGTTACTCTCCGGTAGTACTGGTTACTCTGGTTACTCTCCGGTAGTACTGGTTACTCTCTGGTAGTACTGGTTACTCTCCGGTAGTACTGGTTACTCTCTGGTTACTCTCCGGTAGTACTGGTTACTCTCTGGTAGTACTGGTTACTCTCCGGTAGTACTGGTTACTCTGGTTACTCTCCGGTAGTACTGGTTACTCTCTGGTAGTACTCACCAGCGGGTCCTTGGCGTCCATGCTGGAGGTGAAGCGCTGCAGACTGAGCGTGTGCAGTGGCTCCACGGTGCAGACGTCTGGACCAGCAGACAGAAGGAAGACGGTCAGAGCGGAGAGGAGAGTGACGTGGTCCACCACAGAGTCTGAGGACACACACACACACATAGTTGTGACAGTGTGTAGTGGTGGTTGTGTAGTTGTGTGTGTAGTTGTGTAGTGGTGTAGTTGTGTAGTTGTGTGTGTAGTTGTGTAGTGGTGTAGTGGTGTACCTGCGTCCCAGAGGTCCAGCAGAGAGCTCAGAGCTGACCTCAGCAGGAGGTTCCAGGCTCCTCGGCTCTTCTCCTGTCGGCTCATTGGAGACGTCACCACGGACTTCAGAGCCTGAAGAGCTGCCTGGACCACCGCGGCCAGACCGGCCCCGCCCACTGAGCCCGCCGCTGGGGTGCCTGGGAAAAAAAAAAAAAAAAAGAAGAGTCCTTTTTAAAAATCTTTTGGTGCTGAAGAGATGAGGTTGAAAAGATACCAAACTAAACGTAATACACACAACATCTGCTTCAAACTACTGGATCTATTCAAGTTCATCAACACATGAACACATCACGATAACGTCTTAATGTAGCTTCAGCCAGTACTCATGTTCACTGAGCAGAGCCTGAAGGCATCATGATGTAACTGAAGTGAACCTCCGTTGGTTAGCCGTTAGCGGTGCTGCTAACGTTACTAGCTCTCCTCCTGTTGGTGTGTGTGTGTGTGTGTGTGTGTGTGTGTTACCAGTGTGTGTGTGTGTGTGTGTGTGTGTGTGTGTGTGTGTTACCAGTGTGTGAGCTGGGCTGCAGCACCAGCTCTCTGAAGACTCCCAGCAGCAGGTAGAGGACGGTGGGGAGGATGGACACGCTGCCTGCAGGACAGGCGATCATTGACAGATACAGAGAGACACTGATGCTAGCATTAGCGTATTAGCTTTAGCGTGTTAGTGTGTAAAGGTGTGTGTGTGTGTGTGTGTGTGTGTGTGTGTGTGTGTGTGTTTCTCACCTTCTGGGGAGCAGACGGACGGCAGCTCAGAGAGGACACACAGAGCGGAGGACACCAGCTGACAGTCGCTGTCCGTCAAAGTCCACACAGAACCTCCAGAACCTGAACACACACACACACACACACACACACACACACACACACACACACACACACACACACACAGACACAGTAACTTTTTAAAATATACTTTCTTCTTCCTTCTCTTCCATTTTCTCCTCCTCCTCCTCCTCCTCCTCCTCACCAGTTGGACTGGTTCCTCCCAGCTTGGGGCTGATCTGGGGGAGCTTCCTGACCAGCACACAGAGGCAGAGCTCCAGAGCTCCGAACACCAGCGAGCGTCCAGGAATCAAACCTCCGGTGTCTCGACCCTCACCGAACTCTGGAAGAGTCTCCTTCTCTGACGCTCCGTCATCCACTGAGGATCAATAAAGTTCTATTGTTATAGGAGTGTGTTTGTATAAGTGTGTGTGTGTGTGTGTGTGTGTGTGTGTGTGTGTGTGTGTGTGTGTGTGTGCGTGTGTGTGTGTGTTGACCTTCAGCGCTGTAGCGTTTCTCTCTAACGAGCTCTTGAGCCGACGTCACAATCTGTCTCAATAAATCCAACACAGAGAGCTGAACAGACGGAGACTCTCTGGTCACCATCAGACGATGGAGGACACTGAGCAGCTCCACACTCAGAGCCTGGAGACAGAGAGACAGAGAGAGAGAGAGAGAGAGAGAGAGAGAGAGAGAGAGAGAGAGAGAGAGAGACAGAGAGAGAGAGAGAGAGAGACAGAGAGAGAGAGAGAGAGAGAGAGAGACAGAGAGAGAGAGAGACAGAGAGAGAGAGAGACAGAGAGAGAGAGACAGAGAGAGAGAGAGACAGAGAGAGAGAGAGAGAGTGAGACAGACAGACAGACAGACAGACAGACAGAGAGAGAGAGAGAGAGAGAGACAGAGAGAGAGAGAGAGAGAGAGAGAGAGAGAGAGAGAGAGAGAGAGAGAGAGAGAGAGAGAGAAAGAGACAGAGACAGTCAGACAGGCCTTAATTCTAGTCTTGATTCTGGCCCTGAATTCTTGGGTCAGATCTCTGTCCTGGTATCAGGTCTGAACTCTGGTCTAACATTCCGGTCCAGATGTTGTCTCACCTGGTCGTTCCCGATCTTGGCCCGGGACCAGGAGACGTCCAGCAGTGCCTGCAGAGCCCTCAGACAGGAAGTGATGTTCTCCATCTGGTCGTCAGAGTGAGGAGAACACAGGAACTCCACACTGATCCCTGAACAGAACCAACAGAACCAACAGAACCAGACTTAATACAAAACAACACTATTTAATGAAAGTCATCTCAGTCTCAGTCTCAGGTTCCTGACCCAGAAGGAGGTGCAGTCTGTCGGTGTTGACGTCCTCTGGACTCTTGGCTCCGCCCCCCGTGTCTCCCATGGAGGTGGGCGTGGCCGGACGGGACAGGTAGGCAGGTGTGTCGTCTGACATCACAAAACCTGAAACACGCAGTCACACCTGTTTAATGCATACCTGCAGCTTTACTCCTGACATCAAGTAGAGGAGGAGGAGGAGGAGGAGGAGGAGGAGGAAATAGGAGGAGAGGGTAGGAGGAGAGGGAAGAGGGAGGAAAAGGAGGGAAGGGAAAAGACAGGAGAAGTAGGGAGGAAGAGGAAGAGGAAGAAGAGGAGGAGGAAGAGTACTGACCGGTGCTGTGGAGCCAGAGGGAGGTGGCGTGGAGGATGGGAGCCCAAGAGGAGGAGTAATGAGCTCTGGCCTGGTTCACAGTCTCCGCTGTGTAGAAAGAACCTCCTGGAGGAGGAGGAGGAGGAGGAATGTGTCAGTTAGTGACTTTAATAAAATCGTCTGCAGCTTGTTTCATTCATCGATAAACATCTTAAAAGATCTGAAGAAACAAACGCTACAGCAAGGTTTGGTCTCCTCCTCTCCTCCCTCCTCCTCTCCTCCCCTCCTACCTGTCTCAGGTAGCTGTGATGCGTACTCCTGTGGGAGGGTCAGCAGGCCGTAGTCCTGCAGCGCCGACAGCCACAGACGACTGAGCGTCGACACATCTGACTGGACCAGCTTCAGGAGGCCCGCCCCTCCCGACTCAGAACCTGAGCTGTGATTGGGCGGAGAGGAGGAGACCGACAGGTCGGCCGTCGTATCGGGACGCTCCTGCCGTCTGCTCCTCTGAACGGCTACGATGTAAACCTGAGGGAGGAGGAGGAGGCATCAGACACGTCGATCTCACCAGTTCATCAAACAACCGATCACCAGTAGAACCAGCAGAATCAGTAGAACCTCAGCCCAGGCCTTCAGGACGGCCAGTGTTTCCATGGTAGCGGCGGCCTCGTTGTACAGCTGGCCCGACGCGTCCCCCCCGGCCTGGACTTTAGCCAATGAGGAGGCCAGGAGCTGATGGACCCGCCGCAGGTCACGGAGGTCACTGACCACACCGCTGGCTATCCAGGCGCTGCACACCTGGAGAGGATGGGGGACGGGGGGGGTTTGGTTACATAACGTTTACACGTTTACTTGTTTACATGGTTACTTGTTTACACATTTACTTGTTTACACGTTTACTTGTTTACACGTTTACTTGTTTACACGTTTACATGTTTACTTGTGTACACGTTTACTTGTGTACACGTTTACTTGTTTACACGTTTACTTGTTTACACGTTTACATGTTTACTTGTGTACACGTTTACTTGTGTACACGTTTACTTGTTTACACGTTTACTTGTGTACACGTTTACTTGTTTACACGTTTACTTGTTTACACGTTTACATGTTTACTTGTGTACACGTTTACTTGTGTACACGTTTACTTGTTTACACGTTTACTTGTTTACACGTTTACATGTTTACTTGTGTACACGTTTACATGTTTACTTGTGTACACGTTTACTTGTGTACACGTTTACTTGTTTACACGTTTACATGTTTACTTGTGTACACGTTTACTTGTGTACACGTTTACTTGTGTACACGTTTACTTGTTTACACGTTTACTTGTTTACACGTTTACATGTTTACTTGTGTACACGTTTACTTGTGTACACGTTTACTTGTTTACACGTTTACTTGTGTACACGTTTACTTGTTTACACGTTTACTTGTTTACACGTTTACTTGTTTACACGTTTACATGTTTACTTGTGTACACGTTTACTTGTGTACACGTTTACTTGTTTACACGTTTACTTGTTTACACGTTTACATGTTTACTTGTGTACACGTTTACATGTTTACTTGTGTACACGTTTACTTGTTTACACGTTTACTTGTTTACACGTTTACATGTTTACTTGTGTACACGTTTACTTGTTTACACGTTTACTTGTGTACACGTTTACTTGTGTACACGTTTACTTGTGTACACGTTTACTTGTGTACATGTTTACTTGTTTACACATTTACTTGTGTACACAATGATGATTTTTGACGACATGGGTCACCTGGCAGGCCTTGGCCGTGACATCAGGAGGAGCGTCAGCACTGAAGGCTGGTCTGAGAGCAGCTCCGACCTGAACACAAAATAAAACACAAGACAGAGACGTCAACGAGTTCTCAAACTAAACTAATATTTACATTGTTTGTTATTTACTCAGCACAAACATTCTCTGATTCCAGTTTGTCCCAATGGAATATTATATGTTTTACATGTTTCTATATGTCTTTGTGTTTCACACACGACTCTGGGAGATTAGACCACTGTTTATATACTATACTGTTTATATTTATACACTATACTGTTTATATTTATACACTATACTGTTCATATATATACTATACTGTTTATATTTATACACTATACTGTTTATATTTATACACTATACTGTTCATATATATACTATACTGTTTATATTTATACACTATACTGTTTATATTTATACACTATACTGTTTATATTTATACACTATACTGTTTATATTTATACTATACTGTTTATATTTATACACTATACTGTTTATATTTATACACTATACTGTTTATATATATATACTATACTGTTTATATTTATACACTATACTGTTCATATATATACTATACTGTTTATATTTACACACTATACTGTTTATATATATATACTATACTGTTTATATTTATACTGTACTATTTATATATATACTATACTGTTTATATATATACTGTACTGTTTATATATATATACTATACTGTTTATATTTATACACTATACTGTTTATATATATATATATATATATATATATATACTATACTGTTTATATTTATACACTATACTGTTTATATTTATATACTGTACTGTTTATATATATACTGTACTGTTTATATATATATATATATATATATATACTATACTGTTTATATTTATACACTATACTGTTTATATTTATATACTGTACTGTTTATATTTATACACTATACTGTTTATATTTATACACTATACTGTTTATATATATATATATATATACTATACTGTTTATATTTATACACTATACTGTTTATATTTATATACTGTACTGCTTATATATATACTGTACTGTTTATATATATATATATATATATATATACTATACTGTTTATATTTATACACTATACTGTTTATATTTATATACTGTACTGTTTATATTTATACACTATACTGTTTATATTTATATACTGTACTGTTTATATTTATACACTATACTGTTTATATTTATATACTGTACTGTTTATATTTATACACTATACTGTTTATATTTATACACTATACTGTTTATATATATGCTGTACTGTTTATATATATATACTGTTTATATATATATATATATATATATATATTATAGTGTTTATATGTATATTGTATTGGCTGAACAGTTAATGAATCATTAGTTTAAAGTAATCCAGAGATGAATCAGTGAAGAGGACCTCTGGTTTCATCCTGGATCACTTTAAACATGATGTCGCTCCATGTTAGCGCTGTATTAAAGTCATAGCGTTAGCTTGAACTGAGCAACATATTGTGTTGCTCTGCTGAGCAGGAACACTGCTGTTGAAGTTTGTGTTTGTCCTTCACGTCTCTCTGATGTCTCCGGACGATATCTGATATTACAGTACTTCACTGTATTCAGCTTTTCATCCGCGGTCCTTACGTTGGCCTGGTACTGCTCCAGGATCACGTGACCCGGGAACTCCGGTTCGGGGATGGCGGAGAAGCGTCTGATGATCACCAGCAGGGTCTGGAGACCCGCCAGCCGCAGCTGGTCGCTGTGGTCCGTCGCCGCCATGAACGCCATGCAGACCAGGTCGCCAAGATGGAGCACCAGGAAGTCTGCGGAGAGAGACGGGCAAAGGGGGGTCACGGAGGTCTGCGGAGTCCTCGAAACACAAAACACAGTCTTACCGGGGTCTCACCGGTGGACTCGTGCAGCCGTCGCTCCTGAGCCAGCGACATGTCGAAGTGCGCCGGGTCGGCGGTCTCACACTGAGCGATGATGCGACACACACACTG
The DNA here is from genome assembly GCF_023349555.1 of Cebidichthys violaceus. NCBI lineage: Eukaryota > Metazoa > Chordata > Actinopteri > Perciformes > Stichaeidae > Cebidichthys > Cebidichthys violaceus. The sequence goes on from NW_027176961.1 coordinate 519,405, forward strand.
CATGGCGAAGCGCCGCGTGGCCCAGCGGAGCGCCGTGAACGGGCCGCCGGACTCCGACCTCGCCTTGAACGCGGAGGAGTCGTCGTCTCTGGCGGGGTCCGCCTCCTCGTCCTCCTGCCTCGCCTCAACCGGAGTCCGACAGTCTGAAGAAAAGTCAGGAGAGGGAAGTCAAGGTCCACTTACTACCTTTACCGGAGCTTTAAACAGCATCTCAGGGTCTTCATCACTCATCTATTGGCCCCGTAATGGACATTTACGGATTTGATGTATTCCTACCGATCACTCACTGAATGAACCCATCTCTGGAGAGACACCAAGGACAAGATGGCCGACATTGTTCTTCAAGATGCTTTTTATTTACCAGGTCTAAAACAAGTGGAACTCATCTTCTCTCTCTCGACAGTCTTACCACCACAAACGTTCCGTTGTCGGCAGAATGAACCCGTAAACTTTCCCAAATAATAAACCCTAGTTCCAATGTGACCCAATTTCCAAACTTCATCAGATGACAACTAAGTAGACGCCTCCTGCTGATGAAGACCATGAGACGAGGTGAAAAGCTCTCCAAGAAGCTTCCAAATGGAATTCAGACTTTTTGTTTGTTGTCGTTGTTTTCTGTTAAGTTGCTACTTGAGGTTTGGCCTTCAGTGTCAACTAATGACAGAAAGTCAACCTGTTTACGTATTCATGAGTTCAAATCAAACATGGTTTCTACTTGATACAACAACGGTTCTTAAATATGACCGTGTCTTCATTTGGTCTCCTCCACCACAGAAGGGTTTTGGGTTCAGCTTGTTTGTTTGTCAGCAGGATTAATGAAGAACTAGCGACCGGATTATGAAGCTTGGTGGAAGTGAGTAACATGAGCGGAGGAGGAACCACCGACTGCATCTACTGTGGTTAACGAAGCCAGATACCACATTTGGACTTAAAGAATAAGATGAATCATGCAAACATTCAAACACCTTCTGTCAGTCACCAGGTAAGGTAAACGGATACGAAGTCTAATGATCTGATAGTATGCGTGACGCGTTGAACCCACTGGTGGTCGCAGACAGGACGTCCTTGCAGAGCTTGAGCCAGTGTCCCAGTTTTCCGCTGGTGGCGCTGGACGCCATCGTGTGGACCAGAGTCTCCTGGATGTCCCTCCTCAGACCGGGATCTGACTCCCGGTCCAGCAGAGTGAACAGGGCTCCTTCCAGACCCACCTCCTTTATGGTGACGTCTGCAGAGGGAGGAAGTGGAGGGTCAGGACGAACACGTGAAGAAGTAAAACACACTGCCGCGTCTCTATTCACTCTAGAACAGCCGAACAATCATCTAATCCTAGAGTCTGACCAACGACGAGGAGGGTAAAGCTGATGACACGAGGCTGACATGCACTAACAAACATCTATAAATCTCCATCCATTGTTCAGTGAAATGAGCTTTACATTGTGTAATGGTTGGACTGTCTCCAGACATGTGTTTCTACAGAAGCCCAGAAGGGACAAACCAACAGTGACTCTAGAGAGAAGTTTCAGTTGGTTGAAATCTTTCTCCACTATAACACCGTTACAATGTTGATTGTTTGGTTAAGTCTTCTCACTACTTTAGATGGTTCATTTAATATTATAACATAAACAAATAAAGTAACTATCTATCGATCTAATTAAGTGTCTGGACCTGTTTAAAGTGGTCTACAACTATACAAAACAATAAATGTGATGAAAGAGACGATAAAGAGACGCTCTGTCTCACCCAGCTGCGTGTTGTCTCGTCTGGGCAGCTCTTTGACGAGAGTCACCGCGTGTTCACAAACCTCCAGAGCTTCACGCTGGACCAGCTGACGCAGACACGACACCACCGACCCACGTAGACACAGGTAGGAGCTACACAGGTGGGCCTGAGACACACACACACACACACACACACACACACACACACACACACACACACACACACAGAGGAGTCAACAGTAGAACTCCATTAACTGGTCTCATCAGTGGACACATTATATGCAGGATTTAAATAAGTGGAGGACTCAGATACTGGTGGAACCGTCTCTTTAAGGGTTCACATAACGAGCATTTTAATTACTGAGTTATATTCATAAAGTTGTGAAAAGTTCCCAAAACTCAAGAAAAACACAAATACATTGTCACAACATAGAACATGTTTCTGCATAAAGAAGTATTTACTGATGATCAAAATATGTTGTATATTATCAAGAAACCAACTGACAGTAAAGTAAAGTATTCAGTGTAAAAGAATACTAATGAGGTAAAGTTGTGATGTCACGATGATGAGCTGAGAGATCATTTAGGATTCATGCATCAGATGAACAGAATGCATCTTAACGGTCATAAGTCATACATTAAACACTGAGACGTAAACACAGCCAGCAGGAAGCAACACTGTGATGTTATTGAGTTAGCCGTCAGTCTGCAAAGCAAACAATGTGAAAGTAAAGCGTTACCGTGAGTTAATACGACACCAAACAAAAGAAGAAGTTACAAACAGAAGAGTGTTGACGGAGAACAACGCTGAAAAGAAAAGTGAGACAAACAGCAGCTTCAGACCTACCAACATGGAATAATCCAACAAGATCTCCTGCAAGACACAACACAGGGTCAAAACACACTCCAGCTTACTGTGTAGTAGTTCAGGTGTAGCTCAGGTGTAGGTCAGGTGTAGTTTATGTGTAGCTCAGGTGTAGGTCAGGTGTAGTTCAGGTGTAGGTCAGGTGTAGTTTATGTGTAGCTCAGGTGTAGGTCAGGTGTAGTTTATGTGTAGTTGAGGTGTAGTGAATGTGTAGTTGAGGTGTAGTTTAGTTGTAGTTGAGGTGTAGTGTATGTGTAGTTCCAGTGTAGTTTATGTGTAGTTCGTGTAGTTCAGGTGTAGTTTATGTGTAGTCAGATGTAGTTCAGGTGTAGTTCAGGTGTATTCAGGTGTAGTTTTTGTGTAGTTTAGTTGTAGTTTGTGTAGTTCAGGTGTAGTGTATGTGTAGTCAGATGTAGTTCAGGTGTAGTTCAGGTGTAGTTCAGGTGTATTCAGGTGTAGTTTTTGTGTAGTTCAGTTGTAGTTCAGGTGTAATCAGGAGGACTTACACAGAGTGCAGGTACGAGGCTGGCCAGGTTGACGTGTGGAGGTGAGAACATGTGCAGCTGCTGCAGACAGGAAATGGATCTGGCCTGAACCAGAGAGTCTGGAAAGTCCTGCATCACCTCACATCCCACCAGACAGGTGGAGCGCAGACCAGATACTGCTACACCTTCACCTGATGGAGACAACACATCAGTCACACCTGCTACACATTCACCTGATGGAGACAACACATCAGTCACACCTGCTACACCTTCACCTGATGGAGACAGGTGTGAGGTGGGCGGTACCTTGCAGGTCGGGGCCCAGGCAGGTGATGAGGGCGTGCAGGCAGCGTCCCAGGCTGTGGTGCACCTCTGGGTGGGTGGGCGGAGCCGACAGCAGCAGCCGAAGCACCAGGTTGAAGGACGGCTCGGCGTGAGCGCGGTACAGACCGCCGGACAGGTCGACCACCAGAGACAGACTGTGGAGAGACCAGGTCTGCAACACACACACACACACACACACACACACACTTCAGCACTTCTTTAAAATGCTGTTTGAAGGTCAAGACTGGTGGCATGTTTTCACAAAGACCTGTGTGTGTGTGTGTGTGTGTGTGTGTGTGTGTGTGTGTGTGTGTGTGTGTGTGTGTGTTTACCTGGACCTCAGGTGAGGTGCTGTCCTGGCTCAGAGTGAACAGGACTCCCAGACAGGTGGACAGGTGTTGAGGTGAGCTGATTCCTCCGGTGTAGCGGTGCAGCGCCCCCAGAGCCAGAGAGAAGCCGCTGCGAGACGCCGCGTCACGAGCCGTCTTCAGCCTGAGAGACGTGAAGAGGAGTTTAACTGTTTGTGTTCTTACTGTTGACTTTATACATATATATATATACTGTATATGTATGTATAGTCATACTCTGATTGGTTGTATATGAGCGTTAGGCTCCACCCACCTGTCTAAGCAGAGCTGTGACACAGATACGGTGAAGTTTGGGTCCCCGACCACTTGAACCAGCCGAGCCACACCTTCAGCAGCCAGACACCTGAGCAGAGGACTCAGGCTCTCCAGGGCCGCCCACAGGAGGAGCAGGGCTGGGGGGCGCACCTCCTCGGGCACCAGGAGGCCCCGAACAACGGCCTGGTGCTGAGGAAGAGGAGGACACGTTTATGTACTACTACTACTACTACAAAAACACACATGTACATCGAAGCATTCAACAGACATCCTGGTACAGGTGAGTGGTGCAGTACCTTGAGCAGACTGCAGAGGGCAGCACACACGTGAGTCTGGACCGTCTGCTGTCGTTGACCCTTCAGCTGGTTCACTGATTCTACAAACTGCTCCAGGATCTTCACCCTGAGGAGGACCAGCACAGACCTCATCCTCTGGTAGACCTGCACTAGTTGAGCTGCACTAGTTGAGCTGTACTAGTTGACCTGTACTAGTTATCCTGCACTAGTTGACCTGTACTAGTTGACCTGTACTAGTTGACCTGTACTGGTTGACCTGTACTGGTTATCCTGCACTGGTTGACCTGTACTGGTTGACCTGTACTAGTTATCCTGCACTAGTTGACCTGTACTAGTTATCCTGCACTAGTTGACCTGCACTAGTTGACCTGTACTAGTTATCCTGCACTAGTTGACCTGTACTGGTTGACCTGTACTAGTTATCCTGCACTGGTTGACCTGTACTGGTTGACCTGTACTAGTTATCCTGCACTAGTTGACCTGTACTAGTTATCCTGCACTAGTTGACCTGTACTAGTCAACCTGTACTAGTTATTCTGTACTAGTTGACCTGTACTAGTTATTCTGTACTAGTTGACCTGTACTAGTTATCCTGTACTAGTTGAGCTGTACTAGTTGACCTGTACTGGTTAACCTGTACTAGTTGACCTGTACTAGTTATCCTGTACTAGTTTACCTGTACTAGTTGACCTGTACTAGTTATCCTGTACTAGTTATCCTGTACTGGTTATCCTGTACTAGTTGACCTGTACTAGTTATCCTGTACTAGTTATCCTGTACTAGTTGACCTGTACTAGTTATCCTGTACTAGTTATCCTGTACTGGTTATCCTGTACTAGTTGACCTGTACTAGTTATCCTGTACTAGTTATCCTGTACTAGTTGACCTGTACTAGTTATCCTGTACTAGTTATCTCAGTTACCTTTGAGCAGAGATGACGTGGGGGTAAAGCGTTCCGAAGAGTTGGACGGCGGCGGCGGTGAGAGCGACGGGAGGAGGAAGAGGAGCAGGAGCTTCATCGCTCTCCTCACACAGGCTGAAGACGTCATTGTCCAGCGAGGCTCCTCCCACACTGCTGCCGTGGAGCTGCACACACACACACACACACACACACACACACACACACACACACACACACACACACACACACACACACACACGTCACCACAGAGTTCTGTGCCGTATATACAATTAGCATCCCGTTAGCATCCCGTCACCTGCTCCTCAATGTATCGGTGGTCGGTGGCGTGGAGGGCGGGGCCGACCAGCTGCAGGTCGTCCTGGTGGCAGAGGGGGGGCAGCAGGGTGAGCTCTGAACAGGGCTGGTTCAGGTTGTCCTGACCGGACAGATCTGAGACCAGCTGGTTCATCACCAAACCAAAACTCTCTGCAGGAGGAGGAGAGAGGAGAAACAGTATAGTGTTACATTATAAAAAAGAAGAAAGATCTGAAGAAAAAAAACAGAAAGGAAGGAAAGAGAAGAAAGAGAAGAAGGAGCGAAGGAGGCGTATCGTTACCTTGGTAGGTGTGAGGAGGCAGCAGAGCGAGCAGCTTGTAGACCCTCAGTCTGTAGACCAGAGACCAGCTGAGAACTGAACCTCCATAAGACCTGAGGAGAGACGGCAGCCTGGAGACACACACACACACACACACACACACACACACACACACACACACAGATGAAGGTCTCAGGTATACAACAGGCTCTGGTTCTGGTTCTGAGTGTATCTGGTGGGACTGACCTGGTGAGCAGGGCCACAGCACAGACCAATGGGGTGAGCAGACGGTTGATGATGTCATCGGTGACCAGCTCCCTGCAGTGCAGCAGCAGGTTCTTCATGGCTGCTCAGACAAACGACATGTATTCATGTTTGTTGGTTTACAGGTGAGTTAACGTCACAAACGACCACTTTAACAGGGATTTGTGATGTGACGTAGAGAGCTGTCAATCAGCGTGTAGCCCCGCCCCTAAAGCATCCCCTGCTTTATGGTCTGTTTGACTCTAAATGGAGCATAATGTACTAAATGAACATCATGCTGTATTGAAGAAGACTGTAAACTAGAGATTGAGACCATAAACTCATGTTTACAATGTTTACTGAGGGAATAAATCAAGAGAGAAGTAGAGTCATTTTAGACTAGACTTCTATACAACCAGAGGAGTCGCCCCCTGCTGGACACTAGAGAGAATGCAGCTTGAAGACAGACAGACAGACAGAGACAGACAGACAGGTGTTGGGCACACTGACCACTGAGCGCCCCGGCGCGTCCCACCAGCGTAACCTGCCACGTGAAGTAGTCCCCTCGTCGCAGCTCCATCTCCTGCTCCCTCAGAGAAGCAGGAAACACACAACGCCACAGGAGGAGGAGACGGGGGAGGTGGTGCTCCACGACAGCCGGGCCTGGACACACACACAGATTAAAGACATCAGCTGTAGCGCTAGCGTGTCTACAAGCTGCTGTCAATAAAGTTTTACCTAAAGTGATGAGAGAGGAGACGAGCAGCCAGCCGGCCTGAGTCCTCTGAAGAGAGATACGACTGTTCTGAGAGGCTGAACGCAGGAGGTCTTCAGCCAGAGACAGGACCACCTGCTCACACACACACACACACACACACACACACACACACACACACACGGCATGTTACATGCTACACTGGTGTTCATGAATGCTAACATTAGCAAGGTGTGTGTGTGTGTGTGTGTGTGTGTGTGTGTGTGTGTGTGTGTGTGTGTGTGTGTGTGTGTTTTATGCTAAGCTATGTCACCGGCGTATGTTTTACCCACCGTGCCTCTGGAGTGTGGTATTCCCAGAGGGCAGTGCTGCACCGCGGCCACCAGGGCTGCGACGGCGGCCCCGTACCCGACCACGGCCTCGGGGGAGGACTTCAGCGCCACCAGACGCTCGGTGCAGCGGTCCAGAAGAGAGCAACACTGAGACGGAACCGCAACGGCAACGCAGCGGAGACACCAGGCAGCCGCCAGAGAGGAGGAGGAGGACGGGTGGAGGAGGACGGAGATCACCGTGTCCACCAGGGCTGAGGGAAGGAGAAACAACATATCAGACCAGGAGGAAGAGGAGATCACTGTGTGTGTGTGTGTGTGTGTGTGTGTGTGTGTGTGTGTGTGTGTGTGTGTGTGTGTGTGTGTGTGTGTGCGTCACACCTGTGCTGCTGTCGGTGAGGAGGGGGGCGGCGGTGGATCCCAGACCCTGAATGAGTCCTCCTAGTTCCAGCAGACAGCAGATCAGCACATGTTGACTAGAAGAGACGTCTGCAGACGAAACTCTGGTCTCTACGTTCCCTTCAGTCAGAGAGGAGTCTAGAGAGAGAGAGAGAGAGAGAGAGAGAGGGAGAGAGAGAGAGAGAGACAGAGAGAGAGAGAGAGACAGAGAGACAGACAGAGAGAGAGAGACAGAGAGAGAGACAGACAGAGAGAGAGACAGACAGAGAGAGAGAGACAGAGACAGAGAGAGAGACAGACAGAGAGAGACAGGGAGAGAGAGAGAGACAGACAGAGACAGACAGAGAGAGAGAGACAGAGAGACAGAGAGAGAGAGACAGACAGAGAGAGACACAGGTCAGTCTACATGTCATGTGACCGTATCAACACGTCTTCTTCTTCTTCTTCTCTGCTCACCGACGGCTCGTTGCTGCGCTGCCACAGCTGTACAGATGTGTTTGGCTGCGTTGGTCTGAGCCTTCTCCCCCAGCAGGGAGCTCACGGTGCTCCTCAGGATGAAGGAGACGCAGCGGCGAGTCACCGCGGCGTCACCCGCCGTCTGAGTGGCTCTGAGGTGAGACGCCAACTCCATCAGGAGGGACAGGAGGACAGGGAAGTTCACCTCCAACCAGGAGGAGCCCAGGAGGGAGACGAAGAACACACAGGACTGAAGAGGAGGGGGGGGGGGGGGGGGGGGGAGGAAGAGGAGAGGGAAGACAAGGGGGAGGAGGAGGAGGAAGAGGGGGGTAAGAAGAGGTGGGGAGAGGAAGAGGAAGAAGAGAGGAGGAAGAGGAAGAGGAGAGGGAAGACAAGGGGGAGGAGGAAGAGGAACAGGGGGGTAAGAAGAGGAGGGGAGAGGAAGAGGAAGAAGAGAGGAGGAAGAGGAGGAAGAGGAGGGGAGAGGAAGAGGAAGAAGAGAGGAGGAAGAGGAGGAAGAGGAGGGGAGAGGAAGAGGAAGAAGAGAGGAGGAAGAGGAGGGGAGAGGAAGAGGAGAGGGAAGACAAGGGGGAGGAGGAGGAGGAGGAAGAGGAAGAGGGGGGTAAGAGAGGTAGGGGGAGGAGAAGGAGGAGGGGGTAAGAAGAGGAGGGGAGAGGAAGAGGAAGAAGAGAGGAGGAAGAGGAGGAGAATCAGTCAGAACCGTTTATTGGACGTTACACATAGAAGGAATTTGACTTAGTGAGGAGGAGCGATGACGGTGAGGTTCCTCCATCTCGTCTCCTTCTCGCCTCCTTACCTGAGTGACTCCTATGCGGACCTCCTTGCTGACGGAGCTCGTCCCCTTCAGCATGTCTCCTCTGGCTCGGAGGAACCCCGCCCCCCCGCGCAGGAACCCCCCCGACAACAAATCCATCGCCTCCTCCAGGGAGCTCCGGCCCCGCCCACTCTGCCTGTGGGCTGCTGGGAAAAAAAAACAAGAAGAAAGATTTGTTGTCACCGCCTCTCTCTCTCACACACACACACACACACACACACACACACACACAGGTCTTACCGGTGGGCTGTCGGGGCTCCACAGCAGCAGCCAGAAGTGTCCCCAGCAGTCTGGAGACGGACACTCTGACGCTGTAGTTGGATCCGTCCAAAGCTCTGAAGCACAGAGTGGACACGTTCTCCAGCTCACTGGTCCACAGGAACACCGCCTCCCTCTGGAGCTCCAGGAGACACTGAGGAGGAACCAAAGAGATCAGATCTGCATCCAGTGAACAGGAAGTGACCGTATCTGGACTTTTCTCATAGACTTCTACACAACCAGAGGAGTCGCCCCCTGGTGGCCGCTGGTCGTTACCTCGGCGGCAGCTCGCCGTACGGACATGGACCGGTCCGTCAGACACGTCCTCGCCACCTTGTAGACGTCGCGGTGACACGGCACGGCGCTGACGCCCAGACCTCTCAGGACCTTCTCCAGACACCTCATGGTCTCATAGCGACCCTGAGACTGAGGGAGGAAGAGGAGGAGGAGGAGGAGTCACCGGTTACATCTACAGGAAGTCCACCACATTCACACCTCAAATAAAAGACCTGAACCACGACTATCACTATGATGAAGAGGAGGAGGAGTTCTGGTTCATATAGAGGACCAGGACTACACTGAGACTGGTTGATATAGAGGACCAGGACTACACTGAGACTGGTTCATATAGAGGACCAGGACTACACTGAGACTGGTTGATATAGAGGACCAGGACTACACTGAGACTGGTTCATATAGAGGACCAGGACTACACTGAGACTGGTTCATATAGAGGACCAGGACTACACTGAGACTGGTTCATATAGAGGACCAGGACTACACTGAGACTGGTTCATATAGAGGACCAGGACTAACAGACTGGTTCAGGACTAACCTCAGCGCTCTTCATGGCCTTCAGCAGGTTGATCAGAGTCTCTTTGAAGGATCCGAGCAGCAGTCGACCGAGCTGCTCAAACAGAGAGCCCAGAACCGTGATGGCCGCCCTGAAACACACACACACACACACACACACACACACACACACACACACACACACACACACACACACACACCATCAGTCTGGGTCTGAGCTGCAGAAGGCTCTTTTCCTGAGCTCCTGGAACACATCTGGACTCACAGTCGAGTGGGGAGTCCCGACGGCGAGTCGTCTCTGCTGCGGATGATGTCATTGCACCTGTCCACCAATAGGCTGGCGGTGACGGGGTCTCCCAGGCGGTACAGCAGGGCCAGGCAGTGGGCCAGCAGCCGGCGGGTCGGCGGACCGGGGGAGCCGATCAGAACCCCCGAGAGCTGCTCGGTGAGACGCCGCTGGTTGAGTCTGATGTCGGCCTGGAGGGGACGACACGCATTGTGATGTCACGAGTCACTGTGACGTCGCGAGTCACTGTGACGTCGCGAGTCACTGTGAGGTCGCGAGTCACTGTGAGGTCACGAGTCACTGTGAGGTCACGAGTCACGGTGACATCACGAGTCACGTGAGGTCACGAGTCACTGTGACGTCACGAGTCACGGTGAGGTCACGAGTCACTGTGATGTCACGAGTCACTGTGACGTCACGAGTCACGGTGAGGTCACGAGTCACTGTGACATCACGAGTCACGTGAGGTCACGAGTCACGTGAGGTCACGAGTCACTGTGACGTCACGAGTCACGGTGAGGTCACGAGTCACTGTGATGTCACGAGTCACTGTGAGGTCGCGAGTCACTGTGAGGTCGCGAGTCACTGTGACGTCGCGAGTCACTGTGACGTCGCGAGTCACTGTGACGTCGCGAGTCACTGTGACGTCACGAGTCACGGTGAGGTCACGAGTCACTGTGACGTCACGAGTCACTGTGAGGTCACGAGTCACGGTGAGGTCACGAGTCACGTGACCTCTTTAATAACCTGCAGCTCTCACCCGCTCAGCGGCAGGAAGGAGCTTCTTCAGGTGGTTCAGCCACTCAAAGACAAACGCCGCCCTCTGGTGGTCGCCCAGCTGACTGCACGCCTCCTCGTTCAGCAAGAGGCTGTGGGCTCGCTCCATGGTGACCTCCTCCTCTCCTCCTCCTCTCAGTGAGGGAGAGATCTCCTGTCCTGCTCTGTCATTCTGCTGAATCCTGTCAGACACAGAGAGGAGGAACACTGAAACATTCACAGCTTTGCTCTCTCGTATTATTCCACAGGCTGACATGTGACTCGTGAGCTGACTGCTGATTGGTCGGTTTGTCTCCTTCGTGCTGCGTTCAAGTGTCGTCCTGAAGGATGAAACCAACCTGGCAACAACACGACGTGTTTAAAGGAAACAACTGTTGAGTCTTTGTGTCCCGGTGAGAGCTGACAGAAGAGGAGGAGGAGGAGGAGGAGGAGGAGGAGAGGAGGAGGAGGAGGAGAAGGAGGAGGAGGAGAGGAGGAGAGGATAAGGAGGAGGAGGAGGAGGAGGAGGAGAGATGCTGGGAGAAGCAGCTCATTAATTATTCAACATCACATCTCAGTTTCCTCTGAAAACCTCTAAAAATAATGTCTGTCCACAGAAGAAAAGAGTGTCTGTGTGTGTGTGTGTGTGTGTGTGTGTGTGTCTGTGTGTGTGTGTGTCTGTGTGTGTCTGTGTGTGTGTCTGTGTGTGTGTGTGTGTCTGTGTGTGTGTCTGTGTGTGTGAGAGCTAAATATATCAGAAGTGTATTAATAACCTGTTCAGCGTTTAATAATAGAATGAATCTCTCTAGAGTGAAAGTGTCTCAATAAAATATTAAATAAAATATTAAAGATCAAAGTGACGTCTTTAAATATCAAAAATAAATCTAAGACGTGACTTTTTTTGTCATTATGACATAAATAAAATAAATAAAATTAAATAAAATTAAATAAAACACAACTCGTTAAAGTGTACAGAGACACCAGACGTGTCATCAGGATGACGTCATTAAAAAGTATTTTATTAAAGATATTTAACACTTTATCTGTATTTGTAGTAAAACGTCCTTAAATAAATATTACATTTTGTTGTGTTTTAATAATTTCATATCAGGGATAAAAACACACTTTGATTCTGTATAATGTTTAAACATTTAAACACACGATGTGTCTGCTGCAGACCATTCTGTTATGTTTTAATATATATAATATCAGAGTTTTAATATATATAATATCAGAGCTTTAATATATATAATATCAGAGTTTTAATATAATAATATCAGAGCTTTAATATATATAATATCAGAGTTTTAATATAATAATATCAGAGCTTTAATATATATAATATCAGAGTTTTAATATAATAATATCAGAGCTTTAATATATATAATATCAGAGCTTTATTATATAAAATATCAGAGCTTTATTATATATAATATCAGAGTTTTAATATATATAATATCAGAGCTTTATTATATATAATATCAGAGCTTTATTATATATAATATCAGAGTTTTAATATAATAATATCAGAGCTTTAATATATATAATATCAGAGCTTTAATATATAAAATATCAGAGCTTTAATATATATAATATCAGAGTTTTATTATATATAATATCAGAGCTTTATTATATAAAATATCAGAGCTTTATTATATATAATATCAGAGCTTTAGTATATATAATATCAGAGTTTTAATATAATAATATCAGAGCTTTATTATATATATCAGAGCTTTATTATATATAATATCAGAGTTTTAATATATATAATATCAGAGTTTTAATATATATAATATCAGAATTTTAATATATATAATATCAGAGTTTTAATATATATAATATCAGAGTATTAATATATATAATATCAGAGTTTTAATATATATAATATCAGAGTTTTAATATATATAATATCAGAGTTTTAATATAATAATATCAGAGCTTTATTATATATAATATCAGAGCTTTATTATATATAATATCAGAGTTTTAATATATATAATATCAGAGTATTAATATATATAATATCAGAGTTTTAATATAATAATATCAGAGTTTTAATATATATAATATCAGAGTTTTAATATAATAATATCAGAGCTTTATTATATATAATATCAGAGCTTTATTATATATAATATCAGAGTTTTAATATATATAATATCAGAGTATTAATATATATAATATCGGTGTTTTATGTTACAGAGAGTGTTTAACGTTCTCTGATGTGGTTCTTTGTTCATGTATGTTCTGGTAACTCTTCTGACAAACTAACATGTATGTCACGTGTCTTATAGCTCTATTAGCTCGTGAGCTGGTTCATTAAAACCTGCGGTGTGACGTAGTTTTAGTCTCGTGACATAAAACATCTTCATTTATGTTTTAAACCAGCCTGTTAGCATCGGTGGCTAACCGGGTTAGCTCAGGTTTAGAGTTTGTTTACAGACACATAACGGGATAAAAACGGGACTTCTGTTACCTGCTGGTTTCCGTTAGAACCCGGTACCGCGAGCGGAGAAGTGTCGGTTAGAAAAGAACCGAGCAGAAAGTTTATCTCCGTTTATTCTGATGCTCTTAACGTCACCGTCAGAACCGAGCAGAGAGGAGTCACCGACAAGGCAGCGGAAACACACTAACACATCCGGTTATCGCTTTTCAGAATAAAACACATGTTTGAAAAAAATCTATATTAGAATCAGTTAAATAAAGAAGAAAAGTCCACTCGGTCTGAGCTACTGCTCCCAAAATATCCCCTCGTTTACATTTTGTAGTATCTACTTTAATACATTTATAATATATAAATATAAATGTAAATATTCAATAAATACTTAAGTAATAAAGTAACTATCTATCGACAGTTTTCATACTTTGTACTTCAACTGCTGTACAACTATGTATTTGTTATATCTTGAAAGCATATCGGACTGTTCAATGTATATTCTTATTGTTCATTTTGATTATTATTAACCATGTTATAACTATTATAATTAATTCAACGTATTTAATATATACATTCGAAATACAACATTAAAATGGAGCCAACCAATAATCTCTATTATGATGTCATGTTTTACATTTTGATTAACGTGATATTATTTTAACTTTGAGGTTGTTTCATTCTTTAGGACTTTCACTTCCGGTCGTTGTTATTAACGCTGACTTAACGGCCCCGCTTGTGTTTTCAGGTCGAGCGACGAATCATCGAGCGGACACGCCAACAACAAACTACAGGGAAAGAAATTTACCCAGAAAGGGTCTCACAGGCAAGACCTCCTTCACGAGAGAGACCAACAGAGTTCTGGGTCGCGAATTTCCACCAGCTTGTTTTGTTTCATAATAATAATAATAATAATAATAATAATAATAATAAAAATATCAGGTGTTTAATTGTGTGAGGGACGGATAAACCAGAATAAACCCAAATATTCACCACAGCAACTCTGAAACTGCTGACAAAGCCACATGTATTATATTATATATATAAATATATATATATATATATATATATATATATATATATATACACATACATATATATATAAATAAGATTAAAAAGTTTTTCTTTTATTAGAAATTTACTGTATTCCTGCAAAGTGCAACAAGAGACTTCAGTAAACAAAACAAGTGTAATACAAACGTTATAAAGCAGTTCAGGTTTATTAACTAAGAAGAAAACAACTTAAACATGATGTAATGGGACTGACTGGTTGGGTTCACATCATTATATGAAGTGAGAAACAAAGTATTCATATTTATATCTCACAGTGGGATACAGTGATACTTGTGGTGCACATTCATGTGATCTCCAGTGATAGCTGCACTGACTGGAGGATTAATCTGGGCGATGTTGTGGTTCTGACTCGGTCGATCTCAGTCATAAAAGATTGATAACGTTTGCAGCAGATAGCTGAGATGTGCCTGTCAGTCCGTACGAAGGGCATAATCACCCCTTCATCCAGGACGTCCGGTCGATAGTCGAGCAGCGGATCTAAAGCAGCACCATAACGGACTAGAAGTTTCTACCGGTCCGTTACCGCCGCGTTTCACCGGATAAACAAAGTCCCGCTGAGTTCTCCGGTCATTCTTAGCTAAGCTAAAAGCTAAGGGCTAACACCGGAGCTAACGGCTAGCAGTCCCGCGATGTTCGGCTGTCTGGTCGCGGGCAGGTTAGTGCAGACGGAAGCGACGCAGGTCGCCGCGGACAAGTTCGTGTTCAACCTGCTGGACTACGAGAACGTGAACCACGTGGTGGTCTTCATGCTGGGCACGGTGCCATTTCCCGCCGGTACGGGCGGAGCCGTTTACTTCTCGTTCCCGGACCCGGTGAGCGGAACCGGTTCCGTGTGGCAGCTGCTCGGCTTCATCACCAACGACAAGCCGAGCGCCATCTTCCGGATCTCCGGGCTGAAGGCCGGGGAGGGCGGGGCGAATTTGTTCGGCTCCTCCTCCTCCTCCGTGGCCCAGGTCGGGGTCTCGGTGGAGCCTCTGGACCAGCTGGCCCAGCAGGTCCCGGTCTCCGGTTCCTCCTCCGTCGCCGTCGCGGACTCCTTCCTGCAGTTCGCCCAGAAGACGCTCGACAGTTTGTACAACTTCGCCTCGTCGTTCGCCGTGACGCAGGCGCAGATGACGCTGAACCCGTCGGAGACCTTCATCCCGTCCAGCTGCGTCCTCAAGTGGTACGAGAACTTCCGGAGGAGGCTGGGCCAGAACCCGAACTTCTGGAAGACCTGACAGCTGAAGCTAGAGACTAGTGTCCACTGTGCCTCCTGTTATTCAATAAAGGTTATTCAAAGCTTCACACATTCATAATACATACATTAAGATCATGAAACGTTTCATTTTACGTTATTAGTATTATGAAGGGAAATAAACATTGAATAAAGTGAAAGAGTTCTTCACTTCTCCATGAAGTCTTCTTCAATCTGTTTCTATTATAGTACAGAACCTTCTAGAACCTTCTAGAACCTTGAACTGGATCAAAGTGGTTCTGTGAACGATGAACAGTTTGTGGACTTTGAATAAAGTGACAAGTTGTTTACATGACGAACGTTACAGTTCTTAAAATAAACGATAAAAATATGGATATTATTTATGAGAGTCTGTCTCTGAACATGAGAGACAGACAGAGACACAGAGAGAGAGACAGACAGAGACACAGAGAGACAAAACCGCCATCGTCGGCGGTGAGTTCACACGTTTCACACAAACAACTGTTCCAAATATGTAGACAACATGAACCGGGACCAGGAGGACCAGCAGGACCAGGAGGACCAGGAGGACCAGGACTGTCAGCTAGAACTAAACCAGTTCACTTAGAGAAGTTTGAGATCTCACAGTGACAGCTGTTAGTCAGAGATAACATGGCTGCTATAAGGAGCAGCACCTCCTCACACAGAACAACACCTCCTCACAGAACAACACCTCACAGAACAGCACCTCTCAGAACAGCACCTCCTCACAGAACAACACCTCTCAGAACAGCACCTCCTCTCAGAACAACTCCTCACAGAACAACACCTCCTCACAGAACAACACCTTCTCTCAGAACAACTCCTCACAGAACAACACCTCCTCTCAGAACAACTCCTCACAGAACAACACCTCACAGAACAACACCTCCTCTCAGAACAACACCTCACAGAACAACACCTCCTCACAGAACAACCTCACAGAACAACCTCTCAGAACAACACCTCTCAGAACAACTCACAGAACGACACCTCCTCTCAGAACAACACCTCCTCTCAGAACAACTCCTCCTCTCAGAACAACACCTCACAGAACAACACCTCCTCACAGAACAACCTCACAGAACAACACCTCCTCACAGAACAACCTCTCAGAACAACACCTCTCAGAACAACTCCTCACAGAACGACACCTCCTCTCAGAACAACACCTCCTCTCAGAACAACTCCTCACAGAACAACACCTCCTCACAGAACAACCTCTCAGAACAACACCTCTCAGAACAACTCCTCACAGAACAACACCTCCTCTCAGAACAACACCTCTCAGAACAACTCCTCACAGAACAACACCTCCTCTCAGAACAACTCCTCACAGAACAACTCCTCTCAGAACAACACCTCCTCTCAGAACAACTCCTCACAGAACAACACCTCCTCTCAGAACAACTCCTCACAGAACAACACCTCACAGAACAGCACCTCCTCACAGAACAACACCTCCTCACAGAACAACTCCTCACAGAACAACACCTCCTCTCAGAACAACACCTCACAGAACAGCACCTCCTCACAGAACACCTCCTCTCAGAACAACTCCTCACAGAACAACTCCTCTCAGAACAACACCTCTCAGAACAGCACCTCCTCACAGAACACCACCTCCTCACAGAACAACTCCTCTCAGAACAACACCTCCTCTCAGAACAACACCTCCTCACAGAACAACTCCTCTCAGAACAACACTACTGGACAGTTTTTGTTAATTATTCATGTTTTTTTAATCTGTGAATCGATTATTTAGAATCAACACAATAATGAATAATAATATATTTAATAATTAATTAGTAGTTTCTTTCTCTCATTAAAAGGTTCAGAGAGTGAGGAGATGTTTCTGTTCATACATTTAAAATATGTATTATGTATGTAATATTTATTATGTGTGTATATATATATATATGTATATATACATATATATATATATATATATATGTATTTGTGTATAAATACACATACATGTGTATAAATGTCTGTATTATAGTCATGAAAACTGGTTTCTAAACAAACAAACAGTTTTAATATTTAAATTAGATTTGGGGTTCATCGTCTGTTGTGTTCAGGAGCAAAGACCGGCATCGGTAAGACCACCGCCGTGGACCTGGCCAGGAGGGGGGGCAGGGTGATCCTGACCTGCAGGGACAGACGGCGAGGAGAAGACGCCGTCCGGCAAATCATCCAGGTGAGGACAAAACATCTGTCCATCAAACATCTGTTCACTTACGACCCAGTAAAAGTCTGATTATTGTCAACATAAGATAAGTAATATGAACATATTTAAAACCTTTTACAGTAGAAGTATACATAAAGTACATAAAGTATCTTTAACTGTCCTTGTGATCAGGAGACGGGGAACCGTCAGGTGATCTTCATGCAGCTCGACTTGTCCAGTCTGATCTCCGGTCAGCGGTCGTCTCCTCACGAGTGCAAAGACACTGAAACCAGATGTGCCAAGCTAGGCTAAGCTAAGCTAAGCTAGTGAACTTACGTACAATTTAAAATAAAAGGTTTGACTTATTGTTAAAGAAAGACCTTTATTTCTATTTTCCTCTGAGTTCAATTTCCCTTTTGTCTTTATGCTAAGCTAGGCTAAATACATCCCTGAATTTACTTATGTCTCAAAATAAATGTTTGAACCGGGCCTGTTCTTAAAGAAAGGCCTTGTTTCCATTTCCCCTGGTGTCATTATTGCTTTAGTCTTTATGCTAAGCTAGGCTAAACATGTCCCTGAACTGTACTTCCACTTCACTATTATTAACAAAAAATACTTAATTATAACTATATAATATATATATAATTATATAGTTTATTGTGTCGTGTCTTCAGGTCTGTGGACCGGCGGAAAGACAGAGGACGGCTTCGGGATGAACCACCTGGGTCACTTCCTGTTGACGGTGCTGCTCCTGGACCGGCTGAAGGCCAGCGGGCCGAGCCGCGTGGTGACCGTGGCCTCCAGAGCGTACGAGGTCGGGACGCCGGACTTCAAGAGTCTGGCGACTCGGAGGGACTTCGGCTCCGGCGGCAGCGACTTCCTGAAGTACAGCAGCAGCAAACTGTGCAACATCCTCTTCACCTACGAGCCGCCGTCACCTGCTACAGCCTCCACCTGCTACAGCCTCCACCCAGGTCAGCAGACAGCAGCTTTACTGTGGACGATCAGATCCACTAGAACAAGTATAAAATACACTTTACAACTCAAATAGTGTTGAGATACACAATACAAATGTCATTTCATCATACATATCATTGATTGTTTCATCATTTTGATGTTATATTATTTTAATGATTATGACCATCTCACTTATTATCTCATCATTTAGATTTAGTTTTTATTTCCACTTAGAATGTCATCATTTTAAGTTGGAAATAAAAAAGTCTCATAATTTGGACTTTTTCTAAAGAAGACTTTGTCTCAGTGGTCATTTAGATTTTTTAACTTGAAGTATTTTTATTGATAATTTTCTGACATTATTGGTCTTCCACATGTTAAATCAAATATTAAGTTACTATGTCATTTAAACGTAACATTTCATCATTGTGACTGAAGTTTCTCTTCATTTTGATTTAACAATAAGTATTAATTTCATTCATTATTTTTACCTGACACTGATGGACTTCCATATCCATAAATCACGACGTATCGTTAGTTATGATGTAAGATTTAAACAACTGTCTCATCGTTGTGACTGACTTACTTTAACGTTGTACTCAAGATGAGTGTTTTTATTGTTTTTATTGTGTTTATTGTGTTTCTTCTGTCAGAACGATCTTCCAGAAGTGAGTCGATGAACCGTTTTTCTTTCTTCTTCTCGATCAGGGTTCATAAAGACGGAGATCTGTCTCTCCACGGGTTTCTGGTGGAGGCTGCTCTTCCTCTTAGTCTTGGACGCCGAGTCCGGAGCTCAGACCACGCTCCACTGTGCCCTTGAGCCGGGCATCGAACACCTCAGCGGCCACTACTTCTCCTACTGCGCGGCGAAGACCGACATCGAGGCGAAGGCGAGAGACGCCGCCGCCGCCAAGAAGCTGCGGGAGCTCAGCGAGAGATTCTGCAGCTCGTCCGGAAACCAAAAGCCTGAAATCTTTTACACATATCATAAATAATGAAGTGATGACGAGAGACGCTTCCTCACATGTGTGGCCCTTTAACCAAGACATACAAAGAGCCTGACTGCACCTGAACGCATCACCAGTAATAAACACACATGATGATCATCACCACAGTAAAGTCTCTTTATTTATTATCTTCTACTAATATTTTAATTCAACATGATTTCACATTTATTAAACAACAAGAGACATATGCAGCACATATATCATTTATGTATTTATATTATGTTATTATACATATACTCAGATATTAAACATAAACACATACACACATATATATATATATATATATATATATATATATATATATATATATATATATATATATATATATATACACACACACACATACACACATTTGAGACATGATTTTAATATGTTAATAGTTTGTGTTGTCTCTATTCATGACATCATGACATCATCAATGAGGCATTACGTCACCTTTCACTTTGTTTCAACTGAAGAAGTAATGAAACATGTTCAAATAAAAGACATTAATCTGTGTTGACTCAACAGGAAGTAGATCTCATGTCAACAACACAAAACTAACTTCATGGAAAAAAACGGAATTCGATTTAAATAAAAGTTAAAATAGATCTTGTGTCTGTTTCAGTGATTTATTGTTGTATCTTCGTTATTATTATTATTATTATTATTATAACATTCTAACTTTTAATAAGTGCTGAACAAAGAACGCTATTAAATCATTATTATTATTCAAATTGAATTTTATTTTATTGATTATTTGTTCTCCTTTTCCTTCATTTATAAAGAGGTTTTATTTTGAAGGTTCCAACAGGAAGTCCTTTACCTGGGTGATCAGTGGGTGAAAGATCAAACTGCAGCGGGAGTTTCAGTCGAACGACGATGAGGACCGAGAGCAGAACCGGTCGAACCGGACCGAGCCAAGCCTCTCCCGGTCCCGCTTCAGACAGGTAGAACCGGTCCGACAGGTGAGTCCCCACCAGGTGTATAAAAGTCAGTCTGCGGTTCTCAGGTGGGTCTCAGACCGCCGCTGCTCCTCCGCCATGTTCCACCTGCTGCTGCTGGCCGCCGTGCTGCTGGGAGGATACGTGTACCTCATGAGGACCCTCTTCAAGAGCTCCAAATGTAAAGGGAACGCGGCCATGACCGGCAAGACCGTCATCATCACAGGTGAGTCAGGGGGCGGGGCTAATCCTGCTGCAGGACAGGTGAGCGGAGGTGGTCTGAGATGATGCAACTTCTAAATGGATAAAAGAAACTTTAAATGTTCGGCAAGTTTTAAAGAAACTTTAAAAGTTATTAATAGTTACATTTTAATTATTACGTAAAATAATAAATAAACATGCATCAATGAGCATATATATATATATATATATACACATACAGTTGTGGTCAAAAGTTTACATACACTTGTAAAGAACATAATGTCATGGCTCTCTTGAGTTTCCAGTTATTTCTACAACTCTGATTTTTCTCTGATAGAGTGATTGGAACAGATACTTCTTTGTCACAAAAAACATTCATGAAGTTTGGTTCTTTCATGACTTTATTATGGGTTAACAGAAAAAGTGATCAAATCTGCTGGGTCAAAGATATACATACAGCAGTGCTAATATTTGGTTACATGTCCCTTGGCCATTTTCACTTCAGTTAGGCTCTTTTGGTAGCCATCCACAAGCTTCTGGCAAGCTTCTCGTTGAATCTTTGACCACTCCTCTTGACAGAATTGGTGCAGTTCAGTTAGATTTGATGGCTTTCTGACATGGACTTGTTTCTTCAGCATTGTCCACATGTTCTCAATGGGATTTAAGTCAGGACTTTGGGAAGGCCATTCTAAAACCCTAATTCTAGCCTGATTTAGCCATTCCATTACCACTTTTGATGTGTGTTTGGGGTCATTGTCCTGTTGGAACACCCAACTGCGCCCAAGACCCAACCTTCGAGCTGATGATTTTAGGTTATCTTGAAGAATTTGAAGGTCATCCTCCTCCTTCATTATCCCATTTACTCTCTGTAAAGCACCAGTTCCATTGGCAGCAAAACAGCCCCACAGCATAATACTACCACCACCGTGCTTGACGGTAGGCATGGTGTTCTTGGGGTTAAAGGCCTCACCTTTTCTCCTCCAAACATATTGCTGGGCATTGTGGCCAAACAGCTTGATTTTTGTTTCGTCTGACCACAGAACTTTCCTCCAGAAGGTCTTATCTTTGTCCACGTGATCAGCAGCAAACTTCAGTCGAGCCTTAAGGTGCCGCTTTTGGAGCGAGGGCTTCCTTCTTGCACGGCAGCCTCTCAGTCCATGGAGATGCAAAACACGCTTGACTGTGGACACTGACACCTGTGTTCCAGCAGCTTCTAATTCTTGGCAGATCTGCTTTTTGGTGGTTCTCGGTTGACTCTTCACCCTCCTGACCAATTTTCTCTCAGCAGCAGATGATAGCTTGCGTTTTCTTCCAGATCGTGGCAGTGACAAAACAGTGCCATGCACTTTATACTTACAAACAATTGTTTGCACTGTTGCTCTTGGGACCTGCAGCTGGTTTGAAATGGCTCCAAGTGACTTTCCTGACTTGTTAAAGTCAATGATTCGCTTTTTCAGATCCATGCTGAGCTCCTTTGACTTTCCCATTGTAGCGTTTGTGGGCGTTTGTATCCAATGAGCCCTATTTAAATGGCCTCAGAGAAGTCACCAGCTGTAGTCACTCATAATCACTCACAAGAAGTTAAGAGGCCATGCTATGAAGCTCATTTCATTGACACAACTTTCTAAGTCACCAAAATTGCTAATTCATGTTGCTGTATGTATATTTTTGACCCAGCAGATTTTGTCACTTTTTCTGTTAACCCATAATAAAGTCATGAAAGAACCAAACTTCATGAATGTTTTTTGTGACAAAGAAGTATCTGTTCCAATCACTCTATCAGAGAAAAATCAGAGTTGTAGAAATAACTGGAAACTCAAGAGAGCCATGACATTATGTTCTTTACAAGTGTATGTAAACTTTTGACCACAACTGTGTATATATATATATATATATATATATATATATATATATATATATATATACTACGAGACATTTAAAGACTTTCATTATTTCTGTATCATTCTTTAAATGATAATTAATAAACATAAATAAGAGATAATGAGCTAGTTTACTTGATAACAACAATCATTAGTTAACGTTTAATGATCATATTCTTTCCTCTTTATACGTTTCTCTCTGAACTGTATTAATGCATTGTTATGTTTATACGTTTACTCCAAACATTACAAATAATAAAGAAGTAAATGATAGTATAAATAGTATTTATTTTGTATTTGCACCTTGTTGTTGTTGTTGTGTGGGATATTTTATATTTGCTCTCTCCCTCTTTATATTGCAGCGATTTAACATGAGCTGTTAGCATGCTAACGCGAGCTGTTAGCTGTCAGTAAACAGAGTCCGGCTGAGGCTGATTGAATGTGTTCTAGTTCTGCAGGTTTTGGGGTCATAAACCAAAGTATTGGTACTCATTAACATGTTAAACTGATGTAAGTCAGTAGGATTCATCCTCTGGGGAACATGATTGGTAGAACCAAATTTGGTGACAATCCATCAGGTAGAAGTTGAGATATTTCAAGGATTTAAGGATCATTTATTGTCGTTATTCAACACAACAAACGCATGACAAACACAAAAACAGTCGTACATTCATGTTTCTGAGACATCAGACAGCCAGGGTGCATGCTGGGTAGCTGGTTTAGCTTAGCATCCATCTTGGCTGTCCTTCCTCTCCTCCCTGGGGCAGTTTGGTGGTATTTGGTCTGGCCGGTTGGTCGGCTGCTCTTAATCCCCACGCTTCAAAGAGGCTGTGAGGAAGTCACTAATCAGCAGGGCTTATCCTCTGGGAGCACGAATGTGACAGTTTGTGTTTTGTCCTGCTGCAGGAGGGAACACCGGCATCGGTAAAGCCACGGCTCTGCACCTCGCCAGGAAGGGAGCCAGAGTGATCCTGGCCTGCCGAAACCGGGACAAGGCCGAGCTCGCCATCGCGGATATACAACAGGTAGGAAACAGAAGAAGAAGACGACGACGCTTCATTCTGCCTTCAATAAATCACTCTGACTGTCCTGCAACATGTGGCTACTTGTTCAGGAGCGGTGACGGATCACTCAGGGCTTCAGAGAGTTGAAGTGCAAGTTAAAGCATAATCTTTGAAAGAAGCCGACGGCATTCAATTCATTTTAATTTAAGCTTGAGCTTAAGTTTACTGGCAGGAAGGGAACTTCCATTTCAAATGTAAAAACTCAAAGAAGTTAGAGTGAAACTTAGTCAGCCTTTCAGTAATCACACCATCATTTGAAGAATTAGCAGTGAAAGCAGTTGAAGTGTAACGAGCCGTTCGCACAAGCTATTCATTGTGAACGGGACCTGGTGTTAACAAGAACATGAACCCAAGTGTACTGACAGGAGATGAACCTTCAGTCGAAATGTAAGCGATGAAAGGAGTTGAAGCGAACGAGTCGACTCAGCTGAAATGTGTGAAAGCAGCTGAAGTGTTACTTAAAGAACGAAGTTCAGCTATAAGCAACAAGCTGGAGTTTACTGCGAGGAGTCGAGGTAGAAGTTGTGGCTAAAGTGAAAGGAGTTGAAGCGTTAGTTGTAGGACAATCTGTTTTAGAATTCACAACCTTTTTACAGTGTATTTAACATTATGAATATCTCACTCTTTTCTTAACAGCCTGTGGTCTCATTATAGTAAATACCCGACATCGTCACCTGATGATGATGATGATGATGATGATGATGATCTCGTTCCAGGAAACAGGAAGTACTGACGTCCTCTTCATCCAGTTGGACCTCGCCAGTCTGAAGTCGGTCCGCTGCTTCACTGAGAGGTTCCTGAAAACTGAGTCCAGGTTGGATCTGCTCATCAACAACGCTGGTAAACAAACACAAATACACAAACACAAAGAAAAACACAAACAAAGACGCTGTAACAGAAAGACAAAATATTGATCGTATTTAAAAGTGTATATTTTATATATATATATATATATATATATATATATATATATAAATAAATATAATAGTGAAATATGGTTTATTTTTCAGCATTATGAGTAATAATACATAAGTAATGTTGTCAATGCAGGACTCTTGCTTGTCGACTGTTTCACGGTACGTTTGCTTAAAGGGACAGTGTGTAGAATGTGGTGCCATCTAGTGGTGACGTTTTTATCGTCACTGCCTCGTTGGACGGTTTGATCCGAGTTTCTCGAGCCAGCTGGCTCTGCGATGGATGGACTTCATTAGCATAAAGTTGAGGTTGGGTCATGAATATGCTAATGTGGACACGGCGAATGGTCAGTGAACGCGTCGTACGTTGTTGAAGCGTCACCAGCGTGAAGAGGACTACGGTGCGTTCAGGTACCGCAACGACGTGAACGTTTTCCTCTAGAGTTACTGCTTGGTTTGTCCGTTCTGGGCTTCCGTAGGAACATGTCAAAAACCAAACGCAGTGTAAACTCTCTTTGTTGTTTAGTGAACGCGTTGATGAATCAGAAGCTGTAGATCACGACGTTCAGGAGACACGACGGAGCGGAGACGTGTCGTCAGCAGACATCTTTAACGCGCGACAGTCGGCTCAGACTCAGGTATCGGACCTGTCGCTGTGCAGCAGCAGCGAGGAGGAATGCAGCCATCATCAATCATCACTGCTTTCACTGCAGTTTAACGAAACACGAAGTTCACTGAACAAAGACCTGTTGTCTGTGGAGGGTTCAGGGGGAGGAGCCACAGCATTTAAACGATTGTTGTGATTGATATGAATCAAGTGATTCTTTTCTTTGTTTATTTACCACATTTACTAATATTATTAGTCGTAGTATTGTCTATCAAACAAATTGTATTTAACATTTTGTCATCATGTTGAGACGTCTGATTGGTCGGAGACTTCATCTTAAAGGGACACGCACAGATTAGTAAGCTCTGTCTGTCCTGCAGGTCTGGTGGCCGACGGGCGGACGGAGGACGGATTCGGCATCGAGTTCGGGGTGAACCACCTGGGTCACTTCCTGCTGACGTACCTGCTGACGGAGCGTCTGAAGGAGGCGGGGGGGGGACGCGTGGTCACCGTGTCCTCCATGGCGTACCGCTGGGGACACGTCGACCCGGAGGTGAGTCCGTGAGACGCTTTCCGGTGTTCATCAGTTTAACCGTATTAACTGATGAGCATGGTTTTTGGTGATGTCGGCGTTTAGAGCTTCTTTGTGTCTCGCCTGCTCTGATGTCGTACCTCGTGACTGAACAGATTGTAGGACCGTCACGTGACGCGACGTCGAGCCGGTTTCTCTGAGCTTCGGGTTCTTTGTGTTCTTTGTGTTCTTTGTGTTTCCTCCATGAAGACATTCCTCCTCTGCAGCTCCAGGCTTCACCGTGATGACGTCACTCAGGTGATCCTGTGTTAACTGAACTTCTTCTTCTTGTGTTGTGTTCAGGCTCTGGCGGTGAACAGACACCTGGGCACCGGCCGCTACAGCTGGCAGTTCTTCCACGCGTACTGCAACAGCAAACTGTGCAACATGCTATTCACCCACGAGCTCGCCAAGAGGCTGAAGGGCTCCAACGTCACCTGCTACAGCGTCCACCCAGGTAACCAGAACTCACTACAGAGTCCACCCAGGTAACCAGAACTCACTACAGAGTCCACCCAGGTAACCAGAACTCACTACAGAGTCCACCCAGGTAACCAGAACTCACTACAGAGTCCACTCAGGTAACCAGAACTCACTACAGAGTCCACCCAGGTAACCAGAACTCACTACAGAGTCCACTCAGGTAACCAGAACTCACTACAGAGTCCACCCAGGTAACCAGAACTCACTACAGAGTCCACGAAGGTAACCAGAATCCTCCAGGACTCCTTTCTGAGAGACATCAACCCGTCCTTGTTCCTGATCTTTGCCTGTCCTTTAACTGTCTCCACACTGACAGGAAACGTTATTCCACTTCCTCCTAACGTGTAGCTGCACCAACAGGAAGTAGTTTTAAAGAAAAGTCCACAGAGTTTACATCCTAATTGAATCAGTCCAGTGATTTCTACGTTTCCCCTCAAACTGAAAATGCTCATTTAAAAACCAGTGACTTTAAACTTTAAACTAGACGAAGAAGAACCAAACACAGAGTCATAATAAGTAGAATAACTGTCAGAGAAACATGTTTACAGAAGTCTGAAACTGGTGTTTACAATAATTCCTGTGTGACGTGAACACTGAGAGGTTTTTAAAGGCAGAAGTCTGCGTTCTTTGTTCAATAACGACACTTTTTTACGACAATTGACGTGATAAGAAGCCTGAACTCCTCCAGTACCTTACCTCCAGGTGTGCCTCTCTGCCCCCCAGGTGTGGTCCGGACCCAGCTGTCCCGTAACGTCAGCCTGTGGCAGAAGGTCTTCATCGAGCCCATCGCCCGGCTGCTGTTCCTGGACCCGGAGGCCGGAGCTCAGACCACGCTGCACTGCTCCCTGCAGGAGGGAATCGAACCCCTGAGCGGACGCTACTTCTCCTGCTGCGCCGTGGAGGACGTGACCCCCCGGGGACGAGACGACAACGTGGCCCGAAGACTGTGGGATGTCAGCGAGCGTCTCTGTGGACTCTCTTAAGGTGGAATGACCACAAAAGGACTCTTTTCTTTCTCCTCCACCTTAAATGGATCTTTGAGTCCAGGAGCCATGTTTAGAAATAACTGTTGGTGTTGAAGTGTGATGTCATGTCTGTAACAACGTCATTCTATATAAAGTGGTGCAAAGCTTCACTGTGTAGCTTCTTTTAATGGCAGAAGAAGAAGAAGAAGTGTAATGTGCTGCTGCCACCTAGTGGCCGACCTGTGAACCTTCAGGAAGTGCAACACAGTGTGTTTGAGCCTCAGAGCAGCTCAGAGTCCACAAAGTGAGTCAGAGGACTGAAGACGTTGGACAGATGGACAAAAAGTCCACGCTGACTTAACTGAGTTTAAATCCAGGTTTGAACTTCTAACAGCAGCTGATCTTCATGTAGACCGATGAAGTAAATGCTGATCTCCTCACTCACTGTGAGGGTTTAGTTCTGTCCATCTGTCACACAATCCATAGCGCTGTGCCGGTAAACACTGGGAGCATGGAGACGTACACAGAAACATGAAGGCTTAAAGTTTGGAACATTCAAACTTTATGACACATTTATTCATCAAACATTGATTTTCTTTTAGTTCTTAAAGCTGTTAAAAAAACTTGACTCAGTGCTGAAATAAAGACCTTTTCATCGTTGACCTGTCTCATTTAAAAGTGTTTTCATGATCTCACAGGAAACACCTTCAAAGACACAAACCTGTCTGAAAGGTTCCAGAATGTTCCTCTGACGCAATCAACTGCTGTCATTGGTTGATAGATGCTTTATTGTTCCCAATATGACTCGTCACACAAAGGATCTCTGTCGTCTGTCTCATGGGACTACATATTATGGGATGGATCACAGAGGATTCTCTTGACCGGTTTCAGATCAAACTGTTCTATTTTTTACCGATGAGCCAAACGTGATAACAACTTCATCAATACAAGTAAAACATAAGTTTTGTGTGCAGAATGCTAAATAAACTGCTTTTCTATAGAAATGTTAACAAGTAAAAGTAGTCAGTCTACATAGACAGATTCCTTTATTTATTTATTTCCAAAGATAAACAAACACAACGATGAGGAAACGTAATGGAGAACTCAGAGGGGAGTCTTCAGTGTTGCCGGCATGCTAATGTTAGCCACCGCTAAGCATTCAGGAATCACAAGGTTCATCTATTTATTTATTTTTGCTTCTAAAGAAAACCAAATCAATATGTGGAGGATGAATTTAAGAGTCTCACAGCTCTGGAGTCTGCTGGTTCATCAGATGATTACTCTTTACTTCTGTCTTTTAATCTCCGTTTAGCTCTTTGCAGGAACCTCTTGTCACCAATATCACTGATGCTCAGTAGACGGGTACCAACGATGTTCTGGTTTTAATCTCCCGTTATAGAGCTCAATTCTCCTGGACCCTGAACATCTCATGACAGTTTGTAATGTTTGCAGTCAGGATGCTTTCTATTGCTCCTCTGGAAAAGTTAACAAGACCAGGATGTAGATGTGTGAGGACCACCAAGACCACCAAGCTACTGATCTTCATCCCCAACGTGAAGACGGAGAAAACCACCAAAAAGCTCCCCAACAAACAGGATACAAGTGCTGCATCCTAAAGCCTAAAGACCACCACAGTCATGAGGACAGAGGAAATGAACAGGAAGGACACGTGAAACATCTCAAGACAAGAACCGGACTACAATCCACAGGGACAGAGGAAAGGCCCAAAACTACCCAAAGACACTCAGAGCTGCAAAACCTGGAGAAAGAATTGAAATAAGCTGACAGGAAGCAAAAGCCCAGGTTTAAAAAGAGTGAGATGGCGTCCTCTGGTGGACTTGCGATGTTAGGAGACGCCGTCTCAAAGTCAAAGAGTCGTGACCGCCGGTCATGAAACATCCAAACCATCACGTCTCTTTCACAGAAGATGTGACAGAGATGGACAGTAAGAGGAAGGAGTTCAACAGAGGACATGAGCTGGTTCAGTGATCAGGGGTGGCGTCTGGTTCAAGCTCTGTTCTTCTTTAAAACCCGAACCATCCTCTCTCTGTGAAGAGGAGACAACAGGTGGTCACAACACATGGAATCTGTGACATTACCGGCTTCATGTTTCTGTTAAAGTGACGTCTTTTCTGTCGTTTGGACGGAGAAACGGGCTCAGTACTCTCTGATATTTAACACTTGGTCTCCAGGATCCTGTGGACACTTAAAGACCTGTATGTCCTTTTGTAGGTATAGCTACGAATGCAGGACGAGAACAGTCTAGGACAGTAGACCACAACATCAGCTGTACAGCATTGCTGTAGCAGTCTACTGATGGTAGGGATCTGACCCCTGACCTGTAACTTCAGTACTTACCTTTGACTCTGAGCAGCACTTCTCTGATCCATATGATGTCCTCGTCCCTGCGGACAGTACAGACGTATACACCAAAGTCTCTTTCAGTGAGGTTAATCAGAGTCAGGCTCAGATCTCCAGTTTGCAGCGGGTTTTCCTTCATCTTTGTGCGGCCTCTGTAAGAGTGGTTCTGGTCTTCAGGCCGGTCTCGGCCGTTCTTAAACACATGGATCATCATGTTTGTGCTCCACTCCACTGTCGCATCTCCAGGCAGCCGAGCTCTAGTTTTGAAGGGCAGCGTGACAGATTCAGCCAACTTCCAGACCTCCACCACCTCCCGGACAACTAAGAGGGAAACAGACCACAACATAATTTTGAACTCTCACAGCAGCAGCAGTGATACTGATGGTAGCAGGACCGGTGGCCTACACTGACCTTTGACTCTGAGCCGTACTACTTTCTGGGTCAGGATTTCTCTGTTCTTGTGGACGGTGCAGATGTAGGAGCCACTGTCTCTGAAGCAGGGGTTCCTCACGGACAGACTGAGATCTCTAGTTTTTAGTGGCTCCTTTTCCATCTTTGTGCGGTCGCAGTAAACCTCGTCTTGTCTGACAAGATAGTTGCCGCCGTTCCGATACTCGTGGACCTTCATGGGCTCGGGGGCACAGCGGCTCCACTCCACTGTGGCGTCCTCAGGCAGCTGGACATGGGTTTTGAAAGGAAGCTTGATAAACCACACCCCCTCTTTCACCTCCACCCTGGAGACTGGGAGGAGAACAAACCACAACTACAGCTGCACAAATACAAACTGTACTAGAGGCCCTCACAGGTCCTGTGACGACATACAACATACCTGTGATGGTGTTGTACCAAAGATATACTGCAATGACTACAACCAGCAGAACAACCAGTAGAACAACCAGTAGAACAACCAGAGGGGGCACTTCTGTGGGCGACATAATCAACAACATGAACTTCACATGATCCTGAAATAATCTTTCTAAATATTCATTACACATTTTTAACTGACGTAAAGAGAACTGGATATCATGATCAAGAATGTTGTTCTACACTGCCGTCATCGTGTTCTTTATCATCCTCTTGTATGCTGCTGCCAAAGACAAGGGCAGACTGAAACTCTACGCCTCCAGCACCCTGTGGACCCTTCAGGACCTGTCTGTACAATAATTGAACCTTCTCTGCGCAGAGAATAACATTCACAAAGACAAGTTCTGTTTCATAGTATTCTTTGTTTCAGCACCTTTAAAAGACTCACGGTTTAGCGGGTATAATAATTTCCACCACAGCTCCCAGGACCCTGTGG
Source organism: Cebidichthys violaceus (assembly GCF_023349555.1). NCBI lineage: Eukaryota > Metazoa > Chordata > Actinopteri > Perciformes > Stichaeidae > Cebidichthys > Cebidichthys violaceus. The sequence continues at coordinate 550,432 of NW_027176961.1, forward strand.
ACCCTGTGGACTCTATGGAACCTGTGCGCCTCCAGGACCTGTATACCTCCAGGATCTTATGGACCCTCCAGGACCTTTACGCCTCCAGGACCCTGTGGACCTTCCAGGACCTGTATGCCTCCAGGACCCTGTGCACCCTCCAGGACCTGTATAACTCCAGGACCCTGTGGACCTTCCACAACCTGTATGTCTCCAGGACCCTGTGCACCCTCCAGGACCTGTATAACTCCAGGACCCTGTGGACCTTCCAGGACCTGTATGCCTCCAGTACCCTGTGTACCCTCCAGGACTTGTATGCCTCCAGGACCCTGTGCACCCTCCAGGACCTGTACGTCTCCAGGACCCTGTGGACCCTCCAGGACCTGTACGCTCCCAGGACCCTGTGGACCCTACAGGACCTGTACGCAGCTGCATGCCCTATGAACAGCTGGTACTAACAAGACAATGATACCATCAACAGGTGCCAATTTATGCCCGTTTACTTTATCATCATAAGAAATATAACTGGTCCTTTTTGGCTCCTACACACAGTATCCAGTTCTGATAACACATCCATGGCCACCCACCTCCAGCAGTGACCTCTGACCTCTGGTCTTGTATGTACAGAAGGGAATTGTTCCTTACCTATGACCTGCAGACGGACAGTTATCCGTCTCATTTCAAATTCATTTTTGTAGACAGTGCAGGTGTAGAGGCCGCTGTCAGAGAGGCGGGGTTCTTTCAGAGTGAGGCTGAAGTCTCCAGTTATCATCGCGTAATCTGACATTGATGTTCGTCTGCTGTAATGCTGGTTTTGAAAACGAGGCTCATCATAGTCCTGATACTGGTGGACGGTCGAGGGATTGGAACCGAAGCGGCTCCACACCACTTTGGTGACATCAGGGAACCAAGATACTTGGCAGGGCAGCAGGACAGACTCCACCCCCTCAAACACCGAAACCCCTGAGGAATGCTGGGAAACTGTGAGGACACACAAACAATGAGGTTGCCTCAGTTATTTATGTATTTGTTATCTATACTTATTTCTTACACATCAAAAAATACAACTTTTATAAAGTATATATGTACTAAAAGACATTCACGTATATACAGAGACACCTTTATTGACACATACTCTGCCATACATAAAAGTAAACAAATACTAGATGAATAGATACATATGTATATGCTGTAACACAACTTAAATTCATTTGAAGTTGTTTAGTTTTAAATATCACTTTAACATAAACCTTTAGGAATAGTTTAGAGATGCAGAGAGACAAAATGACAAATCAATACTAAATCTCACCCTTTCTCCCAAAAAGACCCAATATGTGGACATAAGGCTCACATAATCAACAACATGAGCTTCAGACGATCCTAAAATAATCTTTTTAAAGATTCATGACACATTTTCAACAGATTTATGAGGAGAACTGGATATCATGATCAAAAATGTTGTCCTTTGAGTCCTTCCTCACCTCCTCCATCACTATCTGGTACGCTGCTGCCACTGCCAAGGACCAGTGCAGACTGCAGAGTATCATTCGCTGTGCAGAGAAGGCTGCAATCTGCTGTGCCTCCAGGACCCTGAAGACCCTACAGGACATGTACACATTCAGGATCCTGAGGCAGGCAGGAAAGATTGTGGCAGACCCCTTACACCCTGGACACAGCTGTTTGAACCACTCCCCTCTGGCTGGAGGCTGGCGTCCATTGAGACCAAAACCTCACGCCACAACATTACATTACAGTCATTTAGCAGACGCTTTTATCCAAAGCGACTTACAATTCAGTATCTATCTACCGTAGACGCAACTACGGGAGCAATTTTGGGGTTAAGTGTCTTGCTCAAGGACACATTGACATGAGACTAGCTGGAGCTGGGGATCGAACCGCCGACCCTCTGATTGAAAGGCAGCCCTGCTCGTCACTTAGCCACGGTCACCCACAAAAGATGAAACAAAAAACGTTTCTTCCCCTCAGCAGCTGGCCTCATCAAAGCTGACTTGTGTGATAACCAACTTGGCAGTAAACCTGATCCGGATTCAGATGAACTAATAAGTAGGCTCATGGACAGCAGGTGTGACAGACTGGAGGCTGCCTTCAGTGGCGGACTCAGGCAGTCTGAGGGGGAGGGTCGAAAAAAATGAAAAAGGGCAGCAGCACACTGTAGGTTTCCTAGAGATCATTTTATCATGTTTTCTCCACTGGAAGGGCTACTCTAGAAGGTATTTTAATTGTATAATGTTTTCTCCATTTAAGGGAACCCTAGAGGGCCATTTATCATGTTTTCACCACTGGAAGGGCACCTTAGAGGGTTTTTCACCACATTTGATCTACCACAGGCTCATCTAAGAGAGCACCTATCTGTCGTTGATAAAAGGAAAGGGGGCGGTAGGGTTTGTTCCTCACCTATGACATTCAGCAGTGTATATATGTCAGAAGCGAATTGTTTCTTACCCGTGACCTGTAGATGGTCAGTTGTCCAACTCATTTTAAATCCATATCTGTAGACGGTGCAGGTGTAGAGGCCGCTGTCAGAGAGGCTGGGTTCTTTCAGAGTGAGGCTGAAGTCTCCAGTTGTCAGAGCATCAGCTGACATTGAAGTCCGTCTGATGAAATGCTGGTTTTGAAGATAAGGCTCATCTTCGTCCTGATGCTGGTGGACGGTCGAGGGATTGGAACCAATGAGGCTCCACACCACTTTAGTGACATCAGACCACGGTACCTCACAGGGCAGCAGGACAGACTCCACCCCCTCAGACACCACCACACCTGAAGCATGCTGGGAAACTGGGAGGCCAGACACACATTAATGTTGAGTTGTTTCATTTTAGACATACTTTTTACACAAACCTTCAACTTATATATGATATATAACTAAGATACAGAGAGACTAAATGAAACATCAATATTTTAACGTCACTTCTTCTCAAAGAGATTGAATATGTGAACAATATCACAATACTGAGGTGGAAGAAGTACTCTGGTCTCTTACTTCAGAAAAAGTAGTAATACTACAGTTTAGAAGTACTCTGCATTGAGAATGTTACTTAAGTAAAAGTACAAAAGTATTAGTATCAGCATATACTGAGAGTACCAGAAGTTTATTCAACATATTCAATAAATGGGTCGTATGAAACATGAATAGATGTGTCTGATTGAAACACAATGATACACTGACCACATTACAAACTCCTGTCATACAAAACTTCCTTTAGGTTGTGTTGTGTTTGAACGTCTTCATGTTGAAGAGAAGCGCTGAGCTGCTGATGAACGAGCTCAGTGACAGAGAGTCTGAGTCATGAGAGCAGAAAGAAGAAGGTTACTCACCGTGTCCGAGCACCACCAACACCACAAACGTCTTCATCTTCACCAAAGAAGAACTAAGTCTCTTCTTCTTCAGAACCACAAGTTTGTCACGTTCCTGCTCCCAATAAACAGATTCATAAAGTAAAGGTAACTTTTGTTTTAAAGTGAAGTGCCTCGAGGCAAACTGTAGGAATGTGAACCAGTTCTAGGTGGACAGGTTTATGTGTACAACACCATGACAACGACAATGACGTATTTTCAATATCTTTTTAAAGGACATAAAAGACATAAAGACACAACAGGATAGAAAGACAGGAGAACCCGGAAGACTGTGGGACGTCAGCGAGCGTCTCTGTGGACTCTCTTAAGGTGGAATGACCACAAAAGGACTCTTTTCTTTCTCCTCCACCTTAAATGGATCTTTGAGTCCAGGAGCCATGTTTAGAAATAACTGTTGGTGTTGAAGTGTGATGTCATGTCTGTAACAACGTCATTCTATATAAAGTGGTGCAAAGCTTCACTGTGTAGCTTCTTTTAATAGCAGAAGAAGAAGAAGAAGTGTAATGTGCTGCTGCCACCTAGTGGCCGACCTGTGAACCTTCAGGAAGTGCAACACAAAGTGTGTTTGAGCCTCAGAGCAGCTCAGAGTCCACAAAGTGAGTCAGAGGACTGAAGACGTTGGACAGATGGACAAAAAGTCCACGCTGACTTAACTGAGTTTAAATCCAGGTTTGAACTTCTAACAGCAGCTGATCTTCATGTAGACCGATGAAGTAAGTGCTGATCTCCTCACTGTGAGGGTTTAGTTCTGTCCATCTGTCCATCTGTCATACAAAGCTTCCCTTAGGTTGTGTTGTGTTTGAACGTCTTCATGTTGAAGAGAAGCGCTGAGCTGCTGATGAACGAGCTCAGTGACAGAGAGTCTGAGTCATGAGAGCAGAAAGAAGAAGGTTACTCACCGTGTCCGAGCACCACCAACACCACAAACGCCTTCATCTTCACCAAAGAAGAACTAAGTCTCTTCTTCTTCAGAACCACAAGTTTGTCACGTTCCTGCTCCCAATAAACAGATTCATAAAGTAAAGGTAACTTTTGTTTTAAAGTACTTTTGCAGAAATTCTATTTGTATTTCTACTTTTCCTGAAGTGAAACAGAAGACAACGTCTCCCTCTGCTGGTCCAGGAGGACTCCTCTCAGAGTCAATATGAAGACGTCTGAGCAGCTGATCCTCACACCTTCACCGCCTCGTAAAGCGTTGGGTTCAATCGGGTTAACCGGCAGATCAGAGAGCAGCTCTGTGTTCAGGTGACAGCTGAGCGCTGCTGCTGTAAAAGCCTCTCTGATGTGAACAAGACGACTCCACCGGGAATTCACCGAGATCTGTCGACTCCACGGGGAGCCGCTCAAAGACGATAAAAGAAGCTGATTGTTCTCACGTCAGCAGACACCTTCACCACAAAGTCAAGACTCAGCTGGTTTCTACTGTCACCATGAGGAGCTGAACATGTGACCGGTCCTGTTTACCATCTAGTCAGCTACAGGATCCAGTCCAGGATCCAATCCAGGATCCAGTCCATCCAATAAACGTTCAGATATTTCAGAAACTAAAGGGCTGACTGACAAACGTTACTGTCCATGGAGCCAAACTAGTCCCTGATCAGAGATAGTACTCTCTGGTGGACCCGGATGTGGGTTGGGTTCAAAGCTCTTTACGTTATTGCTCAATTTGTTTCACTGTGGTTGAACATTGACAGACAAAATCATAAATCAGATCCTGTCGCTGGAAGTCTTTCACAAATGTTTTGGACTGACGATGGCCACCAATGACATCACCTGTGTGTCGCTGAGGGAGAGAAGAATGGCGAGCATGAAGGTTTGTGGTGTGAGAGTGAACTGGACAGTACATTATTGTTGGCCTTTTCAGCTCAAAAGCTGCTGCATATAAACAGTAATCAAGCTGATGAACAACAACTCGTAAAAAGTTGGTACAAGAACACGTGACAGCTGGCGTCCATGTTTGTTTAGGAACAAGAACACGTGACAGCAGGCGGCCATGTTTGTGACGATTATTCACCTCTGAAACCACAACCAAAGATTAGAAATCTACTCGGCTTAAAAGACATTGATCTCAAGACTCATTTTGTGACATGAGTGATTTACTGACATGTTAAAACCACAACCACGCCATGCTGTGCCAAACTAGTCCGGTCCAGCAGGGATTCAGTAACCCATTACAGTCAGAGTCTCCACCCACCTGATCTGCTTAACACTCTGCAGCGCTGCAATGGAAAATCAATTGAGGGATGATGAATGGCGGCCATTAGGCTGCCGTGAAGCCGGGCTGGATTCAGTAAATAACGGGCAGCAGTAAACAAAGCGGCCGTCGAAGACGTTAGTTAGCCGGCAGCATCGTGTCAGAGCTGACGAATGATCCAGCTCAGAGAAATACCCTGAAGACTATTAATTATAGTTCCAACGTGAACTTAATGGAGAAATACAAATCCACAGCAGCACAAACGTGAGAGTCCTGGACCAGAACCAGGACATCTCCAAAAGGCTCTTCATTTATTCTTCTGTGAAGTAGACTTATACTTAACAGAAACAGAAACGATCCCGTCCGTTGAAACCTCTCCAGGACCAGTCCTGTCGTAGTGTGTTGGTAGTTTGGTAAACTGTTTAATAACGACCGGCTAGTTTCAAACTTTAGCAATGAGTAAATAGTTATCGAGAAGACATCTACAGGACGAAGCAAACAGGAAGTCAGTGTAGAGTCACAAGCTGGAAGAGAAACTAAACTGTCCATCCTCTCCATGTCAACATAGGCTTTTGATTTACTTTTGTTTATGCAAACATTAAGAAACATACGCAGTTAAGTATGTTTCATGGAGTTTTATACTGAGTGGGAATTATGTATTCGTGCCAACTGTCAAAGAGCATAAAGGTTTGTTTTCTTATTTCACTCTAATCATATCTTACATTATCCAACGTTACACCTGAAATCTAATAAATATATATATATATATATATATATATATATATATATATATATATATGTATATATATATATGTACACCACTGCACCTTTGTGTAGGACACACGTCTTCATCTTTATAAATGCAGGTTGTTGTTCAAATCATCAGAACTTTATTTTAAATTCTAGTGGAAATGAAAAAGTCTCCAAAAGACACCAAACACGTCAGAACTTTGAGTGAAATGCTTCTAAAAGCAGGTTTAGTTTTCACTTCATTCACTAAACACACAGCAGGTCTGTTTGAAGTCGACTGTGATGAACATCCAGACGGGGAAAAGTTTCTCTTTCACTTCTTTCTTCATCCTCCGAAAACTTTCATTTTGAGCTGTCAATCATTATATTTAAATTATTTATTACATTAGATTCTAATCATACTGAACATAATCTAAAGCTGTAACTATAGACAGGTCCCCCCAAGAGGAGAGTCCCCCAAAGACCGTCTATGAGACGAGTCCCCCCAAAGACCATCTACGAGTAGTCTCCCCAAAGACCATCTACAAGGAGAGTCCCCCCAAAGACCATCTACGAGGAGAGTCCCCCCAAAGACCATCTACGAGGAGAGTCCCCCCAGAGACCATCAATGAGCAGGGTCCCCCACAAAGACGTTCTATGAAAAACCACAAACCAAACACAGACTGACACACATATGAAGACAGACAGCAGTTAAAAGTTACATTTGGAGTGTATTTATTATAATAATAATAATAATAATAATAACCAGTGAAACCTTCAGTCTGATCTGAGAATCTATTGCAGAGAATAATCACAGTTATAAAAATATCTCTCGTCCAGAATCTTCAGGGGAATGAACGTGTTTCCACTGCAGAGACGTCTTCGATGTCGTTGAAGAACCATTTGAAACGTAGACGAGTTTAATTCACCGATGAGAGCCTGAATGACTCAACTCTTCTACTCTAAGAGTCTCACTGTAAACAGAGAGGATTAACGTGATGTTTATGTTATTAGAGACACTACTTTAAATTTGAAATGCATCCAAAGATATTTTACCAAAACGCAGCTTTTGCAGCGGTAGAGTTGATGAACGGGCCGGAGAAAAACATTTATTTTAGATTTCAAGTCTCAGTTCCAGTCGCGTTGTTACTGAAAACATCACGTTTGATTTGCCGTTTTTCTTAAAAGTGAAGCGTATTCCTGAAGTTCACTCTCAATATTATAACATAAATCACACATTTTTATTAACATAAAAAAAACCTTTTGTGTTTTTTAGTTATTTTGTCGGTGGCGGACATATTTTTATTGGACCCAAATTCATAGAAGCCCCCAAAAATAGATGAAATATGATTAAATAATGACATTCTCACGGTATATAACTATTTGTATTTATTATATTGTATTTAATTCAGACTCAGTCAGTGAAAGGCTTGACTTTGAGTCCGATGGAACTTCTTTCATCACGTCTCCATTGTATCTCTCTTCCGGCGTTAAAAGGCTTCCATACTGAAGAATCCTACATTTAAATATTAAACTGCAGCTTATCTCTGTGACTCTAATCAACAACCGCAGAGTTTAAAAATGAATAAGTGAAGGAACACGCTGGCGCCTCATGAACAGTTACTGTGATGAAGTGATTCCCAGAGGAGCTTTAATACAGATGTGATTATCAGCTGCAGTGGAGAACACGCCGAGAGGAAAAGAGTCGCCACAGGCAGGAAACTAAACCAACAAACATTCAAAATAAAAGACATTTATCGGAGGGAGTAACGGATCCTCAGCTGAACTCATCAGTCTAACATCAGCGTGTAACGATGGCTTTAAGTCATGGATTATCATTATTAACCAATAAAAACATGTTGAAAGACACAGTGAATCATTTCAAACTAGTCTTCTCTCATGGATCCAGATCCAGAACTCTCCGGTCCTCCAGAAAACTAAACCGCTCACAAACTCAAGTCCACCTTCAGTCGATCAAATCGATTCAATTGAATCAGATCCTGAGTTGATAATCCCCCCACGAGCTCCGTGTGCTTCACTGCGTCTCTGAACGTCTTCTCTGGTTAAAATGTTTTCAAACCACTGAATTTATAGAAGCAGTCGTGTGGTTTTTCTGTTCACCAGCTGAAGTACGGAGGCTGAAGTACAGAGGCTGATGTACGGAGGCTGATGTACGGAGGCTGATGTACGGAGGCCCATTTCTGACAAAAAATTAATACAATTTTAGGAATGACGACAAAAAAAGTTTAAAACGTTTGAGCTAGTTTGAGAGAACGATGACTTTTTAAATTGTGACGGCAACTCAAAAGTTTCCAATTCAAAGTAATGAGACGACATAAGTCGCAATTACACACTTTCATGCAAAAATAGGACTTTTTTAAAAATGATGTATTAATAACCAAGAGACTTACCTTTCCAAAAATAATTAGATATTAAGTCAAAGTCAATCTTCTTCAGTGTTTTAATTAGTTAATTAACCCGAACTTGTTAAACTTTCCTCCACTTGTTTTCAAATGATGCAGATGTGTACAGATGTGTTCAACTGAAACATTTTGTCTTTTTGTGCTTTCGTTTGTTTGAAATGAATCCTCAGCCGGTCATTTAGTTTGTAATTTAAATAAAGTTTGATCAGCAGAACTCAAATCTCAAACCAACAACTCCCAAAAAACAAAACATGACACTTCTTTAATCTTTTAAATTGTTCTGTTGGACTTTTTGCACAAATACCAAAATAAAATGAAGAAACCTGAACTGAAGACCCCCCCCCCCCCCTCTATAAATCCAACCAAACAAAAAGATAACGTGACCCCCCCCCCCCCCCCCCCCTATAATATCATAGGAACAATATAAGATTTGATTTTACACATTGTTTTTCTAGTTTAAGGTAACTGATGATCTCAGTCAAAAGTCTCCACCTTCTTCTGAAAACTCTTATTTTGAAATACTAAAATAGTTCTGAGAGACCAAATGCTTGAATCCCATTGGCTCAGGGCTGAAAAATCCTCTGAGCAGGAAGTCTTTTATTTTGAAATGTCCAGTCACACAGATCCTCACAGATTATGATTTTGCATGTTTGTTCTGTGAGCTTCCTGTTGAGTCGACGTCTTCTGAATGCAATCCAACATGGCGTCCCGTTTCCCAGAATCCTCTAGTGATCGCAAACACTTTTTTATCTTTAAAAAAAAAAAAAAAAAAATCTGTAAGAAACTAATTTTCTGCATAATCAGAACCGGGAAACATTTACATTTCCTCCTCGGCCATTTTGACATTACAACGTCTTCACGACGTCTTCCTCTTTGTTGTCGTTTTGTTTAGTCGTCTCTGTGACGACGTCGACCCCCCCCCCATGAGTCTGAAGGCACTTGATGTCGTGACGGAGTGAACTCTCCTCACACAGACGTCAGAATTTATACTGTCGATCCGCTGCAAAAAGTTAAACCCCCCCAAAAGAGAGAGACGTTTGTCCGTCCAGCTCGTGGTACAGTACTGTTGATCTGTGGAGGGGGGGGGGGGGGGGGGTGTATGAGTGGGGATGGAGAGGGGGAGGGGGGGGGGGGGTCAGGAAGGCTGACATTCGAGCTCTTATTTCCTCTCTTGTTCCTCTGAAGCGTCGTTCTTTCTCTGTGCTTTGAGCTGCTGAGCTGAAACCAAAAGGTCAACGAGGTTCACCGGAGAAAAGTGAAGAAGAAGAAACAAAGAATATGATGGCTGATGGGTGAGTTTCCTCTCAAAAACGATTGCTATTCTTTAAAGTTCTTCAAAGCTTCATGTGTTAAAGCTGCATTCTCTCTAGTGTCCACCAGGGGGCGACTCCTCTGGTTGTATAGAAGTCTAGTCTAAAATGACTCTACTTCTCTCTTGATTTATTCCCTCAGTAAACATTGTAAACATGAGTTTATGGTCTCAATCTCTAGTTTACAGTCTTCTTCAATACAGCATGATGTTCATTTAGGGTGTTTAACAGGTAACCAGGGTAACAGGCATAAACATTGAACTTTACACGCAAGTTAACCGTGTTCTCTGAGTCAGGATGCTGTTAGCTTAGCATAAAACTAGGCCTTTTCCTATGACAAATTAAATGTGTGACCTTTTGATTCATAGTTTAACGATCTGGAATTCAGTCGTATTCTGTGTTCACAGCAAACACACGTTACTAAATATTGAACTACTATATAAAACCACTATCAGATTTGTAAAAAGTCTGAATTCATGTTTTGTTAGTTCTCTCCTCAAAACAACGATCAAATAACTTTTAAAATACTTTCGGATCGATCGGTGCTGTGCTAAGCTAACGTTGTAGCAGCTCCATCAACACTCAACATGACGTCATCCTGGACTAAATACGTCAGCGTTGTTATTGTCCGCTGTGAACACATCAGAGTGAGATGTTCAAGTGGATGTGTTAGTATGTGGATGTTGTTAGCTTAGCATAGCTTAGCATAAAGACTGGATGTTTACTAAAACGTTCTCCGTGTGATCACTCGACCTTTTGTGTCAGCCATGTTGACGGGAAGTCTCTGACTGCATCTTTGGTTGTTGGGGGGGGGGGGGGGGGGGGGGGGGGGGGGGGAGGGGTTGATGGGATTAGATGGGGGGGGAGATGAGTCAAAGGTTGTGGCGTCCCGTAGAAAGGTGGGGGGTGGGGTCACCTCTGCCGGCCAATCAGAGCCAGACTCAGAGTGACGCACAGCTGCCATATATGAGGAGATGGAGGCGGGGCGAGAGACCTCAGATCTGTGTGGGAGAGAGAGAGAGTGAGAGAGAGAGAGAGAGAGAGAGACACACAGAGAGAGAGACAGAGAGAGAGACAGATAAAGAGAGAGAGACAGAGAGACAGAAAAAGAGGGAGAAAGAGAGACAGAGAGAGAGAAAGAGAGAGACAGAGAGAGAGAGAGAGAAAGGCAGAGAGAGAGAGAGGGAGGGACAGAAAGAGACAGAAAGAGAGAGAGAGGGAGAGAAAGAGAGAGACAGAGAGAAAGAGAGAGACAGAGACAGAAAAAGAGAGAGACAGAGAGAGAGAGAAAGAGGGACAAATAGAGAGAAAGAGAGAGAGAGAAAGAGAGAGAGAGACAGAGAGAGAGAGACAGAGAGAGAGAGAAAGAGAGAGAGAGTGAGAGAGTGTGAGAGAGAAAGAGAGAGAGTGAGAGAGAGAGTGAGAGAGAGAGAGAGTGAGAGAGAGAAAGAGAGTGAGTGAGAGACAGAGAGAGAGTGAGAGAGAGAGAGAGAGTGAGAGAAAGAGAGAGAGAGAGTGAGAGAGAGAGAGAGAGAGAGAGGAGTCTTTAAAACAATAGCAGCTTTAATTCACTTTTGGTTAAATTGAGACTAAATTAAAGTTGAGGTTCCTAAACTGAGGTTCTGGGTCCGATGAGGGGTCATGAGATGATTTTACTTCCTGATGTTGAATTCAGGGAGAAGTGCATCATGGGAATGATTCAGCAGTAAGTAGTTTCATATGGTAAACATAATAATAACTAAAGAGTAAAGAGGAGACTGTACTCACTGTTGGGGGGCGGGTCTTTACATTCGCCCTCCTTGATGGTGACATCATCAATGGCGATGTCTCCCTCGATACCGCTGCCGCGGACTCCCTCCATCACCATCTACCACAGAAAAAGAAGACGCACCGTTTCACAATAAAAGCCAGCCGATGAAGTGTCTTATTGTGAAGGAGCAGCAGCAGTAAACGTGGATGCTTTGTATCCAGGTGAAGTGGGCGTGGCCTGTACCTGGAAGGCGGCGGTTGGGTGGATGTTGATCTTGGCTTGCCTCCAGCGGTCTCCTTGGTTACCGATCAGACTCCAGACCGAGCTGTCTATCACCGGCTGAGCCTTCTGACGCAGGACGACGTTCAGAGCTCCTGCAGACACAAACCCAGCTCAGCTTTAGGATTATTAATCATATTTAGGATTATCATTATTAATAATAATGTATTATTTTCCAAATATGTATTATTAGTTATGCCGTCCTCTATCTGAGGGCTCGCTGCAGACTCACCGACATGTTTCCCGTACATGTGGTAGTAGAAGGCGAAGCAGTAGGTGACGGAGGAGGAGGAGGAGGAGGAGGTCTTCGAGTTCATGTTGAAGGTGGGAGACAGCAGCCGGGCCTTGTCTCCCTCCAGCCTCGGCCTCGACGTCTCGATGTACATGTAGAAACCTGAGAGACCACACACGTCATGAAGACACCTCATGGAACAGGATCTCATGGTTTACCTCATCATGCACTCTATTAGTAAGGGAAAGTCACAGGATCAACAGAGGAGGAAGGATTCATCCTCTGGGGATCATGAATCGTCACAATCTATCCAACAGTGTTTCACTGAACACTGGAGGACCAACTGATTGTGATTGAATACGAACAACGTGAGTGAAACAATATTAAATGTTCAGATTTTAAACCAGCTACACTGAAAGATCAGTGTTTCCAGAGGCTGAACAACGACGCAACAACTGGTGAGTCTGAATATCACATGAAGTGTTTCTGTACATTTACTTTAAATTAATTAAATACTTTTAAACACTAAAACAGTGTCACTCACTCCTTCACTCACTCACTCACTCCTTCATTCACTCACTCACTCCTTCACTCACTCACTCACTCACTCACTCACTCCTTCACTCACTCACTCCTTCATTCACTCACTCACTCCTTCAGTTCACTCACTCCTTCACTCACTCCCTCCTTCACTCCTTCACTCACTCCCTCCTTCATTCACTCACTCCTTCACTCACTCCCTCCTTCACTCCTTCCCTCCCTCACTCCTTCCCTCACTCCTTCACTCACTCACTCACTCCTTCATGCACTCACTCACTCACTCACTCACTCACTCACTCACCTTCATTCACTCACTCCCTCCTTCACTCACTCATTCACTCCTTCCCTCCCTCACTCCTTCCCTCACTCCTTCACTCACTCACTCACTCCTTCATGCACTCACTCACTCACTCACTCACTCCTTCATTCACTCACTCACTCACTCACTCCTTCACTCACTCACTCACTCTTTCACTCACTCACTCACTCACTCACTCCCTCCCTCACTCATTCACTCCTTCCCTCACTCCCTCCTTCACCATTTTAAAAAGATCTGTTGGCCCGCTGATCATTTTTAGCTACAGTAAACCTCCGGTATGATTCATCCTCTGGGGAACATGAACGTCCAATGTTTCCAGAGATGTTTCAGTCTGAACCAACATCCAGAGGAGCCAAGTTCACTTCTAACAATTCATCGTTTTACATTTGATTTCATATTGAAACGCTTTGAAATCCTCTGCTGGTAAAAACTGAAACATGAATCCAACAGAATGTTCCTCTCCATTTAATTTGACCTCCTGAGCCGCAGAGGGAATTGAACCCGTGACCCCGCCTCGCTCTGCCTCCCGTTGACCTGCACACAGATTAACCCACGAGGCTGCAGAGACAGTAGAAGCTAATGCGCCAGTCCAGCAGAGAGCAGGAACAGCAGAGCCAACAAATCCACCTCCGGCTCATCCAGCAGGAACAAAAACACAATCCGCACAAATGAAAGTGAACACAAAAAAACACTCAGCACGCATGTTTCTGTTTGACAGCAGATTTAAACCGCTTTACCCCCGAGGCTCATTTTAATGAGATCTGCTGCAGAGAGAAGCCAAGAAGAAGAAGAAGAAGATTTTCAACAGGAAATGAAGAGACAGCCGTCGTCACACATCGACTGACTGGATGTGTTAGTTCTATGTTCTACATTCCTGCTGTTGTAGTGAATCCTGTTCTATGTTCTACGTTCCTCCAGTTGTACAGTGAATCCTGTTCTATGTTCTACGTTCCTCCTGTTGTACAGTGAATCCTGTTCTATGTTCTACGTTCCTCCAGTTGTACAGTGAATCCTGTTCTATGTTCTACGTTCCTCCTGTTGTACAGTGAATCCTGTGTTCTACGTTCCTCCTGTTGTACAGTGAATCCTGTTCTATGTTCTACGTTCCTCCTGTTGTACAGTGAATCCTGTTCTATGTATTAGCTCATTAAATGCAGCTGTAAAGACATTTTTACATTCATCTATTACACACATGAACAAATCTGATTAACGAGGTTATTAAACATTTATCAACGGTTCACAATTAGTTATAGAAACATTCGATGAGCTTCAAGTTCCACTTATTCAGGACCTTTCAGTCACAGCTCATGGTCTTCATTGGCAGGCATAGGGTATTTATGAATATATCATAAATATTGCTGTAATAATTACTCCATGAATTTAAACAATTAATGTAATTGTATCTGATATAGTTAATACATATAATACGTGTTATTTATATAAAATATATGATTTTATATGATTACAACAAAGTAAAAGCCACAATTATAAACACTTGAAACTGTTCTTATATAATCTTACAACTAAATTATTGTTTTTAATGTGAATCATAATATTTTAATTTATTTATCTATTTATTATTATTTGAATTATTTGAATGTTTTGCTGAGGCTTATTTCTGCCTGAAACAAGAAAGAACAGTAATATAAATCTAAATAAAAGAATGAGGTATGAAAGCAACATGTAGACTTTTAAAGTTGTTTTTCAAGTCAACATTATGAATTATTATTTCATAATTCTGATAAAGACAAACAAACTCATAATTTTCTACTGCTTTAGTGCCACATGAGTGTGACTTAATATGGTTCTTCTTTTTTAACATTCCTAACGTTCATCTATGTTTTATTTTCCTGCTGTTTGTTTTTATTCCTCCGGCAGTGAAAATAAATTGTTCTGCCGTCACAAAGTGTGAAGTCACGTCCGCAGAAATGAAAAAGCTTTTGTTTAGAGGTTTTTATTTTCTTCACATCACAAAAGAACCCCCCCCCCCCCCCCCCCCCGCTGTGGTGAGTTTATTTTTGTTTTCACTTCATCTTTAAAAGTAAAAACAGAAGTTGGCAGTTTATATATTTATATGATTTATATTTTTCTTCATGTTGAAGGTTTCTACTAACAAGAATCCTGATGTCTCTCCATTAAAACTCATCACTGCTGCTCCTTCATCACCACCATCATCATCATCATCGTCACACACTGGTTTAGTTTGACATACAAACACTGAATGTGGATTCATCCGCTGCGGAAAATAGTCCCCAACAAAGTCCCTCTTTCCTGTTTATTTGATAAAAACTACAGAGACCAGCTGTTTTAGGAGACGACTGATGAAACTTTAAAGACGAAGGTCTTCAGAAGGAACCAATGAGCTCGGAGCTGAAGGGTTTCCTGACCCAGTCTCACGACCTCAGGACGTGGTCTGATGACCAGGTGTTGACAGCCAATCACATTGGATTATTTAGCCTCTTCCTGCCTGGAGGAGCTGCAGCAGGTTGTGACTCACACTCTGTGTTTGTGCCGTGTGGCTGTTTGACACCCGGCCGCAGCTACACACTTTTATATACTTATACTTTTCTACATGTATACTTTTATACATTTATACTTTTCTACATGTATACTTTTATACATTTATACTTTTATAAATGTATACTTTCATACATGTTTACTTTTATACATGTTTCCTTTTATACATGTTTACTTTTACACATGTTTACTTTTACACATGTATACTTTTACACATGTATACTTTTATACATTTATACTTTTATACATGTATACTTTCATACATGTTTACTTTTATACATGTTTCCTTTTATACATGTTTACTTTTACACATGTTTACTTTTACACATGTATACTTTTACACATGTATACTTTTATACATTTATACTTTTATACATGTATACTTTTATATTTTTATACTTATATACTTTAATACAGGAGTATAAAGGAGGCGTTCACTCCACAGAGGAAACTATAACGTCCTTCTGTGGGAACCTCATCACTATCATTATTCTTCAAATTCCTTATTTTTAAAATGAGTGAAACAAACATAAAAAACTAAATCTCCTCCACTAAACCCAAAATATTCCAGTATGATAAATACTTTAATACTTTATAGATCTTTACTTTTCATTGCAGTTAAACAATGAGCCGAATGAAAAAGCCACGACACATTGAAAAACATGATCAGTCATGAAAAATTACTAAAATAATAAAACAATTGAAAAGTGTAAATTCAATATAGTTAATATTCAATATTCCTGATTTCAATGCAGTTGTTAACGTTAACTTTGTGTTAGTTTTTGTCAGGAGGGTATTATATATATATTATATATCAATATTTCAAAGGGAGGACATTAGAGAAGAGTTTATATCTAGATTCCAGGCTATAAACTGGAAGAACAGGTTTTATCTTTGTTTAGAAACAAACTTTCTGTTTCTTTTCCTCCAACAGAATCCTTCCTTCACCATTGTTGAAGATCTGTCTAAAAAAATAAAATAAATGGCGTCTCCAGAAAGAAGCCCTCTGCTTGAACATTTTTAACAGCTGAAATAATTCCATCTGTCAAACTGAAGTCCCCACCGTTCAAAAGTAAGAAGTAAATTAACAAAATAAAACTGTCAACTCTAAACTGTCACTGTGTTCTACAAACTATTTCAGCTCCGGGACCGATGTAGAAGTTATGTTTATCTAACCGAAGCCGTATCGGACAGTTTGACAGCTCGGCTTATTACGCCTACTAACAGATCCAGAGTCAGCGTTGAAAGAACAAAGATAATTGAGTCTGACGTTGTCCTCGCTGTAATCGGGCTGTGAAAGTCAGTCTGACAGTCTGTATCTGTGACATGCTGCTTCTTCCTGATAACGTCCGTCTGTCTGTTCAGGAGGAGAGACGCCAAACTCCATTGGAAAATGTATCAATTTAGACATTGTTCAGAGGTTCGAGGATGAAAACGCAACAAAGATAAAAGCTTATTTCCACGGTGCTCCTTCGTCTCCATGTTTATTATTTTCTGACTGTGATATTTTATATTTTGTTGTACTTATGCAACAACGCAACGCACAAACGCAACGCCACAATGCAACAACGCAACGCAACAACGTAACGCAACAACGTAACGCAACAACGTAACGCGGCAACGTAACGCGGCAACGTTAACAAACAATGTATCTTAACGTAACTTAACAACCTAACTTAACGTAACATAATTAATAACGTAACCTGAATATTACTGAACATTTGAAGTTGATACTCACTTTCTATGATTATGACCTACATGATCTCTCTCTCTTCTTAACTTTCACTTCTAACTAAGCTGGAAGTATCTTTCCTCTTCCTCTTTTTAATGATATCCTCCTCTTCTTAATGACACGTCCTGCAGACGTGTTTCTTCTCTGAACCTTCTACAGGCCGTCAAACTGCTCTCATTCAGTCAGCCGACGACTCCTCCGGCTGCTTCACTGCTGCTCTTTATTGTCAGCCTCTTATAGCGTTCAGAGTGGGCGTCGCCCGTCCTGAACGGCACCGATCAGAGACTGTTCGATGTCGATGAGTGTCAGTTTTAATCCTCGGCTCCACTTCTGTCAGAGACGAAAAACATCAACTGTTGATGTGTTTCCTGTAAAACTCCTGATGAACAAACGATGTCTCACAGATCAGACATCTCTTTGTTGATGGGAGAGATGTACAGCCAGCAGACGCTTAGCTTAGCATTAAAACACTGCTGGCCTGACTCCTATCAGCTCCTCTAACGCTTACAGATAAACATGTTTCAACTTGTTTGTTTTACCTGAAGTGTAAAAACAATAAGTTGCTGTTTTTCAGGCAGTTATGTGTCACTCTATTTATTTGTATATATATATCTATATATACATATAGATATATATAGATATTTATATCTCTATATATATATATATAGAGACATAAATAAATATATAAATAAATATATATATATTAGTGCTGGGCAAGTTAACGCGTTAATATTGCGTTAATTCATTCATTAATTAACAACAATTATTTTATCGCGCGTTAACGCAGTTTTTTTTTATTATAAAGCGGACAAGAACCGGTGTTACGGTTTAACCAGGGACCCTGTTATCTGGAGACCTTCAGACGAATGCGTAAATTTGCAACAGCTGCAGTAACTACGACAACAACAGACGCATTGGTTAAATCGTAACACCATCGTAACACCGGGCAGTGAGCGGTGAACAGCTGTTTGTGTGGCGTCTCTTCCTGGTTCCTTCACCTTCATTCCCCTGGGTCCTAAGTCCCTCCAGTACAGTATCTTATCACCCTCTACATTTATAACAAATACCACACATAGTACACAGTACTCAGCAAGGACATTTATAACTAATACCACACATAGTACACAGTACTCAGCAAGGACATTTATAACTAATACCACACATAGTACACGGTACTCAGCAAGTACATTTATAACTAATACCACACATAGTACACGGTACTCAGCAAGTACATTTATAACTAATACCACACATAGTACACGGTACTCAGCAAGTACATTTATAACAAATACCACACATAGTACACGGTACTCAGCGTTGCATATGTGTCTGACCAAAATACCAAAAAAAACAAAAAATAAATGATTAATTTAAATTATTTTTGTAGAGTTTTTAAAGTGTTTTTGTTTGTAATATGTATAATAATCATATCATTTAGTTATCCTACTGAGAATTTAACAAACATAAAAACATGACGTAGATAAGTTTACAGTTTTCAAGATGTATATTTAAACATCATCTATTACACATGAAGATAAAGTTATGAACACTGAATATCTATGATCAGAATCATTATAACTGTATTTTAACTGATACTGTGTGAAGAATACTGCTGTTGAAAAGAACCTGATTTGTTTAAAGTGATTCAAACCAAATGTTATTGTACTTTTGTTCATATAGCAGTACTTAAAAAAATAAAAAGTACACAATACACTACTTATGAATTCATTGTTGAACTTTGCTCATAACAATGAGATTAATCAAGATTAAAAATTGCAATCGTTGCCCAGTTAACATCTACAGTATATATAAATATAAATTTACCACAAAAGCCATTTTACCTTTATTAAAGCAGGATCGAGGATCAAAACATCAGAGAGGAAGTTTGTTCCTTTAACTTTAATTAGCCTAGTTGTGTGTGTGTGTGTGTGTGTGTGTGTGTGTGTGTGTGTGTACCCTGCTTGGAGCTGTTGTGGTCGGCGCTCGGTCCGGTGTTAGGGGTGTATTTGGTGTCTCGTGTGGCGGCGCTGTGACGCGTCCAGTCGAACTCGTCTGTTTTGTCCTGAGAGAACAAACACAACGCCTCGTCCTCAAAGCCACACTGGAACTCCCCTGAACACACACACACACACACACACACACACACACACACACACACACACATTACATGTATATCTGAATACCTTTTTAAAATATGAACACATGAATGACTCAGAGTATTTGTTGAGGGGTTGGGATACTTACTGAGATGTGGGTTAACAGGAGCTGAACGGAAAAGAGACAAGAAGGTAAGTTAATTTATTGTTATTCTATGACAGACAGATGCACAACGAAATATAGTTTAGTCTCTTAATGCAACACAAGACGTTTATTTACGTTTATTGTACCAGACATAATTAACAAGCTGCATTCTCTCTAGTGTCCAGCAGGGGGCGACTCCTCTGGTTGTATAGAAGTCTAGTCTAAAATGACTCTACTTCTCTCTTGATTTATTCCCTCAGTAAACATTGTAAACATGAGTTTATGGTCTCAATCTCTAGTTTCAAGTGTGTGAAAATGTCCAATCTATAACCAAGGATTTGATTTAAACCCTTCTTGTATATGTTCACCTCTCTCCTGTGAAATATGTCACAGAAGAAGAAGACAAAGACACTCTTCTTAACTTCCACTTTAAGTGGGACATTTAAACAGTGAAACTAAACCAGCAGCAGGTTTGACAGTCAGCTGTTTTTTAATCCGATTTTCAGAACGAAAGGGTAATTACACCACATGTCAGACACACACACACACACACACACACACACACACACACACACACACACACATACAGTGCAGCTGTTAGAAACTGTGACTGTGTGAACAGCTGCTGCGTCATTTGGCAACAAGCTTGTGCTCCGTTATCAACCAGCACTAATTAATGAGCTCTGGGTGCTGTGTGTGTGTTTGTATACCATTGTGGAGACGATGTTTTAGCTCTGGAGAGTGGGGACACTGGTTACAGGCCAATTTTCAATCCT
>NW_027176961.1:578327-673327 GCF_023349555.1 Cebidichthys violaceus
CTGAACGACAATCTGAGCCGTCCTGCTTCTTCAAGCTCTGTCCAATGTGTCCAATGTGTCCAATGTGTTTAATGCATCCAACGTTTAGAAACCATGCACCGCAGAAGGACTACAGTATCAGAGAAACCAGGTCCAAATACTAGACCAAACCAGGACCAGGACTAAAACACCAGAGAATACTGGACCAAACCAGGACCAGGACTAAAACACCAAAGAATACTGGACCAAACCAGGACCAGGACTAAAATACCAGAGAATACTGGACCAAATCAGGACCAGGACTAAAACACCAGAGAATACTGGACCAAACCAGGACCAGGACTAAAACACCAGAGAATACTGGACCAAAGCAGGGCCCGTCTGGTCCGTTCCTGTTCCAGCTTCAGACAGCAGGCTCTGCTCTTACTCTGTTGATTCGAGTCCTCCTGAGACTCCCTGCAGAAGTTTGGTTGAAAGTTACTTTTAGTGTCAGTTAGTGTTAATTACTGTTTTGCATTGATATTTAAATATTTTAACATCTCACAAGTAGCATCAACACAATTATCATAATAAGTGAAGTAAAGGAAGCACTTATCATAAAGTTATGAGCTTCATGTTGTCTACAGCTTCATCTGTTAGTGGGATGAAGTATGACGTATTACATAATCATGTCTCTCTACGCTGAGGAACTATCAAAGACAAACACACCTCACAGTTCTCCATTCAGTGTCCTTGAAGACAAAAACAAGGACACGTTTGACAATGAACTAAATGTTGACTGTGTGAGGAAACAGTTAATGTAATAAAACGTTCAGAGACAATAATATGCAGCAGAAGGGCAGACATCAAAGATAAAGATCCATAGAAGTCTGTGATCTTTCAGCCTTAAAGACCTGAACTGTTACAACACAGAGGACGTCAGGTGGTCCTGCAGAAAGTAAAGTCTTTGTTGTCACTTCACATGTTTGAGAGGACTTGAAGGGTTCCTGAAGCTCTGCATATTATTATTCATGACACTTTAAAGTCCCCCGAGGAAACTATGTGATTCTCTGCTTCAGTCTGCCAACACACAGGACTTCATGATGAAGATAAACTCTAATTAATCATTGTGTTCGTCGTCCTTCAGATGTAAACACTTTGAAAAACAGCTCAGCGTTCCCAGCAGACCTCAGGTCTGTTAATAGAACCTCATTATCAGCTACTGGGGCTTCACTGGGAGACTGGAGGAAGACAGGCACAGCTGGTCTAAAGTCTCAAGTCACTCGAGACAAGTCCAAGTCCAGTCTGAGGTCACTGTACACCATGTCAAGTCTGAAGTCACTTCACACAAGTCCACATCAAGTCTCAAGTCACTCCAAGTACAAGTTGAGTTTTGTCCAAGAGAAGCACATGTTAAGTCCCGAGTCATTTAAGCCAAGCCCTAAAATGATAGACAAGTCCAAGTGGAGTCTTAAGTAATTAAAAATGGGTCCAAATCAACCAGCTGAACCTCAAAGAGAAGAGTCTGTCTTGTTCAGAAACAACCCAACCTGCTCACACCGTCAAGCCTAACAACCACGTCCCATCATGCACCAGTCAAGCCAACTCACCTGTGACCAAGAAGGTGCAGCGCCCCGCGCCGGCCTCGTTGGTGATGTCACAGGTGTACTCGCCGTATCCCTCTCGGTTCAGCGCCTTGACCAGGTAGCTGGTGTCGTCGCGCTGGTCACTGAACTGCCCGACGGTGAGGAGGCGGGAGCCCAGCTTCCACTCGTACCGCAGGAGGCGCGCCGGGTGAGCTCGCAGCAGGCGGCAGGTGAGGCTGAACGCCCGGGTGAGAGCCTGACGGATCTCTGTGTACACCGGCTCCACAACGGGGGGGACTGTTGGAGACCAGCACAAGTATGAGACGATAGAGCACCAAGAATATCAACAAATGTTGTTTTGAGTCCAGATCAGGAGACAACCTCTGGTTCTGAAGAGTGAAGTCAAAGCTTCACGTGTTAAAGCTGCATTCTCTCTAGTGTCCACCAGGGGGCGACTCCTCTGGTTGTATAGAAGTCTAGTCTAAAATGACTCTACTTCTCTCTTGATTTATTACCTCAGTAAACATTGTAAACGTTGTTTTAATCTGTTTTAATAGGACTTGTTGAACCTGAACTGACCTGAAAGTTGAATACTTGCTGTATTAAACTGATCAAATATATAACAAGTCAGAATAAATCCAGACTCAACGAGACAGAACTTAACCGGCTGCTGCGTTTCACTTCCTGCTCTCTCATCTTCTCTGTAATGAAGCCTCTAAAATAACCTTAAACCTCTTAAGTGTTTGAAATATTTAAAGTCAGACCAGAGCTAACCCCGGCGCCGCGGCGATCTGCTAAAGGGCACAAAGGCAGCGTCGGATCTGTCGTTTTCTTAAATCCCTCCAGTAAGAAGCTCCTCTGAGGACTTCATTGCAGGTGTCACTTCACAGATTAACGTCTCGCTGCTCTGACACACAGTATGAACGCTGCCTGGCTCAAGGGACGAGGCAGCGCCGGCTCCACGTCATTAACAGAGAGGTCAGAGGACGTCGTTATTAAACATAACTCCAGATCTCTTTGAGTCATTCTGGTCAGTTTTGAAAAGCGTGTAAACACGATCTGATAACTTTGGTATGAAGTTTGTCTCTGGCTGCAGAGCGGTTATTTAAATCACTAAACCAACCTACTACCAGCTTCCTGTGTGCTGATGGTCCCCACCATGTGGTCCAGGTACCCACGGGGTCCCTGGACCACATGGTGGCCCTGAGGGAACTTCAAGAGGCCCTTAGAGAAAAAACACCAAAAGTTTTATTTCCTTATTTTACATCTGTTCGACAACTAAAATATCTGAACGGGTGGTTTTAGATGCGTCATTATGGCATTATTAGTCATTAATATTCATATTCAATATCATATTTTTATATTTAACTGAACGACAGATACATAAAATCTTTGTTCAGTCAGTTGACATCCCTGAAAGTTAACGTATTTCAAGGATTATACAACAGATAAAGTTTATAGTTTATCACTGCTCAACATGTCATGGTAGTCACGTCCCTTTAACCACCGTAGAACTGTGTGATTTTATACAACAATTACTGCTTTCAGTTCAGTCTTTATTTGACTGTGGTTTGTGGGGACAGTGAGTCACTGACGTCCCTGTAAACCACGTTAACAAACCCCCTAAACAACAGCCCCGGCCGTCTGTTTTATTCCTCTGTGTGTTCACGACTGTGAAGGAGCTCGTCGGCGAGGAAGAGGATGTTCGTCAGAGCATTGTGTGGTCGTCAGTGTCTCATCACTGTCGTCCCCGTAATCCAGTAAAAAACCCAACAGACTGCAAGGGATTATTGTCAAAGAAAAACCCTTTAAAATGTTGCTCATAAGCTTTTATCTCGGCGCTCCGTATTGATGTGATTAGCATATTAATGAAAACACCATTAATGGGCTATAAGACAGAAATACATGTTGTGTTTATGTACGTGATGTTGTTACAGCTGCGGAGTGTTTGTGTTCGTATTCAAGGTTTCCTGCAGGTTCCTGGAGGATCAGTGACAACTGGAAGTTAAACCTGTGTGACTTTTTTCAAAGTAATCCACCTGTAATCTGCCCTCACTGTAATCTGTTTAGTGTGAAAACAGCAAAACACAGTTTAGAGAAGAGAGAATTTAAAGAACCCCTGATGTTAAAGTGTTACTTTAACTGAAACAGTCCTGGAGGAGAGGACGGGTCTGAACCCTTGTTCTACTGGAGGAGAGGACGGGTCTGAACCCTTGTTCTACTGGAGGAGAGGACGGGTCTGAACCCTCGTTCTACTGGAGGAGAGGACGGGTCTGAACCCTTGTTCTACTGGAGGAGAGGACGGGTCTGTACCCTCCTTCTACTGAAGGTGAGGACGGGTCTGAACCCTCGTTCTACTGGAGGAGAGGACGGGTCTGTACCCTCGTTCTACTGGAGGAGAGGATGGGTCTGTACCCTCGTTCTACTGGAGGAGAGGACGGGTCTGTACCCTCGTTCTACTGGAGGAGAGGACGGGTCTGAACCCTCGTTCTACTGGAGGAGAGGACGGGTCTGTACCCTCGTTCTACTGGAGGAGAGGACGGGTCTGTACCCTCGTTCTACTGGAGGAGAGGATGGGTCTGAACCCTCGTTCTACTGGAGGAGAGGACGAGTCTGTACCCTCGTTCTGCTGGAGGAGAGGACGGGTCTGAACCCTCGTTCTACTGGAGGAGAGGACGGGTCTGAACCCTCGTTCTACTTCATCTAACCTCACATGGATTCATCTGGTCATTGTTCAGCTTTCATTTCACGAGTTCCTGAACAGACATTTGTGATTTTCTCAGAAGGTTCAGGGACTTTACAGGAGACATAACTTCTCTCTGTCACTGTGAGGCTGCAGGTACGCTACAGGAACACAGTCTTTTCAAAATAAACTTCCTTCTTCACAGGAAACATCTCAGTTAGGTTTAATGATACTTATACTTGGTTCCAGATCGTCGTTTGTGTTAAAATGAATGAGATGAGTAAAGATGTTTGATGACTCGTCCATCTGGTCCATGACTACGTGGACTACATACAAACTGGTTTTTGAAGAACTTCTCTAATATCTATGAGCGCTGGATGAGGCCGGCGTGAACATTTGTGCTGCGTGTGCAGAAGTTACTGAAGTCGACTCAGCAGATTGTGAAGTTCATCAGAACTCATCTAACTTCCTGTCCTTCTACTAAAATAAGTGTTTATGGAGCTCCAGAAGGTTAAACATACTGTGAAGGAGAGTCATTAAATAAATAATGATATGTTCACTTCCTGTCAGTTAACTCACTCATTATTTAGTGTGTTCATTTAAAAACAAATGATCTTTTGAATTAAAAGTGTCTTTTTCTGTTTTAACGTGTGTGTGTGTCTGTGTCTGTGTGTGAGTGTGTGTGTGTGTCTGTGTGTCTGTGTGTGTGTGTCTGCGTGTCTGTGTGTGTGTGTCTGTGTGTGTGTCACATCTTCTGATGGTATCTCATGTGACATGGTACAATGCAAGTTAGACGGAGCGTGACTGGAAGGTCGTGTATTCAATCCCCGACCACAGACAGACGATGTGATGCCGTGTGATTGGACGATGTGATGCCGTCTGATTGGACGATGTGATGCTGTGTGATTGGACGATGTGATGCCGTCTGATTGGACGATGTGATGCTGTGTGATTGGACGATGTGATGCCGTCTGATTGGACGATGTGATGCTGTGTGATTGGACGATGTGATGCCGTGTGATTGGACGATGTGATGCTGTGTGATTGGACGATGTGATGCCGTCTGATTGGACGATGTGATGCTGTGTGATTGGACGATGTGATGCCGTCTGATTGGACGATGTGATGCCGTGTGATTGGACGATGTGATGCCGTGTGATTGGACGATGTGATGCCGTGTGATTGGACGATGTGATGCCGTGTGATTGGACGATGTGATGCCGTGTGATTGGACGATGTGATGCCGTCTGATTGGACGATGTGATGCCGTGTGATTGGACGATGTGATGCCGTGTGATTGGACGATGTGATGCCGTCTGATTGGACGATGTGATGCTGTGTGATTGGACGATGTGATGCCGTGTGATTGGACGATGTGATGCTGTGTGATTGGACGATGTGATGCCGTCTGATTGGACGATGTGATGCTGTGTGATTGGACGATGTGATGCCGTCTGATTGGACGATGTGATGCTGTGTGATTGGACGATGTGATGCCGTCTGATTGGACGATGTGATGCCGTGTGATTGGACGATGTGATGCCGTGTGATTGGACGATGTGATGCCGTCTGATTGGACGATGTGATGCTGTGTGATTGGACGATGTGATGCCGTGTGATTGGACGATGTGATGCTGTGTGATTGGACGATGTGATGCCGTCTGATTGGACGATGTGATGCTGTGTGATTGGACGATGTGATGCCGTCTGATTGGACGATGTGATGCTGTGTGATTGGACGATGTGATGCCGTCTGATTGGACGATGTGATGCCGTGTGATTGGACGATGTGATGCTGTGTGATTGGACGATGTGATGCCGTCTGATTGGACGATGTGATGCTGTGTGATTGGACGATGTGATGCCGTCTGATTGGACGATGTGATGCCGTCTGATTGGACGATGTGATGCCGTCTGATTGGACGATGTGATGCCGTGTGATTGGACAATGTGATGCCGTGTGATTGGACAATGTGACGTTCCCTCCGCAGGTCTATCGTCCACGTCACAAAGCATTCTGGGTAATTTAGAGGCTAAAGCAGCTCAGCTGCCGGCTGGTGTGAGTTTTTTGGGTTTTGGCTAAATTCAGTCAAAAGATATGAATTATTATTATTATTATCATTATTATTATTATTATCATTAGTCTTTAAGACACAGTCTGGTTTTACAAACGGCCCCTCTGTAAAATCTCAACCCATCAGAGGTACAGTGTGTATGTATGTATATATATATATACACACATATATATGTGTATATATATGTGTGTGTATGTGTATATATATATGTGTGTGTGTGTGTGTGTACAGTGCGTATTGTGTGTATTACCCACACTGCACCACCAGCGTGATCACAGCCTCTCTGGGCTTCACGTTGAACCCGTTGTACTGACTCGTCTGGCAGCAGAAGGTTCCGCTCATGTCTCTGGTGACGTTGTGGACCCTTAGGACTCCGTCGTAGCTCTCCGTCTGCTCCGAGCCGTCCGGCATCAGGACCGCCCCCCCGCCCTCCTCCGCCCGGGACCACAGGATGATGGGTTTGGGTTTACCGGAGACCAGACACTGCAGGTCCACGGTGCTGCCCTCCTGAGCCACCAGGTGAGAGCGCCCCACGGGGACGGACAGCTCCGGAGGAACTGAGGACAGAGAGGACCACGTCATCGGGACGTCATGTGACAGGCTGATGGGAGGAGCCTGTTGTCACGGGGATTCACCTCGTTTATAAAAGAAACCTGAGCAGGGTTCAAAAGGTCTGTACTTCCTCCTCTCTCCTTCCTCCTCTCCCTTTCCTCCTCTCTCCTTCCTCCTCTCTCCTTCCTCCTCTTGCCTTCCTCCTCTCTTCTTCCTCCTCTCGCCTTCCTCCTCTCGCCTTCCTCCTCTCTCCTTCCTCTCTTCTTCCTCCTCTCTCCTTCCTCTCTTCTTCCTCATCTCGCCTTCCTCCTCTCTCCTTCCTCTCTTCTTCCTCCTCTCTCCTTCCTCTCTTCTTCCTCATCTCTCCTTCCTCCTCTCTACTTCCTCCTCTCTCCGTCCTCATCTCTCCTTCCTCCTCTCTCCTTCCTCCTCTCTCTTTCCTCCTCTCTCCTTCCTCCTCTCTCCTTCCTCTTCTCTTCTTCCCTTTCTCTCCTTCCTTCTCTTTCCTCCTTCCTTCTCTTTCCTCCTCTCTCCTTCCTTCTCTACTCTCCCCTTCTTAAACTATTGCTCACATGTCCTCTCCTCTCTTATTTCCTCCCTTCCCCTCCTCTCCTCCTCCTCCTCCATGTCTCACCTGTGGTGGAGGAGATGTTGACGTCGATGCTGATCTCTGGGGTTCCTCCGTTCCTCAGCGAGGCCACACAGGTGTAGGTTCCGAAGTCGGTGAACTTGAGGTCAATGATGTCGAGGTTGGTGGTACCGGGCGTGACCTCGGTGTCGGTGTGAGTGATCACCATCCTCTCAGAGCTCCTCAGAGGACGGCCGTTCTTCAGCCAGCCGAACTGCAGCTCCTCGGGGGGCGTGGCCTCCACCTGGCAGCTGATCTTCACCTCGCGGCCGATCTGGATGTTGTCGTCGTTGTGGTACGGGTCCGGAGTGATCCAGAACCGACCTTTACGAAGACCTGAAGGGAACAGAGAGATTCATCAGAGAGAAGAAAACAACCGACGCCATCTTGTTTTTATTAACCAGTGAACAGGAAGTGACCACATCTGGACAGAGGAGGAGTGACGTAGAGACCTGTCAATCACTGTGTAGCCCCGCCCCTAAATCATTCCCTGCTTTATGGTCTGTGTGACTCTAAATGGAGCATAATGTACTAAATGAACATCATGCTGTATTGAAGAAGACTGTAAACTAGAGATTGAGACCATAAACTCATGTTTACAATGTTTACTGAGGGAATAAATCAAGAGAGAAGTACAGTCATTTTAGACTAGATTTCTATACAACCAGAGGAGTCGCCCCCTGGTGGACATTAGAGAGAATGCAGCTGTAACACTTGAAGCTTTGACATCTCCTAAAGAAACAGGAGCAGCGATGGGACGTCAGACCTGCTGCAGTAAAATAAGGATTTCTAAAGAAATTCCGGTGCTCAGAAACACTACTGCTTTGGTCCACAGGGGGCGCCAGAACCAACACACAATAAAAGCTCCTTCTAGTAGTTTTCAGTGAATCAATGCCTGTTAAAGTCTAGTCTGTGTTAAAGGCATTACAGAGACAGGGAGCACACATCTGGGATCTTAACTCCAAAATAAATATGTATTAAAGTTCAAAGCTTCAACGTTAAGAAAAGCTCAGTGACCCTGCAGCAGGTTGTGATGGCTTCCATCAGAACATGACGGCTTCTCTTCCTGCTGTGGAGAAACTAATCCGTCCAAATGGAGCTTAATTATGACGGAAGCCATTTGTTCCGTTTAATCCGTCTCGAGCGTCCACAGCGACCAGCTGCTGCTTCTCTCTCTCTGGGTCACGTGACCCGCGTTCACACAGCCAATCACAGGGCGTCGACAGGTCGGATCACCTGATCATTTATCGTGAAGCATTAGTTGAATCTATCATCAACAGATCAAACTACGTTTTTATCTCTATTTCTACCAAATCAACTTCAAAAGGACGACAGTCAAAACACAAGTCAAGATCAGATCTTTATGAAACATCAGAACCAGAAACAAAACCTGAACGCTTCACAAAAACAACACAAATCAGAGATTCTTTGACCAATACATAAATGTTGAATAACTTCTGTAATACTATTTTAAAATTGTTCAATAGACGGCACCACCACCATCAACGTTGACTGATCTGTCACAGAACTTCTGTACTTCAGTATCGACACTGGTGTAGTTATTTTAAGACGGAAGGTTATTTTGACAAGACGAGCAGGAATCCACACGTGTTGCTTGACTTTTTCATAAAATAACAGTTTTTGCTTTTTTCGTTGTTTCACAATACATTGGTGTGGGCCCAAATGTCTAACATACAGCAATATCGCAGTATCGCAGTATCGCAATACGTCGCCATACGTCACCATAAGTCACCATACGTCACCATACTTCATCGGACGTCGCCATACGTCACCATATGTCACCATAAGTCACCATACGTCGCCATACGTCGCCATACGTCACCATACGTCACTATACGTGGCCATACGTCACCATACGTCACCATAAGTCGCCATACGTCGCCATACGTCGCCATACGTCGCCATACGTCGCCATACGTCACCATACGTCACCATAAGTCGCCATACGTCGCCATACGTCACCATAAGTCACCATACGTCGCCATACGCCGCCATAAGTCGCCATAAGTCGCCATAAGTCGCCATACGTCGCCATAAGTCGCCATACGTCGCCATACGTCGCCATACTTCACCATACGTCGCCATACGTCGCCATACGTCACCATACGTCACCATAAGTCACCATAAGTCACCATACGTCGCCATACGTCACCATACTGCATCGGACGTCGCCATACGTCACCATACGTCACCATAAGTCACCATACGTCGCCATACGTCGCCATACGTCACCATACGTCACCATAAGTCACCATACGTCACCATAAGTCACCATAAGTCACCATACGTCGCCATACGTCACCATACTGCATCGGACGTCGCCATACGTCACCATACGTCACCATACGTCGCCATACGTCACCATACGTCGCCATACGTCGCCATACGTCGGCATACGTCACCATACGTCACCATACTGCATCGGACGTCGCCATACGTCACCATACGTCACCATAAGTCACCATACGTCACCATAAGTCACCATAAGTCACCATACGTCGCCATACGTCACCATACTGCATCGGACGTCGCCATACGTCACCATACGTCACCATACGTCGCCATACGTCACCATACGTCGCCATACGTCGCCATACGTCGGCATACGTCACCATACGTCACCATACTGCATCGGACGTCGCCATACGTCACCATACGTCACCATAAGTCACCATACGTCACCATACTTCATCGGACGTCACCATACGTCACCATAAGTCACCATACGTCACCATACTGCATCGGACGTCGCCATACGTCGCCATACGTCACCATACGTCACCATACGTCGCCATACGTCGCCATACTTCACCATACGTCGCCATACGTCGCCATACGTCACCATACGTCACCATAAGTCACCATAAGTCACCATACGTCGCCATACGTCACCATACTGCATCGGACGTCGCCATACGTCACCATACGTCACCATAAGTCACCATACGTCACCATACGTCGCCATACGTCACCATACGTCGCCATACGTCGCCATACGTCACCATACGTCACCATACTGCATCGGACGTCGCCATACGTCACCATACGTCACCATAAGTCACCATACGTCACCATACTTCATCGGACGTCACCATACGTCACCATAAGTCACCATACGTCACCATACTGCATCGGACGTCGCCATACGTCGCCATACTTCACCATACGTCGCCATACGTCACCATACGTCACCATAAGTCACCATAAGTCACCATACGTCGCCATACGTCACCATACTGCATCGGACGTCGCCATACGTCACCATACGTCACCATACGTCACCATAAGTCACCATACGTCACCATACGTCGCCATACGTCACCATACGTCGCCATACGTCGCCATACGTCGCCATACGTCACCATACGTCACCATACTGCATCGGACGTCGCCATACGTCACCATACGTCACCATAAGTCACCATACGTCACCATACTTCATCGGACGTCACCATACGTCACCATAAGTCACCATACGTCACCATACTGCATCGGACGTCGCCATACGTCACCATACGTCACCATAAGTCACCATGCGTCACCATACTTCATCGGACGTCTCCATACGTCACCATAAGTCACCATACGTCACCATACGTCGCCATACGTCGCCATACGTCACCATACGTCGCCATAAGTCACCATACGTCACCATACTTCATCGGACGTTGCCATACGTCACCATACGTCACCATAAGTCACCATACGTCACCATACTTCATCGGACGTCGCCATACGTCACCATACGTCACCATAAGTCACCATACGTCACCATACGTCACCATACGTCGCCATACGTCACCATACGTCACCATAAGTCACCATAAGTCACCATACGTCGCCATACGTCACCATACGTCACCATACTTCATCGGATGTCGCCATACGTCACTATAAGTCACCATACGTCACCATAAGTCACCATACGTCACCATACTGCATCGGACGTCGCCATACGTCACCATAAGTCACCATACGTCACCATACGTCACCATACGTCGCCATACGTCACCATACGTTGCCATACGTCACCATACTTCATCGGACGTCGCCATATGTCACCATACGTCACCATAAGTCACCATACGTCACCATACTTCATCGGACGTCGCCATAAGTCACCATACGTCACCATAAGTCACCATACGTCGCCATACGTCGCCATACGTCGCCATAAGTCACCATACGTCGCCATACGTCACCATACGTCGCCATACGTCGCCATAAGTCGCCATACGTCGCCATACGTCGCCATACGTCGCCATACGTCACCATAAGTCACCATACGTCACCATACTTCATCGGACGTCGCCATACGTCACCATACGTCACCATAAGTTACCATACGTCACCATACGTCGCCATACGCCGCCATACGTCGCCATACGTCGCCATACGTCGCCATACGTCGCCATACGTCGCCATACGTCGCCATAAGTCGCCATACGTCGCCATACTTCACCATACGTCGCCATACGTCGCCATACGTCACCATACTTCAACGGACGTCGCCATACGTCGACGGATGCCACGGGACGTCACCTCAGAGTTTCTTTCGACAGAATTAAACCAGCTCAAGTGACTTTGATACGTGAAAGAGATTTGGTTCTGAACATGGTAGTTCAGCACCAGCTCAAGAACCGGTACTGACTTAATACTAATAGAACTGTCAAAATAAATATAGAAACATTCTGATCCATATGAGTTTGATCTGAACTGTTAAACCTCCAATAAAGTCCAACATGTGATCACAAACACGTGACACCATCCTGTCTGTCTCCGTCCTCTGTCCTCTACACGCTGCCGTCTTTAGAAGGTTGAGGTTCAAATCCCACATCTGTGTGTGTGTGTGTGTGTGTGTGTGTGTGTGTGTGTGTGTATAAATAGCTTCAGTTCGTGAGGCGAGCAGCTGATTGTCCTTGTTCATTAAGATTAAAGCAAGAACGCCTCAGAACAAAACCCTGTGTGTGTGTGTGTGTGTGTGTGTGTGTGTGTGTGTGTGTGTCACTGCGTCAGTTAAAGGTCTGTTGCATAACTAGAGGTGGATGCAGCCTCTCACACACGAAAGTCACTGCGCACACACACACAAACAGACACACACGGTAGTGCTTTAGCTACGAAGACTGATGAAGACCATGAGATGTGGAGGAAAGCTCCAGAAAGAGATTCAGTGTCCTTCATTACCCAAAAGACCTTTCTGTACAGAGAGACATCTACACCTCATCTTCACCCTTCTCCTCCTCCTCTTCCTCTCTCTTCACCTCCTCCTCCTCCTTCCTACCCTCTCTCTCCTCTTCATCTCCGACCCCCCCGGACAGGTTTCCCTCCCCCCTGTCCATTAAGTCCACACACACACACACACACATACACACACACACACTCACAGGGTCCATTAGCAGCAGTGTGTGTCAGACTGGGAGGACTGGTAGAGAGACAGTAACTTACATAAAGAGAGAGAGAGAGAGAGAGAGATGTGCATGATGGGAGTTAAATAAGTAAGGAGGAGGGCTGACAAGCTGCAGGGTCAGCAGCTGACACACACACACACACACACACACACACACACACACACACACACACACACAGAGGTGAGTCATGCTGAATGAATAAAACAAAGTGGACGAAGGAAACACAAGAAAGAAACAGTTGAACATTGTGTGAGTTCAGAGCTGGAAACCAGGTTAGCCTAGCTTAGCATAAAGACTGGACGCAGGGGGAAACAGCTAGCACGGCTCATATATTACTGATATTGATCATATGTTACACGTAGATAACCTTTAAAGAGTTAGTGATCAGCATGTGTCATTCAAATAAGTGTTTGTTTTCAATAAATCATAACTGAAGGATTGCAACTTGAATGTTCTTAAATTACACTGTGATGACATCACTGTGATGACATCACTGTGATGATGTACTTTATGTTTTTAAGAATCTTATGTGGTGACAAACTGTTTCTTGTCTTTCTGCTGCGTTTAAAATGAACCTGAAGTTTGAACCAAACGTTGTCAGTTATCGTCCTCTCAGACTCACGCCGCCTCATCAAAACTCTGATGAAGACGACGGCGCAGAGAGGGAGCGGAGGATTTGATGGGTGGAATAAAGGGAGAGCTTAGCGTCTGCACAGACGCAGATAAACGCTGCGTTTTGTCGTCGGATGTGTCGGATCTATTCTGGTCTCTGTCTGCAGCGGCTCGTTCCTTCAGAACATCAGAACATCAGAACACCACGGAGGGTCTTTGTAGCCGAGGACGCACCTGAACGCGTCAGACGGAACACAACAGAAAGAAAAAGACTTCCTGCAACAGGTGAGACGGCTGTGGAGCTGCAGAGGAATCCCACAGGAACCAGGTTGTCTCCAGAAATAGAGAGCTTCACCTCCTCTCACGAGACGAGGAGCAGAGGAGGAGTGTTTGCTACCTGCTCTGTTTAGGACTTTGTTCACACTAAGGGACTCAGTGACATGCATAGAACCCAACAGGACCGCTGGTTCAGGATGAAGTCTACGTGCTGAAGCAGAGCCCCCATTCAGGGAGAGGATGTGGTGTCAGTGCTTCGTGGTTCTGGTTCTGGTTCTGGGATGTGGATTAAGTGCTGAAGTCGTACCTCTGACCAGGACCGTGGTGGACTTCTTGGCGGGGTTTCCCACGTTGTTGGACGCCACGCAGCTGTAGGCGCCGCCGTCGTCCACGGTCACGGCCGGGACGGTCAGCGTGCCGCCGTTCACGACGCTCCTCTTCGGGAGCTCCTCCCCCCCGGGCCTCACCCACACCAGGGAGGGGGCGGGGTCTCCCCCCGACGGCACGCACACCAGAGTGACCGTCTCCCCCGGGTTCACCACCAAGGGGTCGTCCAGGAGGAGCTTAACGGAGGGAGGAGCTGGAGGAGGAGGAGAGGAGGAGGAGGAGGAGGAGGAGAGAGGAGAGGAGAGGAGGAGAGAGGAGAGGAGTAGGAGGAGAAGGAGAGGAGAGAGGAGAGGAGGAGGAGAGGAGAGGAGGAGAGGTTTTCACTTCATCAACTTCACTTATTATTCTGTCTGGTGTTAATAGTTCATATTTTATTATTTAAACACAATAAATAAAATGTCTCTTTATTAAATAAAATATGAAGAATAAAGTAAAATAAATGAAATCATAAACGTAGGAAGTAAACAGAAGAAAGATCAAATTATACACAGTATATATATATATATATATATATATATATATATATATATTTATATATATATATATATATTTATATTATATATTTATAAATATATATATTTATATATATATATATATATATATAATATATATTTATATATATATATATATATATTTATATATATATATATATATATATATATATATATATATTTATATATATATATATATATATATATATTTATTTATATATAAAACACAAAATAGAACTTTCGTAACAGAACTAAAGTTGTAACTAATGATTCATTTTTGATTATTTTAACGATTAGTTTGACTCATTGATGCTTCGTGACGTTAAGAGTAAAGAGCTCAGGACTCGTTGGTCAGGTGCATCATGGGACTTCTCTCAGACTAACGTTTGGTCGCTTTAAACTCGTCTTCGTGAGTTTAGTCTTCCTCACATTGTGCAGAGAAGAAGCCGAATGCAGAAATAATCAGCAGGCAGATAAAAATAGCTGAGTCGACCTCCGTTAAGCTGACATCATGTAAATCCCATCAGCCACTGGGGCGAGGAGAAAGGATCTACTGTACAGGTCAGAGAGCTGCAGCGCATGATTTATTCATGATTTACAACATGTGAACACCAAGCATTACATCATCGACTCTCAGAACGGACCGCTCAGAACCACAGAGCAGGAACCAATCAAGATCATCACAATAATAACATAACAATAATAATAATTGTTCTCTTTTCCTTTTTGTGATTTCTGACTTTTCGTCTATTTTTTATTTATTTTAGAGACTTTAAAAAATGTTTGAAGTGAAATAAATGAAATGAAAATTAAATGAAATGACATGAAATGACAGGACGTAGAAGAAAGTAAAGAAGGTATAGTGAGGACAAAATATGGATATAATGAGAAATATATTAAAATGTAACTTTAATCTATCATCTAAAAGCTCAAACATAATTCAATAACTTCCACTAACTGTCGAACAGCATCTGTGTTTGAAACATTTTAAACTAAATCAATTTTAGACCAGAAAGAAGCTTTTATCTTGTATTTAAACTTACTGTCACACAGTGAAGCTGTGACTCTGGTCCCTGCAAGCTCCTCAGTGTCAGGGTTCAGACCCAGGTCCAGGTTTCTATGTGTGTGTGTGTGTGTGTGTGTGTGTGTGTGTGTGTGTGTGTGTGTGTGTGTGTGTGTGTATATATATATATATATATATGACGTAGTGGGGACCTATAAACACACCCACATTGTGGGGACTCATATCTTAAGTCTGGTCCCCACACGGTACAACGTTCAGACTGACTGTGGTTTAGGGTTTAAGTTAGAACCGTGTGTGTGTGTATGGGTATGTGTATGTGTGTGTGTGTGTGTGTGTGTGTGTGTGTGTGTGTGTGTGTGTGTGTGTGTGTGTGTTACCTGTCCTGTTGTTCAGACTGAAGTGGGCGCTCTTGTCTCCGATGCCACAGACGCTCCTGACGGAGGAGATGCAGGTGTAGGCGGCGTAATCCTGAGGACGAAGGTTCTTCAGTTTCAAGATCTTCGTCTCACCCTGTAACACACACACACACACACACACACACACACACACACACACACACACAGGACCCTCATTAACACACTGCCTTCCCGGGACCCTGACTCCAATCTAAACCTTAATGAAACATGAACTCTTCTTCTTCCTGCTCCTTTTTCTTCTCCTCCTCTTCCTCATCTTCCTCCTCCTCACTGCTAAATCTCTCTCATCTCCTCCTTCCGCCTCACAGACAGAAGAGATGAGATTAGATGACATTTAAATGGGATGTTTGTGCAAAGATGGCGGCCTGATGATGATGAGGAGGAGGAGATAAGTTCCTCATTAGTGCCTACGAGGAAGGAGGAAGGAAGGGGGGCTGAAGGCTTCACAGGGAATGTTTCATCTCG
Organism: Cebidichthys violaceus; assembly: GCF_023349555.1. Taxonomy (NCBI): domain Eukaryota; kingdom Metazoa; phylum Chordata; class Actinopteri; order Perciformes; family Stichaeidae; genus Cebidichthys; species Cebidichthys violaceus. The sequence goes on from NW_027176961.1 coordinate 594,910, forward strand.
GCTGATAACTGGACGCCTGATTGGCCGACTTCACTTTGCTTCAAATGAAGTCTAAACCAGAGTCTGGAGTCTCCTTCTGTAGGGGGTTATAATCTAGAGGAGGAGGAGGAGGAGGAGGAGGAGGAGGAGGAGGAGGACTTAAACTAGAGGATGAACCGTTGAAGTTTAAAGTTACAGAATATGAAGGAGAGCAGCAGAAGTTTGTGTCTGTTGTTAGTTATTAAAAATAAAATACATCTTCACATCACAGAAACATAGAGTTTAACTCAAACTTCTAACGGAGCTTCATCGTTCATCCTCTCTCCTCTCCTGACAAGTTATTTTTACATTATTATTATTATTATTGAAGCATGGGAGGAATGTTTGATATCTGTAGTCCTGTCGAGGTCTGGACGTAAATCAAACAGAACTCTTTTAGTCTGATGGAGCAGCTTTAATGGATCCTGTAGACCCTCAGAGACCAAAGAGACCAGGAAGAGTCCATCTCTGGGGGTCCGGTTACTAAAACTGGTAAACAGGTAAATAGATATAAAAATAACTCTGGAAACAAAGACGTCCTCCTGGAGAGACATGGGCACCCTAAAGAGAGGATCCAAGAGGATCCACATCACACGGTGGACCTCCTTCTCTCTGTCACGACGACAGCTGAGACAGACAGGTGAGACACACAGGTGAGACAGACAGGTGAGACACACAGGTGAGACAGACAAGTGAGACAGACAGGTGAGGCAGACAGGTGAGACACGCAGGTGAGACATGCAGGTGAGACACGCAGGTGAGACAGACAGGTGAGACAGACAGGTGAGACACGCAGGTGAGGCAGACAGGTGAGACAGACAGGTGAGGCATGCAGGTGAGACATGCAGGTGAGACAGACAGGTGAGACAGACAGGTGAGACACGCAGGTGAGACACGCAGGTGAGGCAGACAGGTGAGACAGACAGGTGAGACACGCAGGTGAGACAGACAGGTGAGACACGCAGGTGGGACAGACAGGTGAGACAGACAGGTGAGACACGCAGGTGGGACAGACAGGTGAGACAGACAGTTGAGACACTCAGGTGAGACATGCAGGTGAGACAGACAGGTGAGACAGACAGGTGAGGCAGACAGGTGAGACAGACAGGTAAGACAGACAGGTGAGACAGACAGGTGAGGCAGACAGGTGAGACAGACAGGTGAGGCAGACAGGTGAGGCAGACAGGTGAGACAGACAGGTCAGACAGACAGGTGAGGCAGACAGGTGAGACAGACAGGTCGGTCCAAAGATTTGTCCTCTGTAACGCGACGGTTCAGAAAGCCAGAGATTGCTTTTAGATTTTGGGACAAATATGTTTCTCCTGACTGGAGTTTCTAGATGTGTTCTTGCGCTCTTATCGAGGTCGATACCAACGCTCAGGACAGATGAACGTCAGAGAGTCAACATTTAAACTGTAAAGGTTAAACGATGCAGAACTTTGTTTTAATCTCTGTTGTTTCATCTGTTCAAGGACGACAGATTATCATTAAAATATATATATTACAATAACATTCATGTTTTATTAATGTTATTATAATATATATTACAATAACATTCATGTTTTATTAATGTGCACTGTCCCTACCAAATAAAACAATGAAAAATAAATAAAGTGAAAATATAAAATATTTAATACTTTTTAATCTTAACAATCTAAGACCTCGTGACCTTCTGCTCCAGATGCTCTCATACATAGAAACATTATTATATACGTAATATGAAGAGTATATGATGAGTATTTCATCTACTGAAGGTCTTTAGTTCGACTGTGTTTTAACATAATTCATCAACATGTTGATCAGTTGTTAATTATTAATTTAAGTGCATGTATGAATACCACAATGTAGAAATACTCTATTACAAGTAAAAGTCCTGCATTTAAAATCTTACACACGTGCAAGTGTATAAGTATTATCAGTAAAGTAAAGTATCTAAAGTACTCTAAAGTGTAAGTCCGATAGATTCCAGAGACGCATGGCTGCGACCAGCACAACATGTTCTACGTTTTGACCACAAATGGTGAATAAAGAGTAAACATTGTGGGAATGGGAGCAATTTGTTTGGAAAAAACACAGAATACTTTTCATGCTCTGCTCCACTCTGACCGTGATGTCATCACTCTAACACTGAATATTCCGTGCAATACACACCCATTATAAAATGTGAAACGACCCAAAATGTTCCTGAAACTCAATCTGTGACTTCATGAAAACTGTGCTAGCTATCAAAATGTCCATTTGGCTCAACAACATCCAGCGGTTTGTCTACGTTTATTTAAACTTTAAATCATTGTTCTACGTTAAAGTATGGCTGGTCAACATGGGCCCAAAGTTCACTGTTATTTTAGCTCTCTTCACGAGAAATGTTACGATGACCATAGAGCTCACAGAAACAGAAGTGAGTCTCCTCACCTGAGTGAAGAACGGTTCATAGATCTCCACGCCGGCGTCGGAGCCCTGAGTCAGCGCCTCCCGTCCTCTCCTCCAGCTGTAGAGCACCGGAGGGTTGGAGGAGGCCACGCAGCGGAGGAACACCGTCCTCTCAAAGTAGAACTGCTCCTTAGACTCACCCACACTCTGGTGGACCGAGATCACCGGGTCATCCAGATCTGAGGAGGGGGGGGGGGGATATACATAAACATATAAATATATTATAAATATATAAACATATCAATATATTATAAATATATAAACATATCAATATATTATTAATATGTAAACATATAAATATATTATTAATATAAATATATTATTAATATATATACATGTGACATTTAAAAACAAACAAATATAAACATTTCTGAAAATTTAACATATGGACATATAAATACATAAAAATATAGATACATGAACATATGAAGATATAAATACATAAACACAATTATATACACATGTAAACTTATACTTACATATGTACTTATAATATATACAGGTGGAAACACTGACACCAGCTAAAGTTTGTCTGAATTTACAGATTTTCATATTCTATAAACAGCGTGTCAGCACTCCTGTGGTCGGGGTAATTACTGCTTTTTAATTGGCTGGAAACACAGCGAGCGATCAGCTGACGGCAGCCGACCAATCGGGTTCGTCCGTGTTATTGAGTCCGCCCACCAGCGGAGAGGATAACGGTGGCTAACGGTCGCTAACGTCCCTCACACAGCGAACACATCAGGATCTGAAGAGTTAAACGCTTTCTTCTGTTTCCTCCTGCAGTTTCCTGTGAAAGCCTCTGTGCCCTGAAGGCAGCACTCAGTCGCGATGCGTTCAGGTACCACTTAAATCCCTGTAATCCCAGTAAGAAACACGCTCCAGGATATTATGGCTGTTACACAACGACACGCTCACAGCTTGCAGGTATTCTTCGTTACTTTAGGAGGAAACTTTTTAGGAGACGCACAAACATGAGAGATAGAAAAACACCCCGAGGACGTTTGTGTACTGGGATTACTGGGATTTAGTTCATCCCAGCTGGAACAACATGAAGGTGAAACATCTCATGAGCCAGCAGAGCTGCAGGAGGCTTCGTCTCCACATATGTAGGTCGACAACAATCAGACACTAACAGCCACTGGAAGTTAAACTGGGAATAAAACCAGTTTCATCTCAGAGTTATTTATTGATGAAGCTGAAACACTGACTTTCAGCAGGTACGGTTCCATCTGTTCCAAGTCCCTGTGCTAAGATAAGTGTATCCAGTATCTAAGCTAAGATACCCCTTCCCCCTGTTTCCAGTCTCTACGCTAAGCTAACTGTTTCACCTTGTTTCAAGTCTTCATGGTAAGCTAACTGTTTCCCACTTTTTACAGTCTCTAAACTAAGCTAATTGTTTCCCCCTGTTTACAGTCTATATGCTAAGCTAACTGTTTATCTTTGAGTCCAGTCCATATGCTAAGCTAACCATTTCCCCCTGTTTCAAGTCTTAACTTAGCTAAAGGAACTGTTTAACCCCGTTTCCAGTCTTTAAGCTAAGCTAACCGTTTCCCCCTTTTTATAGTCTTTACGCTAAGCCAAGCAAACTCTTCACCCCCGTTTCCCGCCCAAAGCTAAGCTAACTGTTTCCGCCTGTTTCCAGTCTTAATGCTAAACTAAGCTAACCACATGTGTGCATGTTTCCGTGTGTGTTCTTACAGTAGACGTCGACCCGTATCGACCGGATGGCGGGGGATCCCAGTCCGTTCTCAGCCTTGCAGTAGTAGCGCCCCCCCTGGTGGCGGCTGATGTTCGTGATCTTCAGAGTTTCATTCAGCAGCGTCGAGTCAGTCTGACGGTCCGAAGCTCCGCCCGCCGTCTTAGTCCAACGAATCTGCACAGAGGGTTAAGACCGGTTTGAACTAGTTGATATTGAACTAGCTTAGACTAGTTGACACTGGTTTATATTGACCAGTTTCGACTGGTTGACACTGGTTTAGATTGACCAGCTTAGACTTGTTGACACCAGTTTAGATTGACCAGTTTAGACTAGTTGACACTGGTTTAGATCGACCAGTTTAAACTTGTTGACACTAGTTTTGATTGAACAGTTTAGACTGGTTGACACTGGTTTAGACTGGTTGACACTGGTTTGGATTTACCAGTTTAGACTGGTTGACACTAGTTTAGATTGAACAGTTTAGACTGGTTGACCCTAGTTAAGACTGGTTGACACTGGTTTAGATTGACCAGTTTAGACTGGTTGACCCTAGTTAAGACTGGTTGACACTGGTTTAGATTGACCAGTTTAGACTGGTTGACACTAGTTTAGATTGACCAGTTTAGACTGGTTGACACTGGTTTAGATTGAACAGTTTAGACTGGTTGACACTGCTTTAGGTAAGAGATAATATTTGACGACTGCGTGTGTGTGTGTGTGTGTGTGTGTGTGTGTGTGTGTGTGTGTGTGTGTGTTCAGTTAGAAGTCTGAATGGATGCCAGCCTGCAGATTAACTCCACGTATGTGTTTCACATTTGTCCTCATTCAGCATCTGTTGGTCACATTTCCATCATCATCATCATCAGTCTCTCTTGTCCTTTTTGTATTTAACTACTGATTTTTCCACTAAAATCAGATAAAAATAAAATATCTACATAAATATTGACATAAACATGTATAGCTATATACATCTATATATACTGTATATATATATATATATATATATATATATATAGATAGATATATACATCTATATATATAGATGTATACACTTTGTGTGTTTTATGTGAATCTGACCTGATAAACACATTCTGCCTCATCAGCATTTTTTACACCCTGATTCTTTCAGTTCCACCTGCTCCATTACCTCCCCCCTCTCTCACTTGGTACAGCCCCCCCCCTCCATGGTACAGTCCTAACACATATCCAGCTGGACCTCTGTCTATGTACATTAATATGTGTGTGTATTAAAGACTAATGAAGTATGTTAGTCTTTGTTACATTGAGATTAACATGACAACTGTTGTGTTGTTTAGTTTAGATTGACCAGTTTAGACTGGTTGACAAAGGTTTAGATTGACCAGTTTAGACTGGTTGACACTGGTTTAGATTGAACAGTTTAGACTGGTTGACACTAGTTTAGATTGACCAGTTTAGACTGGTTGACACTAGTTTAGATTGACCAGTTTAGACTGGTTGACACTAGTTTAGATTGAACAGTTTAGACTGGTTGACAAAGGTTTAGATTGACCAGTTTAGACTGGTTGACACTGGTTTAGATTGACCAGTTTAGACTGGTTGACAAAGGTTTAGATTGACCAGTTTAGACTGGTTGACACTGGTTTAGATTGAACAGTTTAGACTGGTTGACACTAGTTTAGATTGACCAGTTTAGACTGGTTGACACTAGTTTAGATTGAACAGTTTAGACTGGTTGACACTGGTTTAGATTGAACAGTTTAGACTGGTTGACACTAGTTTAGATTGACCAGTTTAGACTGGTTGACACTGGTTTAGATTGAACAGTTTAGACTGGTTGACACTAGTTTAGATTGAACAGTTTAGACTGGTTGACACTGGTTTAGATTGAACAGTTTAGACTGGTTGACACTAGTTTAGATTGACCAGTTTAGACTGGTTGACACTGGTTTAGATTGAACAGTTTAGACTGGTTGACACTGGTTTAGATTGAACAGTTTAGACTGGTTGACACTGGTTTAGATTGACCAGTTTAGACTGGTTGACACTAGTTTAGATTGAACAGTTTAGACTGGTTGACACTGGTTTAGATTGAACAGTTTAGACTGGTTGACACTAGTTTAGATTGACCAGTTTAGACTGGTTGACACTGGTTTAGATTGAACAGTTTAGACTGGTTGACACTGGTTTAGATTGAACAGTTTAGACTGGTTGACACTAGTTTAGATCACCTTCTAACTCCATTAGTCTTTACTATATTTTATTTAGTTTATTTATTTGTTTTTTCTTCTTTTTTTAAGTTATATTTCATCATGTGTAGCTGCATCTGTATATTCCTGTTTTTTCACAGTAAAACATCAACAAACAGACCCTCTTACAGGTTTCAGTCTGAGGACTTAAACTAACCAAAATAAATCTGTCAAACCTTCAACGTTCATTCAGTCTTCAGAGCATCCTTCACCCTGATGATGATGATGATGAAGATTATTAAGTTAAAGTTCTCTCTGGTAAACAGTGTATATGTTAATGTTCAACAAATCAAGAATGCTCGTCCTTTAATAATAAATATATTTCTATATTAAAATACAGAGTTTATTCATTATAAGAGATGCTAAATATAAGAAGAATACATTTAAATTCTACAAGCTCAGAAACCTCAGAACTCTAACTTCCTGTTCTCTTCACACACTATTAATTAATCATGAAACATTAAAATCAAATCCTGATTTCAGTAAAACAACCATTTAAAATGTGAAACCTGAGCGGAACAGAAGAGGGATGAAGAGGAGGAAGAGGAGGATGAAATGAAAATGCAGAGGAAGCTGAGCTCTGCAGTGACGCAGAGTGTGTGTGTGTGTGTGTGTGTGTGTGTGTGTGTGTGTGTGTGTGTGTGTGTGTGTGTGTGTGAGTGTGTGTGCAGATTCAGACTGTGAGCCAGCAGCTGATCTATTTATAGCCTCAACAGACTGACAGCACGGAGACCACAGAAGAAGAAATAAGAGCGATGGTGATGATGATTAAAAAGAAAAGAATTATCATATCAAGAAAGTCTCAGTTTGTTGTAGTGACATTTAGTCGTCATGGCCGTTAGCTTAGCTAGCTAGCTAGCTAGATGACTTAGCTATGTTCCAAATGTAACGTTATATTACCTGATGTGTTTTATCAGCGACTCTTTTTTATCATGGAGAGAAAGAACGAGTGAGACCTCGTTGGTGAGAGAACATCCTGTTCTAGATCGGCAATTTCACCGTCGCCATCTTGTTTTTATCAACCAGTGAACAGGAAGTGATCATATCAGGACTGAGGAGGAGTGACGTAGAGACGCCGTATACGTCTCTGGTAGAGACCTGTCAATCAGCGTGTAGCCCCGCCCCTAAATCATCCCCTGCTTTCTGGTGTGTTTGACTCTAAATGGAGCATAATGTACTAAATGAACATCATGCTGTATTGAAGAAGACTGTAAACTAGAGATTGAGACCATAAACTCATGTTTACAATGTTTACTGAGGGAATAAATCAAGAGAGAAGTAGAGTCATTTTAGACTAGACTTCTATTCAACCAGAGGAGTCGCCCCCTGGTGGACACTAGAGAGAAGTAGAGTCATTTTAGACTAGACTTCTATACAACCAGAGGAGTTGCCCCCTGGTGGACACTAAAGAGAATGCACCAGTGTTCCCAGTGTGAGGTTACCTGTGGTCGGGGGTGTCCCGTCACCAGACACTGCAGCTCCAGAGTCTCCCCCTCCCTGATGGTGTAGACTCTCTCGCTGTAGCGCTCCTCCTCCACGTTACAGGTGTGACCAGAGTGCACGATACGCACTGTAGGGGGCGCTGTGGAGACCAGGACACACAGGGGTTAGTGAGACCCACTTTCATCTTCATCACACCTTCACCTTCATCACAACTTCATCTTCATCACACCTTCACCTTCATCACTGCTGGTTCTGCAGTCTCTGTACTTCCTGGTTCATGTTCTGTGTGGGTTCTACAGTCTCTGTACTTCCTGGTTCATGTTCTGTGTGTGGGGTTCTACAGTCTCTGTACTTCCTGGTTCATGTTCTGTGTGGGTTCTACAGTCTCTGTACTTCCTGGTTCATGTTCTGTGTGTGGGGTTCTACAGTCTCTGTACTTCCTGGTTCATGTTCTGTGTGGGGTTCTACAGTCTCTGTACTTCCTGGTTCATGTTCTGTGTGGGGTTCTACAGTCTCTGTACTTTCTGGTTCATGTTCTGTGTGGGGTTCTACAGTCTCTGTACTTCCTGGTTCATGTTCTGTGTGGGGTTCTACAGTCTCTGTACTTCCTGGTTCATGTTCTGTGTGGGGTTCTACAGTCTCTGTACTTCCTGGTTCATGTTCTGTGTGGGTTCTACAGTCTCTGTACTTCCTGGTTCATGTTCTGTGTGGGGTTCTACAGTCTCTGTACTTCCTGGTTCATGTTCTGTGTGGGTTCTACAGTCTCTGTACTTCCTGGTTCATGTTCTGTGTGGGGTTCTACAGTCAAGAAATAAAAGAATATGGAGTTTCGGTGTTCAGCATCTTCCTGCTTGTTTCACTCTTTGTATTTTTAGTCTTCAGCTCTATTTCTGTCTGAGATACTCGACTGTGACTCGGTCGTAGCAGGAAACGAGGAGAGAGGAAGAAACAAGAGGAGCGGGGGAAACAAGAGAGGAAACAAGAGAGGAAATGGAAGGAAACAAGAGAGGAATTGGAGAAACAAGAGAGGAGGAAGCAAGAGAGGAGAGAGGAAGAAACGAGACGAGGGAAGGAACCAAAAGAGGAGGAAACAAGAGAGTTGAGAGGAGGAAACAAGAGAGGAAACGAAAGGAAACAAGAAAGGAAACGGAAGGAAACAAGGGGAGAGGGGAGGAAACGAGAAGATGAAACAAGAAAGGAGGTATGAGGAAAAAAGAGGAGAGGAAGAAACGAGGGGAGGAAACAAGACAGGAAACGGAAGGAAACAAGAGAGGAAAAGGGAGGAAACAAGGGGAGGGGGGAGGAAACGAGAAGATGAAACAAGAAAGGAGGTATGAGGAAAAAAGAGAGGAGAGGAAGAAACGAGACGAGAGGAGGAAACGAGAGAGGAGAGGAAACGAGAGATGACAGGAGGAAACAAGTGGTGAGGAGGAGAGGAGGATGATCTGGTTGTCCTACTTTTTTCACTTTTCTATTTTTAGATGGCAGTTTTTTTTTCTCGTCCTCCAATGACTCGCTGACGTCATCAAACCCCAGAACACACACACACACACACACACACACACACACACACACACACACACGACCCCCCCCCACCTTCCCAGCATGCACTTCCATCAGAGACCAAGAGAACCAGAACACTAGAGTTTAAACTATAGAACTTCAAACAAAGTAGAAACAAAGAACAATAAGAACAATAGAAGTGAAGTAGAGTTTAGAGTCCAAAATAAAACATAAAACAAGAGAACCAGAAGAGTTAGGTTTAAATAGAACATCAATAGAACACGAGTAGAACCACTGTAGTTTAAATAGAAGCTTCATTAGAACATGAGTAGAACCACAGTAGTTTAAATAGAACCATCATTAGAACATGGGTAGAACCACAGTAGAGTTTAAATAGAAGCTTCATTAGAACACGAGTAGAACCACAGTATTTTAAATAGAACCTTCATTAGAACACGAGCAGAACCACAGTAGAGTTCAAATAGAACCTTCATTAGAACATGAGTAGAACCACAGTAAAGTTGAAATAAAACCACAGTAGAGTTTAAGTAGAACCACAGTAGAGTTTAAGTAGAACCACAGTAGAGTTAATTAATTGATACGTTAACGCAAAATTAATGCGTTAACTTGCCCAGCACTAATATATCTATATGTATATAATATATATAATATATTTATTAATATATCGTCTAATTTAGGTGTTAGGATGAGGAGATGGGACGAGGAGACGGGACAAGGAGACAGAACGAGGAGATGGGACAAGGAGACGGGATGAGGAGATGGGACAAGGAGATGGGATGAGGAGAATGGACAAGGAGACGGGACAAGGAGACAGGACGAGGTGACGGGAAAAGGAGACGGGACAAGGAGTGAAATAAGTTATTTGTAGTAGTTAATGAAACCTGTTTGATGATTTAATTCATAAAGAAAACAGAGAACACAGGAGCTGATTTGAGAACTGTTCTGAAGGATTTGATCCTCAGGTCTGAGTTCATTCAGAGATCATCTTTCATTCATTCATTTATGTTAAAAAGAGAGGAAGAAGAGAGAGGAAGAGGAAGACAGACATGTCGTGTTGACAGGCAGTGATGTGGACATGGAGGGAGATGAGGAGTCCCTCGTCTGAAGCTCACAGGCAAAGAAAGTGACAACAAAAGGAAGCAGAGGAGCAGCAGAGTCTGAGTCCAGTCTGGAGGGGGACCCTTAGTCCAGTCTGGAGGAGGAACCTGGGTCCAGTCTGGAGGAGGACCCTGAGTCCAGTCTAGAGGAGGACTCTGCTGCTGACAGTGAGTCTTCTGACCACAGGGCTGGCAGCTGTAGGAGCTCTAGAGACTACAGTGTGGAGAAGATAAAGGGGTTTCTGAAGAGAACTAAAAGTGTAAAAGGAGTTAAAGTGGAGGAATATGTCTCTGACAAAGAAAAGCTCTCCAGCTCTGTCAGGTCACACATGAGCAGTAGAGACAGAGGAGGAATAACAGTGAAGGAAGGCTTCAGACTGAAGAAAATAGTTCAGAAAATAAACAAAGAGTTAAACCCTGATGGTGGCGATGAAGTGCAAGTCAAAGACTATGTTCTGTTTTCATTTTTTTATTTATTTAACCGTTTTAAATGTAAAAGAGACCAGAACCCACATGCTCACAGCACTGGCTGCTTCAAGAACCGCTGGTGAACGGAGCCAGGATGGACATCCAGGACGACACGACTCCAGGCCTCAGCAGCATGCTGTGCTCCTCTGAGACCACCACCCTGAGGACACCGGTGGATGTAACCAGTCCCGGACTGACAGCGGCTTCTCTACTCGGGCTGAACTCCATCCGGCAGAGCATGAGGATCCTGAGCAGGTGAGCAGAGAGACTGACGGAGGACGAGGCTGAGATGCTGCAGGAGCACGATGGAGGAGAGGAAGCTCCTGACTCCACAGATCCACTTCCAGATCTAGGATTTATTCCACATCTGAATGGGGTCTCAGGACCCTTATTTAATGGAACAGAGTCTGAACTCTTGGACCTCCACACAGTGAAAGTGAAACTGTCTACACAAACTGAACCAGAGAGAGACACTGTGTGGACACAGAAACTGAACATGAACAGTATGAACAACAGTATGAACAACAGAATGAACAGTATGAACAACAGTATGAACAACAGTATGAACAATATGAAAAACAGTATGAACAACAGCATGAGCAACAGCATGAGCAACAGCATGAACAACAGTATGAACAACAGTATGAACAGTATGAACAACAGCATGAACAGTATGAACAACAGTATGAATAGTATGAACAATAGTATGAACAACAGCATGAACAGTATGAACAATATGAACAACAGTATGAACAGTATGAACAACAGCATGAACAACAGTATGAACAACATGCAGGATCTCATTGAGAAATGGTGCAACAATGAAGCAGAATGTTGTGAGTCTGTGGATGAACTAACATTCAACGAACCTTTTTTTAAATTTGTGTTTATTTTAATGCCATGGCAACGATATTTTGTTCTTCCATGTTGTTTTAAGAAAATAAAGGTTTCTAAAAATCAAAATCAATCTCTCTCTCTCTCTGTGTGTGTCTCTCTTACCCTCTCTCTCTCTCTGTCTCTCTCTCCCTCTCTCTGTCACTCTCTCTCTCTCTCTTTCTCTCTCTCTGTCTCTCTCTCTCTTTCTCTCTCTCTGTCTCTCTCTCTCTGTGTGTGTGTGTCTCTCTCTCTATGTCTCTCTCTCTCTCTCTCTCTCTCTCTCTCTCTTCTCTGTGTGTGTGTCTCTCTCTCTCTCTCTCTCTCTCTGTCTCTCTCTCTCTCTCTCTCTCTCTCTCTCTCTCTCTCTCTCTCTGTGTGTGTCTCTCTCTCTCTCTCTCTCTCTCTCTCTCTCTCTCTCTCTCTGTGTTACGTAAGCTCTCTCGCACTATTTATGGAGCCAAGGATTTCTCAGAGGAAGCTGCAGAGTCAGTGGGCCGGCTAAAAATAACAGCAGACATCTGATTGGCTGACATCACGGGGCTCCTTCTGCATACATAATGATAAGGAGGAGGGGGGTGGAGGGGCAAAGAAGACTGAGATGGTTCTACAATGTCATTTATGTACGTCAGAGGAAGGACCAATCACTGAGAGGCAGCTCTGAGTCTCCTCCCTCTGATTGGTCGCTTACGCGATGAGGTCGTCCATGAAGTGTTTGAGAGGTTTCAGGTCCTTGAGCTTGTTCTAGAAGTCCTTGAGAAGGTTAAAGCGGTTCTTCACAAGTTCCAGACATTCTTTAGGTTGTTAAGATCCTTAAAGTAGGTTCCACAGGGGTCTTGCGTTGGGTTTCATGGGTCCTTGAAAGACTTTAGGTTTACAGTTGTCTTTTAGGAGTTACTAGAGGTCCTTGAGGAGGTTATAGAGGCCAGGTGTTCCTTGACGAGAAGTCTATACATCCTAAAGAGAGTTCCAGGGTAAGATCCATGTTTCTCGAGGAGGTTCCAGAGGCCCTTGTAGAGGTTGCTGACATTCTAAAGAGTCTTTCTTGAGGATATTGTTAAGATCCTTGAATAGGTTCTACTGGGTCTTCAAGAGGTTTCAGGGGTCCTTAAAAGACGTAAAGGTTCCAGCTGTCTTTGAGGGGTTACTTGAGGTCCTTGAGGAGGTAGTCAGGTAGTCCTTGAGGAGAAGCTCTAGACATCCTATAGGTTTCTAGGAAAAGGGTTCTTGTGGAGGTTTCGGAGGCCCCAATGCTTTTAGGGTTCCAGCTGTCCTTGAGGAGTTCCCTTCCTCGTCTTCTCCTCTGGATGAATCCAAACAGACGTGTAGATGAGTGTTTAGAGGAACAGAAGAGAGGCTGGTAGACAACCGGAGAAGTGTCCCTGTGTGTCTCCTCTCCTCCTCCTCAAACACTCAGTCTGACAGTCAGAGGAGTAGATTCATGTCTCACTGAGTAGAGAGCAGAATGCTTTACTAATAGAGTTCATATTTATCTTTGTTGTATTGCTCTTTTTAAAAAGACTGTTTATTTGTCTCCTCTATTGTTTCCTCTCCTCTCTTGTTTCCTCCTTTCCTCAATTGTTTCCTTCTCTCCTCTCTTGTTTTCTCTCCTGTCTTGTTTCCTCCTTTCCTCAATTGTTTCCTTCTCTCCTCTCGTTTCCTCTCCTGTTCCCTTGTTCCTCTCAGGCTGTTAGCTGCTGAGATGAGCAATATAGTCTGGGTGGAACTCTTCTTCCTCCTCCCCCTCCTCCTCTTCCTCTTCCTCCTCCTCCCCCTCCTCCTCTTCCTCTTCCTCCTCTCTCTCCTCCTCCCTCCTCATTAACACTATTAACACAGTAAACTCAGCTAATAGGCTGATAAACACACTTCCTGTCTGAGAGGAAACAGCTGAGAGAGAAAAGAGGAAATTAAAAACAATCAGAATGAATCCTAATGTCTCAGAGAAAGTGAAGAGAGAACGGGTTAATGATGTCATCAAAGGAGGAGAATATGTAGATTAATGTCTGCAGCTGGTGGAGCACTACACACACACACACACACACACACACACACTCTCTCAAACACACACAAAAATACTTCCTCCACCTGCAAAATACCCAGGACTCCCTTTGTGTGTGTGTGTGTGTGTGTGTGTGTGTGTGTGTGTGTGAGATCCGGACACATCTGCTACCTGTCACCTTCAGTTACCCCCCCCCCCCCCCCCACACACACACACACACACACACAATACTCCACTGTGTGTCAGAGCTGCAACAGGAACTGTCAATCAACACACGTGTGTGTGTGTGTGTGTGTGTGTGTGTGTGTGTGTGTGTGTGTCTGTGTGTGTGTGTGTGTGTGTGTGTGACAGATGGCCTCAGAATGCTGCTGTTTGGGATTAACCACGAACACACACAGAGTGATGTTAGCTCCACGTGCTAACATGTTAGCATTAACCAGCAGACAGGACGGAGATACCAGCTGCATTTAAAAGGTTTACTCTCTTTCATTATTATAATAACAGATGAGTCCATTTCTATGTGTGTCATGCTGCAGTGCAAAGGGAGGCCTGTAGGGGGCGCTGTGGTTGGTGTGGTGTTGATCACAGACCAGCAGCCAAAACAGTGAGCGAGACTGTTTGACCTTTTACATCCAAATGAGCTTGAAGAGTTTATGAGGCAGAAAATGAGCCCACATGGCTGTGAAATCACATCAGTGTCATAGCAACAGATCAGACAACACATCTGACGGCCAGAGTCAACAACAACAACAACAACAACAACAACAACAACAACAACAACACTGACTGACTGCAGGCTGCGTCATGGTGGTGACACGTACTGGTGTGAAGAGGAGCTGATGTGTGTTATCATGTGTGTTATCATGATATCATGATAACACACATGATAACATGATATCATGATATCATGTGTGTTATCATGATATCATGATAACATGATAACATGATATCATCATGATATCATGATAACATGATATCATCATGATATCATGATATCATATCATGATAACATGATATCATCATATCATGATAACATGATATCATCATGATATCATGATATCATGATAACATGATAACATGATATCATGTTATATCATGATATCATGTTATAACATGATATCATGTTATATCATGATATCATGTTATAACATGATATCATGTTATAACATGATATCATGATATCATGTGTGTTATAGCACAAAAGATATATTATATATTTTAAAATGACTAACATGTTTAATCTGACCCAGTTCATTCAAATTGAGGATTTAGTTTGAAGATTTAAAAAATAAATGACTGATATGACATCATAAAACATGACGAACTGCATTTGAAGATTAATTAAAAAACGTCAGCAGAAGCTTCAGATGTAAAAACGTGACATTAAGTGAAGCTTCCTTTTACCTCATAGAAAACAAACACACAGATGCTGCATCCTCATCTCCTCCCGCCTCCCCCCCCGAACAGGAAGAGGAATTATCAGTGAAAGCCTGAGTTTCCATGAGCTGAGAGACGTCAGCACACTAAACTGTGTGAATGTAAGTAACAGTGTGTGTGATGTAATACGCCTCCTCTTCCTCTAATCTGTGACATGTAAGATTACAGATAATCTGAGAGTTGACGTCACACAGGAAACACTGTCACTACGCTTTTATTTTGACAGTGAGTCAGAATGAGGCTCTGTATGGGAGACTGCAGCTGACAATATTACAACGTTCATCAAGTCGTCCAGCAGGTTTAACCAGCAGTAATAAACCAGCATCAGGTTTGTTTAAATCCACCATTAAAATATCACCGCTAACATATCACCATTAAAATATCACCGCTAACATATCACCATTAAAATATCACCACTAACATATCACCATTAAAATATCACCGCTAACATATCACCATTAAAATATCACCACTAACATATCACCTTTAAAATATCACCATTACAATATCACCATTAAAATATCACCATTAAAATATCACCACTAACATATCACCTTTAAAATATCACCATTAAAATATCACCACTAACATATCACCTTTAAAATATCACCATTAAAATATCACCATTAAAATATCACCACTAACATATCACCTTTAAAATATCACCATTAAAATATCACCACTAACATATCACCATTAAAATATCACCATTAAAATATCACCACTAACATATCACCTTTAAAATATCACCATTAAAATATCACCGCTAACATATCACCATTAAAATATCACCACTAACATATCACCTTTAAAATATCACCATTAAAATATCACCACTAACATATCACCATTAAAATATCACCATTAAAATATCACCACTAACATATCACCTTTAAAATATCACCATTAAAATATCACCATTAAAATATCACCACTAACATATCACCTTTAAAATATCACCATTAAAATATCACCACTAACATATCACCTTTAAAATATCAACATTAAAATATCACCATTAAAATATCACCACTAACATATCACCTTTAAAATATCACCATTAAAATATCACCACTAACATATCACCATTAAAATATCACCACTAACATATCACCTTTAAAATATCACCATTAAAATATCACCGCTAACATATCACCATTAAAATATCACCACTAACATATCACCTTTAAAATATCACCATTAAAATATCACCATTAAAATATCACCATTAAAATATCACCACTAACATATCACCATTAAAATATCAC
Organism: Cebidichthys violaceus; assembly: GCF_023349555.1. Lineage (NCBI taxonomy): Eukaryota > Metazoa > Chordata > Actinopteri > Perciformes > Stichaeidae > Cebidichthys > Cebidichthys violaceus. The sequence goes on from NW_027176961.1 coordinate 611,397, forward strand.
CATTAAAATATCACCACTAACATATCACCATTAAAATATCACCACTAACATATCACCTTTAAAATATCACCATTAAAATATCACCACTAACATATCACTATTAAAATATCACCACTAACATATCACTATTAAAATATCACCATTAAAATATCACAACACTGAGGACACTAGAGACATTGTGGACATTAGAGACACTGAGGACACTAGAAACACTGAGAATACTGGAGAAACTGTGGACATTAGAGACACTGAGGACATTAGAGACATTGAGGACACTAGAAACATTGTGGACATTAGAGACACTGAGGACATTAGAGACATTGAGGACACTAGAAACATTGTGGACATTAGAGACACTGAGGACACTGTGGTGTACTTGTTGTTGTTGTCCTGGGGATGTTGTGTCCATAAACAGGATAAAGTGTATTTAAATATTGATGCTTCCTGATTATTCTGTGAAACACTAATTAATAAACAACATAAACAATTTAATCCATTAAATATGATGATGTCGTTCTGGTTACTGAACTGAATATTATAGAATATAAATAATATCTGTAATAAGGTGAGACTAAAGAGTTCAGTGTATTAGTACATGAAGTTTTACAGTAGTACTGCATCGCAGCAATAATACCACAGTACCTCACAGTACTACTACTACTACTACGACTATAAAACATGATACATACATATTATTTTAAAGAATATTAAATACAGGGAGCTTTTTAAAGTTTGAATCCGTGACTTTAAGGATTAAATAAAGAGTTCATTCTGACCTCACAGAGCGACTAAAGGTCCACTGAGGAGCTTTCAACCATAAGAACAACAAAGACACAGAGACCCTCAGAGACAGAGTCCTGCACAGACCCTGTAGACCTGCAGAGACACCAAATCCCACAGAGACACTGAAGACCTGCAGAGACCATGTAGACCTGCAGAAACACCAAGACCCACAGAGACAGAGTCTTGCAGAGACACTGTAGATCTGCAGAGACATTGTAGACCTGCAGAGACCCAGTAGATCTGCAGTGAGCCAGTACACCTGCAGAGACCCTGTAGACCTGCAGAGACCTGTAGACCTGCAGCACTGCTGCACACAGAGACCCGGTGGCTTCAGGACTCCAGTTAAAGAGGTGATGCTGAGTGAAGCCGTTAAAAGCAGATCCACATGAATAATAAAGTCTCTGTCCTGGTGCTCACAGGTGTGTGTTCGTGTGCAGCAGCTACCTGTTGTGTTCTTAATGTAACACACACGCACACACACACACACACAGCCTACACACACGCGCGCTAAATCCCTCACAAGGTCATGATGCTGTGGGTGGTATTCCGGGTTAAACCCCCGTATTCACGTCGCTTTTACCGGATATACAAACATGACCATAACCGTAATGACCGTGTGTGTGTGTGTGTGTGTGTGTGTGTGTGTGTGTATGACGTCCTTACCGTAAACGCCCTGGCCGTGCGCGCCCTGCAGGAAGCCGGTAAACAGCCACAGGAGACCGAACACCAGACCCATCTTCACATCCTCCTCTGGCCGCCTCGCAGCTCCTCCAGCCGGCGTCCCTCCGCACGGAATCCGGTGACCGGTGACCGGTTCTCATCCAAAAAAAAAATCCTGCTGTGCACCCCCCCCCCCCCCCTCCCCCTCCTAAACACTCCAGATGTGACAGGAAGGTCCGGTTCCGCTCATCACCGGAGCTAATGTCGGCTTAAAAAACGGTCAGCGATGACGCGCACGTGCCTTCAGCCGCGTCCCCTTGTCGGTGACATTGTCGGTAAAAAAAGACTCGAATTCAGAAGAAAAAAAAAACACGACCCGGTACCGCTCACAAGTCCCCGCTGCCCCCCCTCCGCCGAGTCCACCACTGCGCTCCGTGTCCGTTAGTCGGTACCGGAGTAACGTCCATCACTCACCGAGAGGTGAGAAGCGGTAAAATCCGCTCCGCGTCCGCGAACCTCGGCTGTGTTTCAGCGGCTCGTCGTGGAGCTCGTCAGGCCGGGCAAAGGTGAGGGGGAGGCGGGCTCCGTGACGCCGTGATGCCGCTCTGAGCTCCGGAAGAAGAAGAAGAGGCGGACAGTCCGGTGGACTCGTCGGTGCACTTTTACCGGTGAGAGACGTCACCGAGCGAACCGAGCGGTAAAGTCGAGCAGAGTGGACACGGATGCTGCTTCCGGAAATACATTGTTTTTCAAAATAAAACGCAGTGACCAAACGTTGCAATGTTTTTTTTATGGTTTATTCTAAACAACACGAGGCCACTGATCTACGGTGGTGACCAACCTGCGGGTCGCGACCCTCCAAGGAATCAAAGTTTAATCTGAGGAAAGAAAGAAAATATTTCTGATAAACAAAAAGACGTTTGTTTTGTTAGACTGTTGTTTTTGTTTGTTTGTTTGGTAGAATGTTGACAAATTTGACTGGAACGTTAAAAGAATAAAACACTTTTAAAAAGCTGTTTAAAACTGTTTAAACTGTGACAGGAGTTCTGTAATAAATCATGAATAATAACATTAAATTAACACATTTATTTAACTGTTTCTATATTCATACAATAACAACATGACCAGTTTTGGGACGTTTTGTTGTCACATAATCCTTAATTTAGATCACCACATTCGGAATTGACGGGCTTTTATTTTGAAGAGCTGTTTCCGGTCCCAGTGTAACTAAGCTGCCGCGCGAGACATCGCGAGCCGCTGGTTTCTGACCGTGACTGTAGGAAAAAAAACATCCCTCACGAGACAAGAGGAGCTGTAGGCGGCACGCGGGGTAGAACATGACAGCGCGAGCCCTCACTGCGCACGTGTGTGATGTTCTTTTTTTTCCAGGGACTCCTGGTGAGGCAGGAACACGAGAGAGAGAGAGAGAGACACACAGAGAGAGAGACACAGAGAGAGAGAGAGAGAGAGAGAGAGAGAGAGAGAGAGAGAGAGACACACAGAGAGAGAGAGACACAGAGAGAGAGACAGAGAGAGAGACACAGAGAGAGACAGAGACACACAGAGAGAGAGAGAGAGACAGAGACACACAGAGAGAGAGAGAGAGAGAGAGAGAGAGAGAGAGAGAGAGACACACAGAGAGAGACAGAGACACACAGAGAGAGAGAGACACACAGAGAGAGAGACAGAGAGAGAAACACATAGAGAGAGAGACACACAGAGAGAGAGACCATCAGGACTCAAGATCCTGGAGACCTCAACCTGAAGATCTCAACACAAACTGGACAAACTCTCCCAGGAGCCGGTCAATGGAGGAGCTGGACAATGGAGGAGGAGCTGGTCAATGGAGGAGGAGCTGGTTAATGGAGGAGGAGCTGGTCAATGGAGGAGCTGGTCAATGGAGGAGCTGGTCAATGGAGGAGGAGCTGTTTAATGGAGGAGCTGGTCAATGGAGGAGGAGCTGGTCAATGGAGAAGGAGCTGGTTAATGGAGGAGGAGCTGGTCAGTTCAGATCTTTGTGAAGTGGATCACATTGATTCAGTGAGAACATCTTGAGGTGAATTAAAGCTGCAGCATCAGATCAGGCTCTCAAAGCTCTGACTGAACTCAGGGTTCCTCTTTAAACACAGCGGTGCTGAGCTGTGAACAGACATCTTCATCACAGAGTCATCATCATCATCAGAGAAGAAGAAGAAGAAGAAGTCTGCTTCCTGGTTCAGCTCATGTTTCAGATAACAAAGAAGTGATTAAAGCTGTGTGTCACTTCAAAGTTATTAAAGCTTCTCTGAACCAACAGCTGCTTTTATTCTTTGCATCAATATTATTATCATTATTACTATTATTATTATCATTATTATTATCATAATTATTATTATTATCATTATTATTATTATTATTATCATTATTATCATTATTATTATTATCATTATTATTATTATTATTATTATCATTATTATTATCATCATTATTATTATTATCATTATTATTATTATTATTATCATTATTATCATTATTATTATTATTATCATCATTATTATTATCATTATTATTATCATCATTATTATTATTATCATCATTATTATTATTATCATTATTATTATCATCATTATTATTATTATCATTATTATTATTATTATCATCATTATTATTATCATCATTTTATTATCATCATTATTATTATTATTATTATCATTATTATCATTATTATTATTATCATTATTATTATTATTATCATCATTATTATGATTATCATTATTATTATTATCATTATTATTATTATTATCATCATTATTATTATTATCATTATTATTATTATTATCATCATTATTATTATTATCATTATTATTATTATTATTATCATTATTATCATTATTATTAGTATTATTATCATTATTATTATTATTATTATCATTATTATTATCATCATTATTATTATTATCATTATTATTATTATTATCATTATTATCATTATTATTATTATTATCATTATTATTATTATTATCATCATTATTATTATCATCATTATTATTATCATCATTATTATTATATTATCATTATTATTATTATCATTATTATTATCATCATTATTATTATTATCATCATTATTATTATTATTATCATTATTATTATTATCATTATTATTATTATTATCATCATTATTATTATTATCATTATTATTATCATCATTATTATTATTATCATTATTATTATCATCATTATTATTATTATTATCATTATTATTATTATTATCATCATCATTATTATCATTATTATTATTATTATTATTATCGTTATTATTATTATCAGAGCTGGAAGAAGTACTCAGATCCTAGTTATACTACTACAGTACAGTGTAGAAATACTCTGCTACAGTTAAAACATTTTAGCATCAAAATTTATTGAACGTACCAAAAGTGAAACTACTCATGTTGCAGAATACTATTTATTAAACTATGATGATAAAGTTATTGATTAATTTTAGATTGAGACATAAGTCTGAGAACGTCTACTGTTGATGATGATGATGATGATGATGATGATGATGATGATGATGATGATTCATCACAGCGATGAAGGAGCTGCTGACGACCTGCTGCCTGACAGGAAGTGTTTGTTCACTAAAGCGAGAAGCGGCGAGACGAAGGTATCGCGTTTCATCACTCGGAGCGTCTTCACTAAAGTCAACAGCTTCATGGTTTATTAATACAGCAGAAATCTGCCCTCATCAATAATGCAGACAGACGGTTAGAAGACTTATTCTTCTCTCTTTGTGCTAAGCTAAGCTAACGGATGACACCGATACCGAGGAGTTCATTAAAAGTTGGACCGCTCCTTCAATGTCTCGTCTGATGATACGGAATAATAAAGTCTGCTTTTACTTTTACAAATCAAAAGAACAACATGTATTTCAGAGTGAAATCCCAGGTGAACACAGAAAGAGGTTATGAAGAAGTTAGTTTTTTAGAAGCGATATTAAAGAGAAATCAAAACAACAATGTGTTTTTTTAGAGGACGGTCCCGACTGTAGAAGTCAGACTGCAGGTTTATGAGGACGCCCTCATTCACAGGTCTTTATGGTTTAAGAGGACTCTGACGTAAAGACATCGAGAGTGACGAGGTCGCTCCCAGTCAGCTGACACCGAGTCATGTGACCTGAAACTCTGTAATAACATCATGGAGATTAAATCAGATCCGTCAGCAACGAGGAGCCGCACAATTAATAAATACACAAACACTGATGTAAATATCATACAAATACAAATACCACAAAGAGTTAAACAAAAACATGTATAATAAGCTTCTACCTGATAACAAGTAGACAGGTTTTACTATGTGAACGTTATTGTTATTAAGAAGAATAAACTGACCCAGAGGACTTGTACTGGTTCTGATTCTATAAAGACCGTTACTACCAGAAAAATAAGAAATACATGAAATTAAAACAATCAATCAAACAACAACAATCAATAAAAGTCGATAAACTTCAGTCTCAGTTAAAAGTTTAAATCAACTCTCTTTAAGCGTTAGCATTAGCTCACGTTAGCTACAGCTGATTAAATCTACCGTCTACTTCAGTGCATTTCAAAGATTACAAAATCAATTTTAAAGTAATAACTTTGATTGTTTTTGTTTTATTATATTCTATTTAATAAAGAAAGGAAGTCAAAGTTTGTCACAACTCTTCAAGTTGAAGCCAAACTAACATTTAAATGAAACAGTAAGAAGTAATAATCATAATGTGAACTCATCATACTCAACTTTATTGTTTGTCCTCCATTATATTTCAGACGGGACTCATAAAAACAAATTAGAGCTTTTATTTCTGACAGGAAGTGGCTTCTGAGGGTCTGAAGAGGCTTTTAGTGCGTTTGTCTCCTGAATAAGAAAAAGCTTTTCAGAGAAATACTTTGTCATAATTGAATAGTTACTACATACATATATACATATATATATATATATAAATGCTGTAAGTATTCAAGTATGACAAAGTAATTTAAAAAAAAGCTGGTGACCAGGACCATCACAGTGTTAGATCTTAGGTCCAGTCTCAACCCGTGTGTCCTCAACCCGTCTGTCCTCAACCCGTCTGTCCTCAACCCGCCTCTCCAGAATAGAACGTATCCGATTCCTCGACGCTGTGCTCTGAGCTACTTCCTGTTCCCTGGAGGAGGAGAACAGGAGGAGAACAGGAGGAGAACATGTTGTATGTGACACGCTGACGCTGTTCTCCGTCGTGTCGCCGTCGGTTCAAATCCAGGATGGATGGTGTTGTCATGGCGATGGCAGTTTGAATGTTTGATGATGAGGGCAGTGATCAGGAGGAGGAGGAGGAGGAGGAGGAGGAGGCCGGTCTTAATTAATGATGGAGGATGGAGAGACGACGTCACTCATAGAGATAATTAATCCTTTTAATGATGATTTTAAATTAATACATATTAATAATTTAATAACACAGAATATGTGTGTGTGTCAGTATATATGTATGTTTATATACTCACACACTCAGTGCAGATCTCTGTCACTAAACTGGACGACTTACCGTCTCAAATCTCTCCAACCCTGGAGATCTTAGCGCAGCATGTTCTCCACATGTTCCCCACATGTTCCCCACATGTTCTCCACATGTTCACCACATGTTCTCCACATGTTCACCACATGTTCCCCACATGTTCCCCACATGTTCTCCACATGTTCCCCACATGTTCCCCACATGTTCTCCACATGTTCCCCACATGTTCCCCACATGTTCTCCACATGTTCTCACTGATCAGCTGTCCTGCTTCACCTTTCTTCATCTCCCTGATGAGGAGATCAGTTCCAGGTGTCTCCTCCCACACCTGATCCCAATGCTCTACTGAGGGAGTGGGTGGAGCCTCTGAATGGAATGTACACACCTCTAATTACCCTGGACCTCAGCCCCTTACAATATATATAGTATATATATATATATATATATATATATATATATATACGTATATGTATATATGTATATATATATATACGTATATATGTATATATATATATACGTATATATATATATGTATATATGTACAGTTGTGGTCAAAAGTTTACATACACTTGTAAAGAACATAATGTCATGGCTCTCTTGAGTTTCCAGTTATTTCTACAACTCTGATTTTTCTCTAATAGAGTGATTGGAACAGATACTTCTTTGTCACAAAAAACATTCATGAAGTTTGGTTCTTTCATGACTTTATTATGGGTTAACAGAAAAAGTGACAAAATCTGCTGGGTCAGATATATATATATATATATATATATATATATATATATATATATATATATATATATATATATATATGAGAGAGAGAGAGAGAGAGAGAGAGAGAGAGAGAGAGAGAGAGAGACATCAGTAGGTGAGGTTTGATGTTCAGCTGCTGCCCTCTGCAGGACAAACTGTGAATGACACGCTGACTTCAATCAAACATCTGGAGGCTTGTGAAGGAAACAAGGTACATGTTGTACTTTTACTGTACTACATCTCAGAGGTACATATTGTACTTTAAACTACATTTAAGAGGTAAATATTGTACTTTACTGTACTATATTTATCTGAAAACTGCAGTTTAAGTTTTTAGATTCAGATTCAAATGAATCAGATGATCAACTAATACAATATGATACATTGATGTATAAAATACTGAAAATCAACTCAATGAGTAATTTTACTTCTGATACTTCAAATACATTTAACTGCATGTAGTAAAACTTTGAGTACAAATGTAGCTTGAGTAGATCCTGTATATATTAATACTCTCATTGTGTTTTATAGTGGAGGAAGTTCACTTTGAAGTGATTGGTGGACAGATACTGAGGTATACTGTATACTGAAGTACTCTCTGTAGTACTTGTGTACTTTCATCAGGACGTCTGCAGTACTAGAGAACCTTCATAAAGACTCGAGACGTTAAGTTAAGTTCTTTGTATTTTAGTCTTGTTTTCACAGAATCACATGATTAATACACATCACTCAGTACATGAGACAGAAGAACATTCATGAAACGCGTTTAAAGCTCCGTTCTATCCAGCGTAGGGAAACCTGAGGAGCGCGGCCTGACCGGGGCCGAGCCGCAGCTCCGTCAGGTCCACGTCGCCGCCGTCGGCCGGCAGGACGCCGCCGTCGGTGCTGAGGACGACCGTCGCGCGGCGAGGAAGCGCCGCGCCGCTCAGCTGCAGCGCCGCCGCCTCCTCCGCCCAGTTGAAGGCGGCCAGGTAGCGCTCGCTCTGATCCCAGACGCGCAGGTACGCCAGCGAGGAGGAGGAGTTAGAGAGGAGCAGGAAGTCTCCGAACAGCAGGGAGCGCTCTTTACCACGGAGCTCGCTCAGAGCGCTGAAGAACCGGAGACGGGACCGACGCTCCTCCTGCTCCTCCTGGAGGAGAGGAGACACAGTATCATCACACTGCTGTACCAGTACTACTGCTACTACCAGCACTACAATAAATGCTAGTACTATTGCTGCAGTACTTTTTCTCCTGTTGTAACCGCTTTTGTGGCTGCTGGTACTGTCCGCTCTGATAACAGCATTTCTGCTGCAAGTACTTCCCCTACATGTACTCCTGCACTACTACTACTTGCACTACTTGTACTCTTGTAGTACTTGTGCTTGCATTTCTTGTACTTGTACTACTAGTAGTAGTACTTGCAATACTTGTACTTTCCCTACTTGTATTACCGCTACTTTTACTTGTACTCCTTGTACTTGCGCTACTAGTACTTGTACTCCTTGTACTTGCGCTACTAGTACTTGTACTCCTTGTACTTCCTCCTGTCACTCTCAGTATCTCAAAGTTTAGTTTTTTTTTACCTTCAAAGTCCCGTTCAGCTCCTCGTCAGACTCCCAAAGCATTCTGGGAAACTTGGAGCCCTTTAACACAGATGATAAACAGTGAAGATCAATCAGCAATAATCAATAATCACGTTTGATGATCACAAAGGACTCCTTCAGCACCACCTAGTGGTGACCAGACTCCACTCATTAATCTACTGATTTAAGAATCCGTCTCTCAGGTCTCACGGGACGCGTCCTCACCTCGTCCATCAGGCCAATCTCGTCTCCGTAGTTGAAGACGGGCGCCCCCGGCAGTGTGAGCAGCAGCAGCTGGTTCAGTTTGACCAGAGCCGGCCCCACCAGCGAGGCCAGGTGGCCCTGGTCCCGCCCCCCCAGGCTCCAGGCCAGCTTGAGCTGGCTGTGGAACGAGTACAAGAGCTGGACGGACTGAGAGAGCTCAGTGGCGTCCGCGCCGTCCGCGCTGCTGGGGCCGAGGAGGACCCCGGAGACCAGCAGGTCCACGCCGGTGGAGTTGAGCAGGGCGGACACGTCTTCAGCCGAGGAGCGCTCTGTGACGCCAATCAGGACTCTGTAAAAACACATCCAGTCTTTGTTAGTTCAAATGGACAGAGATGTAAATATTTTATTTCAGATCTGGACAGTTTTCTAGATGTTGTCCTGATTCTGTTTGAGGATGATTAGGATTTAAAGAATCTGAGTCATGATGGACCTGGTCCCAGAGGTCCAACTGGTCCCAGAGGTCCAACTGGTCCCAGAAGTCCCAGTGGACTCAGTGGTCCCAGTGGTCTCAGAGGTTCCAGTGGACTCAGTAGTCACATTGGTCCTGGTCCCAGAGGGCCCAGTGGTCCCAGTGGTCCCAGTGGTCCTAGAGGTCTCAGAGGTCCCACTGGTCCCAGTGGTCTCAGTGGTCCTAGAGGTCTCAGGGGTCCCAATGGTCCCAGAGGTCCTAGTGGTCTGACAGATAGGTCTCTGACCTCTTGTTGGGACTGTCCTCCGTCCCGTTGTGGACGATGGCTCTGATGTCTGTCCACAGAGACGGCACCATGGAGGCCACTCGCTCCACCCCCGACAGCTGCACGCCGTCCACGCCTTGTTTCATCCAGAAGACCAGAGCAGACTGAGGACAGACAGACAGACAGCTGGTAGAGACAGACAGCTACGGCAGCCCCTGCTGTCTCTTTGACATTTATGTCAACGACACGTGAATTTGGTTTCTTCTGTTATTATTCTTTGTTCAGGGGATAACGAGGGTTCTACTACAGTTCCCATGATGCTCTGGGGGATGTCAACAGGAAGTTCTCTTATCATGTCACCATTAACAGTCTGATTTCTGCCTGTCTGTCTCTCTGTCTCACCTTCAGCCTCTCAGCTACGTTGGTCACACTGCCGTTGGAGAACCAGGGTCCAGATGATCCCTGGTAGTTTGGAGTCAGATCCAGAACCACAGAAATACCTGCAGAGACAGACAAGATGTAAACTAGACCAGGATCCAGAGCAGAAGAACTACTGTCCTCAGAGGTCTTTCCTACTAATAACGATTGTCATCGTCACCCTTCTTATGAGCGGCATGGACCAGGTCTTTGAACTGGTCCAGGGATCCAGACTCAGAGGAGACCTCCTCAAACCTCAGACTCATGACGTCGTCTGCTGGAGCCACGTGGACCGGACCGACCACCAGACCTCTGATCTTCATCTGGGACAGACGGCCCACCTTCTGCTCCACTCCTGGGGGGGGGGGAGAAGGAGGAGGAGGAAGAGGAAGAGGAGGAGGAGAGGGAAGAGGAGGAGTTAGAGGAGGAGGAAAGGGAGGAGGAGGAGGAAGAGGAGGGGGAAGAGAGGAAGAGGAAAGGGAGGAGGAGAAGGGGGATGAGGAAGAGGAATAGGAGGGGGAGGAGAGAGAGGAAGAGGAGGAGGAGGAGGAGAGAGAGGGGGAGGTGGAGGAGGAAGACAAAACGGTAGAGGAGGGGGGAGGGAGAGGAAGAGAAGGAAAGGGAGGAGGAGGAGACAGAGGATTGACTCTACTTCTCTCTTGATTTATTACCTCAGTAAAGTATCTTTATGAATATATATAATAAATGATCTCTCCCAGAATGCCTTGCTTCATGTCTTCATAATAAATGATCTCTCCCAGAATGCCTTGCTGTCCTCACCCTTCAGGTCCTTCAGGGCGCTGAAGGCCCCGATGTCTCCGATCTGGTACAGCGGGCCGTCGTTCCACCAGCTGGAGGACGGGAGGTCTCTGCAGCGAGGAGCCTGGAGGACGATGAGGACGGCTCCACCCAGCATCCCAAACCAGCCCAACCAGAAGACCACCAGCAGCGCCCAGCGGGTCCTCACCCAGCTGAGGAGACAGGGAGGAGCAGGAGACAGGGAGGAGGACCAGGAGACAGGGAGGAGCAGGAGACAGGGAGGAGGACCAGGAGACAGGGAGGAGCAGGAGACAGGGAGGAGGACCAGAGACAGGGAGGAGGACCAGAGACAGGGAGGAGGACCAGGAGACAGGGAGGAGGACCAGAGACAGGGAGGAGGACCAGGAGATAGGGAGGAGGACCAGAGACAGGGAAGAGGAGGAGACAGGGAGGACCCGGAGACAGGGAGGGGGACCAGGAGACAGAGACAGGGAGGAGGAGACAGGGAGGAGGACCAGAGACAGGGAGGAGGAGGAGACAGGGAGGAGGACCAGAGACAGGGAGGAGAAGGAGACAGGGAGGAGGACCAGGACAGGGAGGAGGACCAGGAGAGAGGGAGGGGGACCAGAGACAGGGAGGAGGACCAGGAGACAGGGAGGAGCAGGAGACAGGGAGGAGGACCAGAGACAGGGAGGAGCAGGAGACAGGGAGGAGGACCAGGAGACAGGGAGGAGCAGGAGACAGGGAGGAGGACCAGAGACAGGGAGGAGGACCAGAGACAGGGAGGAGGACCAGAGACAGGGAGGAGGACCAGGAGATAGGGAGGAGGACCAGAGACAGGGAGGAGGAGGAGACAGGGAGGACCCGGAGACAGGGAGGGGGACCAGGAGACAGAGACAGGGAGGAGGAGACAGGGAGGAGGACCAGAGACAGGGAGGAGGAGGAGACAGTGAGGAGGACCAGAGACAGGGAGGAGAAGGAGACAGGGAGGAGGACCAGGACAGGGAGGAGGACCAGGAGAGAGGGAGGGGGACCAGAGACAGGGAGGAGCAGGAGACAGGGAGCGAGACAAGGATGGATGGAAGGAGAGCATCAGAGACATTCAGACATAATTCATTATATATATACTGTATATATAGTGCGTGTCCGTGTGTGTGTGTGTTGGGGCCTCCTCACCCCGGAGTCCCGGCCACCCTCAGCAGCTCCTCTTTGTTCAGTCCGGTGAATTTCACCTCCTCCTCCTCCTCCTCTTCGGGTATCTTCAGCTTCACGGATCCGTTCTTCTCCATCACCGCCGCCGGCTCCGCCTCCTCTCCTCCTGCAGACGGAGCGTCCTCGGCCCGGTCTCCTCCTCCTGCTCCGGTCATCGGCTGCTTCTCCTGCTCCTCCTGGTCCAGATCCGCCTCGCTCACATCGGCCTCCGTCGCATCGGCATCCGCGGCGACCGCATCTGGAGCCGGCGCCTCCTTCGGATCCGCATCTTTGGTCTCAGCATCCTTCAGATCCACGTTGGTCTCCTCCGTGTTCATACCGGCGGTGGTCCGTTAATGGTCCGTTGATGGGTCTAGTAGACGGCTCGGTACCGTCAGAGGGTCCGTGATGTCCGTCTGCTGCAGCGAATGATGCCTTCACTGCTGTGGGAAAAACGGGAACTCCCGGTCTCCTCTGACGTGTTCCATAGGTTGTTGTATGTTGTTTACACATTAAAATAAAAACACACATATGAGTCACGTGTTTTGTAAACAAGTAAATATTAGATATAGATATAATGTTGAGATCAATATAATTATTAATGTCAGTAAGATTATTAACAGTTATTAATAATAACAGGGACCAAGTAACTGAGTAATAATTAGTATTCACTCACAATGACAACAGTCAAAGTAATCACATTACACAATCAGAGTGAAAGTGATCAGCTGTGATCACAGTACACAAACACAAAGTACTCACAGACAGCTGCTCTTTGAAGTATATATAAATATATATATATATATATATATATATATATATATATATAGTTTATTAAGTTATAATAATAATGATCAAAATCAAATAACAACATCACTACACACTCATGAGCCTACAATCAACAAACAATCTGTGGTGAGAGAGTATGTGTGTGTGTGTGTGTGTGTGTGTGTGTGTGTGTGTGTGTGTCTCTGTGTGTGTGTGTGTGTCTGTGTGTGTGTCTCTGTGTGTGTGTGTGTGTGTGTCTGTGTGTGTGTGTGTGTGTGTGTTTGTGTGTGTGTGTATGTGTGTTTGTGTGTGTGTGTGTGTGTCTATGTGTGTGTGTGTGTGTGTGTGTGTGTGTGTGTGTTTGTGTGTGTGTGTGTGTGTGTGTGTGTGTTTGTGTGTCTCTCTGTGTGTGTGTGTGTGTGTATATGTGTGTGTGTGTGTGTGTGTGTTTGTGTGTCTCTCTGTGTGTGTGTGTGTGTGTGTGTGTGTGTGTGTGTGTGTGTGTGTGTATATGTATATGTGTGTGTGTGTGTGTGTGTGTGTGTGTGTGTGTGTGTGTGTGTGTGTGTGTGTGTGTGTGTGTGTGTGCGCTTTGGGCGTGGCTCCGCCCCGGTCATTGTACATCCTCAGTGGTATTTTGTTCCCTCTCGGCCACACTGTTAAGATACTAGTTCAGAGTTATACATGTGGTTTCCGTTGTTCTCACCTGGTCCTCCTGGGCCTACAGTTTGGCTCATCCTTCCGGTTCCCCAAGTCTGCCGGCCCTTCCTCGTCCTGCCTGGTCCACCCTCGCCCTCTTGTCCCTGGATTCCCCTGCTGTTCCCTGACAGAGTCCTACCTGAGCTCCACAGCAACAGCAGCAGCATCAACCGGTGATCCATGACGTCCAGGCAGACCGTCTCTCTGTCCGTCCATCTCTCTGATAGTCTCATGTGCTGGACTCAGTGTATATCTGTGTACAAGAAGAGGTGGAGCTTTACTGATACTGGTCTTTAGTTTTAGATCATATTTGCACTTGAACTTTGTTTATGTGAAACTGATTATCTCTCTATTATTGCAGACTATAGGACGGTTTCCATGACAGGCTGAGCTGTTCCTCTCAGATGAATGCTGTCAATGTCTTCTTCTTATTCCTGATGGATGTGTTAACATCAGCAGGTACAACTACTGACTAGTACTACCAGAAGTACTGCAGTCTGTGTGGACTGTGACTGTCTCACTCACTTCACTGCTTCATGTTCTGTGTTTCTCTGAGTCCTTCATGAAGCTGCAGGATGTGTTCAGCTCTGAACCCACTGGTCCATCTGACTGTCCATCAACAGATCAATATCTCTGCGTTGCTCTGGTGATCATGCATCATGTGTTGTCAGATTGCTTGTTTCTATATTAAATAATAAAGCCTTGCACCAGCAGGGCCTGACACCGTTGGTTATGGTTGTACATCTGGGCCAGGAAGACAAGAGGGTTGTGGTCGGTGTCCACCGTCACCAGAGAGGAACTGGAGCCAGCATGCACCTCAAAATGCTGCAGGGGCCAAGCATGGAAAGAGTCTCCTTATTAACGGAGGAGCAGTTGAGCTGGTGGAGCTTGAACTTCACAGAGAAGCAACACACCGACTCCAGGAGCAGAATCAACATCCTGAGCCTGTTTCTGGGCCTGAGCTCCAGTCAGAACACTAACCTCAAACACATCTGGATAACTGAGCCAGATCATCAAACGCACACTCAGATATGGAGACGTCCACAACTTCAGACGCAGGAATAGACTTCACTCCCAGCCATATTGTTTCCCATGATGAATCCACACCATCGCCAGGACAACATGGGGTCAGACAGTGGGGTCTGCACATGAACACGGTGGAGAATCCCTCTTTGAAACAAAATGCTTCAGTGCATAAGTGCAAACTCATGTCAATAAATGACAGCACACAATCTTTAAATTCCTCCAACATCACAAGCTCACAGATCTTCAGCCTCACACGCTTTACACCATCAACAGGAATGCTTTTAACTTTACGTCTGTTGTTCACCTTCTGAAGACCTCAGAATGACCTCTGGCACTAACTCCTCCACTCTCATTAAGGTTATTTTAAGCTCCTTAAACCGCACAATGTTCCACAGAAAGTGAAGCTTCCTGAGCTTCCCCGACCGTCTCACGCTTAAGAAGTTTCACCCACACATCTTCTATCAGCTGTGATACGCTCAAACGCAGCCAAACATTCCAAATATACCAAAGAAATCTTCTTACTGACGTCAAATGCGGCAGGAGAACCCGACGTTCACTGTGCACCAGCAGAAGTTGAGACCAGAACCCGAATGCAGCTCTGACTCACACATCTGGAAAGCTGCCTCTGACTCTTAACTCCCTCCCTCCCAGGACTGCTCCGAAACAAGAGGGCCCAATAGAAACAGAGAGCGAAGGGAGGACTGATGAAGCCCAGCTGTCTGGTCCAAGGGGGGCAAAGTGGAATCATGACAATGTCTCATTCATGGAACAAGAGGGTTCAGTGTTTTGTGAGCGGCAGCAGGCATCACAAGTCTAGGCAGAAGAACCGAGTCCCCTTTCACCACAGCAGCGTGGAAGGAGACAGTCTAAACGTCTCAAACCGCAAGGCTGTCACACAAAGACCTCAGCGTGGTAGGAGGTGAAGATGAAGATCTCCAGCGACATGGTGCCCATTCCACGGCCGGGATGGGCATGGCCTGAGAGGTTCAATGTGTTTTTGTTCTCCTTTGCAGTAATAATTGTGACAATATATCAACCGAAGAACACACAACGCCATGCTTCTGTTCATCATGACAGACAGAGACCAAGAGATGAAAGCAGTGCTGTTCACCATGACAACACTGTCTTCACTGTCAGAGATCTGCTGTTTAAAACACAGATACAGATGTTTGTAGGATTTATGAGGACTGGAGGCTGCTGCTCACAGGATCACATATAGCTTCATGTGAGATGTGTGTTTTTATTTATTTTATTGTATTAATACATTATTATTATTTACCTTGTTTTGTTTTGTTTTGGGGGAAAGATTGTAAATCTGTTGTGTGATTCACACTCCGGAGCAGCAGGAGGCGGTAATGCTCCAATACAGATGGAAACCACAGAGGAAGAAGAAGAAGAAGAAGAAGAAGAAGAAGAAGAGGAGGAGATAAGAGAGGAAGAGGAGGAGTCAGCAGCAGTCTCTCTCCCTCAGTCTCGCGGGTGATCATGGCGGACACAGACGGTGAGTAGCTGCGCGTGTTTTTGGTGCAACGTGAACTTTTACCTGACGATGATATTTAAAGATAAACCTGCAGCTGGTGAACGAGCACGAGACTGTTTCTGTCGGCTTCTTCTTCTTCAACCCTCCGGTTATCTGCGCATGACGCCAGACTCCACGAAGGAGCAGAGTTAAAGACGTATTAATACGTATTAATGTGTATTAATACTTATGAATGTGTATTTATATCTGTTAATGTAGTTGTATCAGTGAGGTTCCGCGTGTTTTTTTAGTTCGGCGCGTGTTTCGTGTAGAAACCTGCAGGTTTCGTGTTTCATGCACGCGGGCCCCGGAAGGACCCACGTGTCTCGCCTCGTGGATCCAGATCCACGCAGTACAGACTTGATGTGATGCTCCAGTGTGACTTGTTGTCTTCATCCTCCTCTTCCTCGCGTTGAAGAGGCGTAGACCACGTGTTCGGGGTTTCAATCAGAAGTCGTCGGTGGTTCTGATCACATCGGCCTGTTGGCTTCAGTTAGCCGCCTGATGCTAACTACCACGTGTGGTCGGGAGGCCACGTGGGCCGGTTCTCTTTCCTCCATGAATGACGTCAGACTTTAATTAAACTTTAACGTTAATTAGTTTTTCTGCTGCAAAGTGTTTGAGATTAATTTCGTCACATTTAATGATTCATATTAATTCAACACGTGTTAACCTGGTGAACTATAGACTCGGTTTAAACTTAGTCTATGAACTGAATGTTTAAAACAAAGAGTTTAAATCTGTTTCTGCAGCGTCGGGGAAGAAGAAGAAGAAGACGAAGAAAGTCAGTGAAGAAGAAGTCGGGGTGAGTGAAGAAGACTCTCCTCTTCTTCATGATGATGTAATCACTTTATTTCTCTCTGAAGACTAACGTGGTCTTCTCTGTTTACAGGAGATCCAGCAGAGCGGAGACTTCCTCATCCAACCAGAGTCCAAAGTCTTCTCTCTGGACACGTCCCAGTGGCCGCTGCTGCTGAAGGTACTCGCCTGTTCACCCGTCTACCTGTTCACCCGTCTGACATTAGGGTTGTGTTAACTTGTATATTTCATAAAGGTACATCTTTTAGTATTAATACAAACACAAGTCTTGCGTATGTGAAGTGATGAAGAAGTTTATCCATTCGCTGAGCGGCCATCTTGTCTCAGTCACAGGCTCCGCCCTCGTTCTGGGGGCGGGGCCTCTCTGCAGCGGTGCCGACGTTGTTCCGGCGTTCTGCCGGACGGCGACCCGACTCCGCTCAGAACGACACGAGACTGGAGCGCAGCCGAGACGATTTGACTGTTCTGATCACACGAAGACTTAAATAATGTTTAACCGAGTTTAGACTAAGACTTAAATAATGTTTAAACTAAAGCTTAATATTTAAATGAGTTTAAATTAAACGGTCTGTTCGTCCTGTTAACTTTATTTTATGTTAAATTGTTTCTTTGCAGAATTTCGACAAACTAAACATCCGAACGGCTCATTACACTCCTCTACCCAACGGCAGCAACCCTCTGAAGAGGAACATCCAGGACTATGTTAGGTAATGCTAAGCTAACAGCATCCAGGACTATTTTGGGTAATGCTAAGCTAACAGCATCCAGGACTATGTTGGGTAATGCTAAGCTAACAGCATCTAGGACTATGTTGGGTAATGCTAAGCTAACAGCATCCAGGACTATGTTGGGTAATGCTAAGCTAACAGCATCTAGGACTATGATAGGTAATGCTAAGCTAACAGCATCCAGGACTATGTTGGGTAATGCTAAGCTAACAGCATCCAGGACTATGTTGGGTAATGCTAAGCTAACAGCATCCAGGACTATGTTGGGTAATGCTAAGCTAACAGCATCCAGGACTATGTTGGGTAATGCTAAGCTAACAACATGTAGGACTATTTTAGGTAATGCTAAGCTAACAACATGTAGGACTATTTTAGGTAATGCTAACCCCATCTAGGGTTATGTTAGGTAATGCTAAGCTAACAGCATCTAGGATTATGTTGGCTAAAGCTAAGCTGACACTAGCTGTTGCTTCCTGTCAGGACGGGCTTCATCAACCTGGACAAGCCGGCGAACCCGTCGTCTCACGAGGTGGTGGCGTGGATCCGGAGGATCCTGCGAGTGGAGAAGACGGGTCACAGCGGGACGCTCGACCCGAAGGTCACCGGCTGCCTGATCGTCTGCGTGGACCGAGCGACGCGGTTGGTCAAGTCCCAGCAGAGCGCAGGTACGGCCGTGACGCCTCCTGTCCGATCCTCGTTGAGCTCCGCCCTGGTGTGAGCGCAGTAAACAGCCCCCCTCACTACTCTGTGTGTGTGTGTTGCAGGTAAAGAGTATGTGGGGATCGTTCGGCTGCACAACGCCATAGAGAGCGAGCACACCCTGGCCCGGGTGAGTGACGACCCGCCGTCACTGATTCTCAAACGTTACGTGAAGCCGTTAATGAGCCGCTTTAAAGTGTAGCTCGCTCCGATAGGTCTGATTGGCTGCGTGTTGGTCACGTGACCGTTGTTGACTCGTTTCTCTCTGCAGGCGCTGGAGACGCTGACGGGCGCTTTGTTCCAGAGACCGCCGCTGATCGCCGCCGTGAAGCGGCAGCTCAGAGTCCGAACGGTCTACGAGAGCAAGCTGATCGAATACGACCCCGAGAGGAGACTAGGTGAGAGCAATAATCATGAGATCAACAATTCATATTCATGGTCCATAATCGATATGATCAGCGTTACTCTGAAGGAGGTCAGTGATCACGTGGTTCTGTGTTCAGGGATCTTCTGGGTCAGCTGTGAAGCAGGAACGTACATCAGAACTCTGTGTGTCCACCTGGGTCTGATGCTTGGGGTCGGAGGTCAGATGCAGGAACTCAGGAGAGTCCGGTCTGGAGTCCTGGGAGAGAAGGTCAGTCCCCCCCCCCGGGTCCGGTCTCATTCAAAGTGTTGAGTCCAGGCCTTCTGCTCGGTGTCGGTCTGTCAATTTAACTTTGGAACAGAAACCTGCAGCTGAGGCCTGATCTCACCCTCTGTTGCGGTTGTGGAGCCTCGATGCTGCTGACATCATCACGACGTCATCATCGTCATGACTGTGTGTGTGTGTGTGTGTGTGTGTGTGTGTGTGTGTGTGTGTGTGTGTGTGTGTGTGTGTGTGTGTGTGTGTGTGTGTGTGTGTGTGTGTGTGTGTGTAGGACCACATGGTGACCATGCACGACGTCCTGGACGCTCAGTGGCAGTTTGACCACAACAAAGACGAGACGTACCTGAGGAGAGTCGTGTTCCCTCTGGAGAAGCTGCTGGTGTCCCACAAACGCCTGGTGATGAAGGACAGCGCGGTGAGTCTTCATCATAGTGATGACGTCATCATTGATGAGCTTTAATAGTGACGGGGTGGCCAGAATAATAGAAACCCTTCTGAGTGATGCAGCTCTTGATGAAGGGAACACAGACGTTGAGTTTGTTTTAAATATGAAGTATCTCAGTAAAGAGATAGAAGCTACTTGATGATACCACAGAAGAAGAATCTACAGTGGACCGATAACGAGGGCTCATGATGACGTCATCGCTTAACCAGATGATATATTATTATTATGTGTTCCAGGTGAACGCCATCTGTTACGGAGCTAAGATCATGCTGCCAGGTGTCCTCAGGTACGAAGACGGCATCGAGATGAACCAGGACATTGTCGTCATAACCACCAAGGGAGAGGCCATCTGCACAGGTGAGACGGGGGTCTGTCCCTCTGTCTGTCCCTCTGAAGCCACATGATGAGCGTAGATGCTGCAGTAGCTCTCGGGCTGTGATGACTTGCTATCTATCACCCCTTTCTGATGGCTCAGTGTTTCATAATGATCATAGAATCATGTGACTGATTCATTTATTAACTTTAATAACTCTGTCGTCAGCTGTTGCTCTGATGACCACGGCTGTGATCTCCACCTGTGATCACGGCATCGTGGCGAAGATCAAGCGAGTGATCATGGAGAGAGACACGTACCCTCGGAAGTGGGGTCTGGGTCCCAAGGTAACGACCGTGTAAATAAAGTTTGTTCAAATAAAGTTTGTTTGCATCGCTGGTCTCCGTAGTAACGCTTGTCTTCTTCAGGCGAGTCAGAAGAAGATGATGATTCAGAAAGGACTGCTGGACAAACACGGGAAGGCCAACGGCAGCACGCCCACCGACTGGAAGAGCCAGTACGTGGACTACAGGTAAGCCTCACCTGAGGGGCGGGGCCAGTGCTCAGGTGCGTGTGCAGACAGTTATCCCTCTCTGAGCTGACGTGCTCTCTGAGGGAGTCGGTCTGCTACAGGAACTCTCAGCCATGAGCTTCTTCACTCTGCTGCTGCAGAGCTGCAGCTCACCTGAGAACAGTGATGTCATCGCACTCGCCTGAGAACGGTGATGTCGTTCACTCTAAACGTTGACATAAAAATCGTACTAATAAATTGTTTTTGATTTACAGTGTCTCCAAGGCGACTGCAGAGTCGGGTGACGCGTCAGCGAAGGTAAGTTCAGTCCAATC
The DNA here is from genome assembly GCF_023349555.1 of Cebidichthys violaceus. Classification (NCBI taxonomy): domain Eukaryota; kingdom Metazoa; phylum Chordata; class Actinopteri; order Perciformes; family Stichaeidae; genus Cebidichthys; species Cebidichthys violaceus. Next base: position 632,480 of record NW_027176961.1, read on the forward strand.
GAAGCGCACCTGATCACTGAGGTGGTGAGGTCATCGCTAAACCTGCTGTTCCCTACAGAGGAAGAGGGAGGCGGCCGACAGCGACAGTGAAGCCACAACGACGCCCAGCACGCCGGCCGTAGAGGAGGTGAAGAAGAAGAAGAAAAAGGAGAAGAGGGCGAAACTGCAGGAGGCAGAGCCTGAGGAGGTGGTGGAGGCGGAGCTTGAGGAGGCGGAGCCTGAGACAGAGGTGAGTAATGATGTAGAAGGTTTTTAACAAACTAAAGGATCAGAGAATGTTTGTAAGCTTCTACTACTACTACTACTACTACTTAAACTACTTAAAGACAAACTCTGGAAATATACTGATATATTAGATATAATCACCCACTCCCACCCTTTCAAAATAAAAGCCCCATGGTTTAACTCTTAACATGAAGCTCAGAATTAGTCTTTTTTCTTTTCTTTTTATAAATGCTTAATGCTCTTATTAATACTACAACTGCTGCTAATATTTCTAGTTTCTACATTGTTTCTAACCAGTTTGTTTCTTGTAGGTTTTAAGTGCCAAGAAGAAGAAAAAGAAGAAGAAACTAAAAGATGAAGAGGAGGCAGAGTGATGGACAGGTGAACTGTATGAGGCTCCGCCCACTTTCCACACCTGTCTGGACGCAACGCCTTCAGGAGTTTTACATTAATGGACACACAAGAGGACTCATTTTGTTTTTGTATACATTTTATTGTTTTTTTTCTTTCAGCTGTAAATACCTGAAGAGTCTGTTTGTAATTTCAAAATAAAAGTGTTTTCTATATATGTGTTCAGTTGGTTTCAGATATAAAGTTTTAATTAGATCTTTATAAAGCATAAAGTCTGAATACTATTGAATTGAGAATTCAATAGTATTAACATAAAGTGCGATGTTTTGGTTTAACTGCAATCAGTCTGGCAGTAGTTAAATAATTAGTGTAGATGACGAGGTGTCGTCAGCATAAAGGACAACTACCTTCATGTTGGTCGGCTGTACAGACAAAAGGCCCTTATCCTATCTTTATAATTGTCTAGAAATATAAAGTTCAGAGGCCTCATGTGTCGGGTTATAACTTTAGGACTAATCTTGATCTATATTTAAGTCCCTCCTCCAATAGCTCAGTTAAGGAGGATTTGTTCGACAGCTTTTCTTTATCTGATGTAAAGACGGTGTACCGTTCTCTTTGAAGTTACATTGCTATGGAAACCTTTGATGCTGGCAGGCACACAGGTGATTAAGAGCTAATGGTGCACACACACTCCTGTCTCTCAGGGTTTTAGAGATTTTCATTCTGATCATCTCTCCCTCACCCTTTCAAAATAAAAGCCCCATGATTAACTATCTTAGCGTGAAGCAGAATGAGGTATTTGTTTAAATAATGCAGCTGCTACTGCTATTTCTAGTATTACTGCTACTACTAAAACTGCTATTACAGCTAATGCTACAACTACTAGTGATACTACAACAAATGCTATTACTGCTACCACCAATACTATTACTACTACTGCAATTACTATTACTAGCAATACAACTAATACCACTACTACTGCTATTACCAATACTACTTCCACTACTGCTATTACTGCTACCACCAATACTATTACTACCAATACAGCTATTATTAATACAACTGCTATTTCAACTACTACTACAACCACTACTACTGCTATTACATTTTTATTAATAATACTAATAGTTTTACTATTGCTACTTTTACTACTATAACTTTGACAGTAACATGGAAGATAAACAATCTTCCAGTTTTTCCTGAATTGTAATTTAGCTTCTTTAGATAAAACGGTTTAACTTATAATTCTGCCAGTTATACATTTAAACTTCGAGGTTTTCATCAGTGTGGTTTCATGTTTTTGGGCTTTAACATTTGGTAACGTTGGGCTGCTTTACCCATAATGCAGCGGTGATGGCAACAATCACAGGTTGTCCAGAAAAGGCACATTTTGTGTCAATAACATTTAAACGTTTAGCAATTTCCCACCAACAAACGTGTTAAATAAATGATTTGGATTTGTAGTCAAACTGCTCAACTGAGAACTGACCACGCCCCCACAGGTGATGTCACAGTCTTCTCTGATTGGTCAGACACAGTGGCAGGAGAGCGGATCTCTGTGTGAGCTAGTAATGACTCGTACTCTGTGATTGGTCAGTTTCTGCAGGTCAGAGATCAGCTGCAGCAGACGAGGACTCGGCTGGTAGACGACCCGGCTCGGGTCCGTCGGGTCTGGTTTGTAGAATGAATCCAGAACCTCCAGAGTGACGAGATGCTGAAGCTGCTGCAGATTCAGGAAGTCACTGTCCGACAGGTGATGATGTCTGAAACACAGAAACACTCAAGTAGACAACCAGCAGGTAGATAAGGAGACCAACAGGTAGATAAGGAGACCAAGCATATAAGCAGCTGTTTTTCTATCAGTTCTGTTGATGCGGTGTCAGTGACTCACCTGATCCGGAGTGTCCTCAGGTGAGGGAACAGCTGTGGGAGGAGTCTAACTAGGTCGGAAGAGGAGCTCCAGGGTTCCAGGTGCAGGTGTTCCAAGTGAGGAGCTCTGTGCGAGACCACCTGCAGGTCTTCAGGCTGCAGGTCCACACTGAGAGTCAGACTGAGGAGGGAGGATGGCAGGAAGTCAGCGTACACCGCCAGAGGATGGCCTCCTATTGGATAAGACAGAGTGAGGTCATGATGACATCACTGTCACAGTACAGCTGCAGTAGATGTCGACACTCACCGTGCACGCTGAGGCTGCGGAGCTGCGGCAGTGATGTCAGCCATGTTTGCAGGTGACAGATGGGACCAGGTACGGAGTACAGGTGGAAGATTGACAGGCTGAGAAGGTGGGACAAAGGCTGCAGAACTTCCTGTGTCACCACGGCATCGTAGTTCAACAACTGGAGGTCAGACAGCTGCAGAGCGCCACCACCTGGTTTAAGATGAGCATAACATTTATGTCAACATTTTATATTATAACATCTTTGGTGTGGACACACCTGTCATCACACCTGTTACTACCCGTGTCATCACACCTGTTGTTACCCGTGTCATCACACCTGTTATTACCTGTACATCCCATTTGCCCCAAAAAGCATCAAGGGGGTCAAGGTTGGAGGAGGCTTGCTGGAGGAGCTAAAGAACCGTGTGATATTGATTGGATTATGTCACATTTACCTGTGAGGTAGGTGGGGCTGAAGAAGTCATGTGACAGTGTTCTGTGGGTAATCATGGTCCAGGACAGGTGTTTCAACTCAGTCAGGTGAGTCAGGACGCCGCTCAGCGTCGGGACTCTCAGACTGCCATCGTGGTGCAGCTGCAGCGAGGTGAGACGAGTCAGCTGACTGAGTGCGGCCAACAGGTGAGAGGCAGTACAGGTGAGCTTCACATTGCACAGTCTGAGCTCCAACAACCGCTGACTCAAGTAAAACAGGAAGTCGACGTTCTTCAGCGGCGCGGAACAGGAAGTGACAGACAGACGCTGCATCCTTTGGAACAGCTTCAGCTCATCGACGCCCACTTCCCTCCATTCGTCCAATCGCAGCGCCCCGAGAGCAGGAAGCCAGGTGGCGAGCTGCTTCAGGTGTTTCCTCTTACCTGAATGCACCGAAATTACATCCACGTGTCTCTGAGCCAGGCTGCGCCAGAAGGGCCGGTTATACCGGGAGAAGTTCCGCAGCGCCACGCTGAACCCGCGCCAAAGGGGGCGGGACTTGTCCAGCAGGTGCCTGAAGTACACACAGGTGCAGCGTAAGTTCAGCTTGTCCTTCCAGGACAGGAAGCCGAACACCTGAAGCCACAGCTCAGCCGGAAGCTGCTGTATTACCAACATCTTTAACGAGGATACGATTATTGTTCGTATTATTATTATTATTATTATTCCAGATATTCAGATGTTCAGAGGAAGGGTGACTCTCGCCTTCTTCTTCTGCTGCTTCCTGCTGCGTCAACTAGACGAGATAGTGTGACAGCAGCAGGAGGTCTCACTCTGTCTGTTATCTTATTGTGAAGAGGTCCCACTCTGTCTGTTATTTTATTGTGAAGAGGTCTCACTCTGTTATCCTATTGTCATGTTTTATGAATAAACTGGTAGATTTGAACACTAACGTTAAATAATACGGTTGTTTCACGGTTTTAAATAAAATGAATAATGAAGAACCACAGAGAACCATTCATAGTGAAGAAGAGGAGGTCGATCAGCAGGAGGCGCTGACTCGCTGCTGAGGAGGAGATCCACCACCGAAGAAGAAGAGAACCCGGAAGTTTAAAGTTGGTCCGTCAACGTGAGCACCGGAGCAGTCCGCCATTAACATTATACAAAATAAAGAAGAAGAGGAAGAAGAGGAGGAAGAGGGAGAAGAGGGAGAAGAGGAGGAAGACGGAGAAGGAGTCGCTGGTCAGATGGAGGGTGAGTGAACACGCTCGTTCTAGATGCTTCTCTCCTGTAAAGTGGACGAGACCATTCCTCAGCAGCAGGGGGCGCTGACACAATACTGAGGTCCAGTTTTCATCTGCCGTCAAAGAATAAACAGGAAGTCAAAGAAACACTTACTTCCGGTTAGACCTAGAGACTACTTGTAGTTTACAGACCTCGTTCGGATTTATTTGTGTTTATAAATATATATGAATGTGTGTGTGTATGTATGTATATATATATATATATATATATATATATGTATATATATGTATATATATATATATATATATATATATGTATATATATATATATATATATATGTATATATATATGTATATATATATGTATATATGTATATATATATATATATATGTATATATGTATATATATATATATATACGTATATATGTATATATATATATATGTACGTATATATATATATATACATATATATATATGTATATATATATATATATGTATATATGTATATATATATATATATGTATATATGTATATATATATATATATACGTATATATGTATATATATATATATATACGTATATATGTATATATATATATATATATATGTATATATATATATATATATATATATATATATATATATATGTATATATGTATATATATATATGTATATATGTATATATGTATATATATATATGTATATATGTATATATATATATGTATATATATATATATGTATATATATATGTATATTTATATATATATATATATATATATATATATATATATATGTATATATATATGTATATTTATATATATATATATATATATATATATATATATATATATATGTATATTTATATATATATGTATATATATATATGTATATTTATGTATATATATATATATTTGTAGAAATATACATGTCTGTGAAACACTTTGCTGCTCTCTTTGATGTGTGTTATGTAAATAAGCTTTATTAGTATTATTAATCACTAAATATGTTTTTAGATTAAACCTTTGTTGAGATGAGACTAACAATCGAGTGTTAAATATTACAATTACACAGAAAATTTTGATTTTCTTCAAAACGTGTTTGTTGTCAGATCAAAGAGCCAATCATCTCTTTTATCTGGAGACGGCCAGGCGTTTCCCATCATGCATTGGCTCACCTGGCTCTGGTGAGGTCATCGGTGACCACGTGTTGACGACGTCGGAGCAAGTCGAGATTAAGTCGTACACAAATCTAACTGGTGTGCATTGTGTCATACGTGGGTCATACGTGTTGTTGTCTCGTCAGGTGACATCACAGCGACCCAGGCCAACAGGAAGTGCTCTGCTGTCACAGGAAGTACCCGAAAAATCAAAGATAACGCAGCCGACTGGCACAACCTGATGGTGAGGTGGGAAAAACTCAACGAGGAAGGATTCAATGTAGCAGGAAGGCTGGTGGACATCAGACTGACCCGGTGAGGTTAAAGGAGCAGTGTGAGGTTCAGTGGGAGCGTTCCTCATCTCTAGAGACGGTGTTAAGTTTGTACGCTCTGGGCTGCTGTAGAATGATCTAATTAATCCCCCCTAAATGTTACACTGTACCTTTAATTAGTGTATTTAAATTAAGTTACTTCAATGAGTTTAATTAAGTTAGTTTGACTACATTACTTTGATTTAGTTTAATGTGGATTTAGTAGTTTTGATTTAGTTAGTTAAAAGATTTTTTTCATCAATTTACTCTCCTTCAGTTCTCAAAGCGATCAGCTGCTGGTAGTGGACGAGTCTTCATCACCTTCATCGCCTTCATCACCTTCATCAGCTCCGTCGCAGCAGACAGGTGGAGCTGCAGAGCTCCAGGACGAATGCTGCAAGCTGCAGATAGTCATTGACAAAATGGTGACGCTTCATTTAAGTTAATTTAAGTAGTCGTGTTAGTGCAACAACGTGTAGTCGCGTTAGTGAGATGACGTGAAGTCGCGATAGATAGTGAGACGACGTGTACACGTCGTAACGACGTGTAGTCGTGTTAATGTAGCGACGTGTAGTCGCGACAGTGCGACGACGTGTAGTCGCGACAGTGCGACGACGTGTAGTCGCGACAGTGAGACGACGTGTAGTCGCGACAGTGCGACGACGTGTAGTCGCGACAGTGCGACGACGTGTAGTCGCGACAGTGAGACGACGTGTAGTCGCGACAGTGCGACGACGTGTAGTCGCGACAGTGAGACGACGTGTAGTCGCGACAGTGAGACGACGTGTAGTCGCGACAGTGAGACGACGTGTAGTCGCGACAGTGAGACGACGTGTAGTCGCGACAGTGAGACGACGTGTAGTCGCGACAGTGAGACGACGTGTAGTCGCGACAGTGAGACGACGTGTAGTCGCGACAGTGAGACGACGTGTAGTCGCGACAGTGCGACGACGTGTAGTCGCGACAGTGAGACGACGTGTAGTCGCGACAGTGAGACGACGTGTAGTCGCGACAGTGAGACGACGTGTAGTCGCGACAGTGAGACGACGTGTAGTCGCGACAGTGAGACGACGTGTAGTCGCATTAGTGAGACGACGTGTAGTCGCGACAGTGAGACGACGTGTAGTCGCGACAGTGAGACGACGTGTAGTCGCATTAGTGAGACGACGTGTAGTCGCGACAGTGAGACGACGTGTAGTCGCGACAGTGAGACGACGTGTAGTCGCGACAGTGAGACGACGTGTAGTCGCATTAGTGAGACGACGTGTAGTCGCGACAGTGAGACGACGTGTAGTCGCGACAGTGAGACGACGTGTAGTCGCGACAGTGAGACGACGTGTAGTCGCGACAGTGCGACGACGTGTAGTCGCGACAGTGAGACGACGTGTAGTCGCATTAGTGAGACGACGTGTAGTCGCGACAGTGCGACGACGTGTAGTCGCGACAGTGAGACGACGTGTAGTCGCGACAGTGAGACGACGTGTAGTCGCATTAGTGAGACGACGTGTAGTCGCGACAGTGAGACGACGTGTAGTCGCATTAGTGAGACGACGTGTAGTCGCGACAGTGAGACGACGTGTAGTCGCGACAGTGAGACGACGTGTAGTCGCGACAGTGCGACGACGTGTAGTCGCGACAGTGAGACGACGTGTAGTCGCATTAGTGAGACGACGTGTAGTCGCGACAGTGAGACGACGTGTAGTCGCGACAGTGAGACGACGTGTAGTCGCGACAGTGAGACGACGTGTAGTCGCGACAGTGAGACGACGTGTAGTCGCATTAGTGAGACGACGTGTAGTCGCGACAGTGAGACGACGTGTAGTCGCATTAGTGAGACAACGTGTAGTCGCATTACAAATCAGTGTTTGTCTTCTTCCTGTCAGGTTGTTGTGGTGAAGAAGATGGAGCGTCTTACGGCATCACAACAAGGCTTTCAGGATCTGGAGGAGTTTCAGTTTGGACTTGAAGGAAGAAAGTGTCCTCTGTTTCACAGCTGGAACGCCAAACACTTCAGTGAGTTTACTTGTTCACTGAACTCACCTGTCTGATGTCTCTTCTTCATGTTTCAGACGTTGTCTGATGTCTCTTCTTCATGTTTCAGACGAGTCGTCTTGTGTCCTGTTGGACTCCTTCAGTCAGGAGCTGAAGTTGAAGCAGACAATCCTGCAGGAACTAGCCCATACTGCGACCTCTGACCTCTGCATGGTCTATCTTTCCTGCTGGCTGCATCAGCCCTTCATCACCCCCCAGACCAGACTCACCCTGGAGGCTCTGCTTTTGGAGACCGGACACCACCCCCTTTGATGTATTTAGTCCTCCAGATTCATGTGATCATGTCGGGGTCTTTTCTGGGAGACCAGGTGTTGGCAGCAGTGGGGAACTTTACCTAGCGGTCAGATTCATTCATCTGGTTTATTGAACAGGTGTAGATGGAGACGATCTACTTCCTGGACACACGTGAGCAGACGGTCTCTGTTTTTTAAGCCTGAAATTCAATGTGTACGTTACATATGTATCACTCACTGACATTAAATAATGTGTTTAAATTGTAACTGACTTCATGTATAAACATCAACAATAGTTGTTTGTTTCTGGAGCAGCAGACAAAATACTGCAGTTTTCCTTCTGCTGACGTTGCACCAAACCTCTGGCAATCCCTGGAGGACCATGGCCTTAGACTCTCATCCCCACCGCTTCCCACTCGGCTCTAAACTGCCCCAGTGCTGCTTAAGGTCACATTCTGAGGTAGCCAATAGAACCACATCATCTGCAAAAAGCAGGGATGCGATAGTGGACACTCTCCTGGCAACAATGTCCAGAGCCAGTGTCTCACGGCGAATCTCATCCACACCTGGCAAGTTGCCACCAATCAGCTTTTTGACTTCACTAGTGACCTCTGCCAGGGATTTGGATGGGTCTTTTTCAGAGACTACCAACTCTGCCTCCTCCACAGAGGACGTGCTGGTCGGGTTCAAGAGTTCCTCAAAGTGTACTTACCACATCTCAACTGTATCCCACTTGGATTCCGTGACCCCAGCGTTCCCCTGGATCCAAGACAAGTTGTTCTGGAGGTGGGAGTTGAAGACCTTGCTCACAGGGGCCTCAGCCAGACATTACCAGTTCACCCTCGCCACATGTTTGGGTTTACCAGGTCTGTCCAGCAGCCTTCCCACCATCTGATCCAACTCACCACCAGAACCACGTCCCTAGAGGTAGTCTGTGAGGACAGCTCGGCACGCCCAGGTCCCCCCACAGTATAAGTTCCCACAAAACCAAACGTAAACCCAACCTGCCGATATGAGATCCGAACACATCAGAGGACACGGAGTCCTGATGACTTTCATTAAACTTCCATCACGTGAAATCACAAAGCAGAGCTCAGAGTTCATCACATCAGTTTATTGGAGGAACATGAAATGTGTTTAACGATCAACATGACAAATCAGTTTAATCTCCACTCCCGGTCCGTCCTCATGTCGACTCCAAACAAGTACAAACGTCCAGTTCACATTTGGAAAATGTATGTTTTATAAAAAGTAATAAAATAGTGCAACTTTTTTTAAACTTTGTTTTTCATATCCTACATATAAACAGACAACTAATCAGTTTCTACTTTGAAATGAACATGTCTATTTACTGAAACACGGGTGGGGGGTGGGGGGGGGGCTAGTTTACAAATTTACAATCACTTCAGATTCGACTCCTCCTGAGTGAACGAACCAGTCGACTGAGGAGCCGAGACGATGAACACGTCTGCTCGTTACTCGATTCTCTCATCTCTCCATTAAATAACGCTGCTCATATTCAGATGTTGAATCTGTAAATATTAGATATGACCACAAAATAAAACTTGTTTCTCAAACGCAGAGTTCGGTCTGAAGAAGGAACGAGACGTCGGCGTTTGACTGGAACGAGTCAGGTGTGAGACTAGAGGAACAGTTTGTCCCGTTAAACTGAAACATATTCAACAGGGCGGAGTCACAGAAACCCCCGAAACCCTAAACCAGCAGTCTGTGGTCTGTTAGTGCCCCCTTCAGGCTGCTGAGTTCATTACACCCACAGTTATAATAATAAGTTTGTACTTTGTACACCTTTTATAAATACCACCTAAAATATCCAGTCACTCCCTGTCATCCTGATGTGGTTCAGGTCAGATTCTGGTCTTGCTCAGTTGAGATTCTGTTCAGGGTTCACTGAGGAGCTTTGGCTCCGTCTGAAGCCTCGATGCCCAGCAGGGCCTGGACCGCCTCCAATGGGACCCCCTCTGGTGTCTGGATGTGCATGGTGGTTCCGTCCGGCCCGTTGACAATCACAATCCGGTCTACACCGGGCTCTGCCATCTGGACCGTCAGGCCCTCGGTCTGGATGTAGATCTCTTGACCCTCCTGGAGCTCTTTGGACTCACAGGGGTCCGCTGAGCCAGCCTCGGACAGGGTGGAATCCCTCTGCTGGAGCTGAGAGGAAGCCATGGTCTGGATTGAGCTGGACTCGGGTGTCTGGGTGGAGCCGGACTCAGGTTTCTTTGAGTCTGTGTTGGTCTCGGGACTTGAACCCAGAGCTTTCTCGAGCTCGTTCATTTGGGCTGTGATGTCGCTGCTGCTCAACACCTGGTCCTGGTTTGTCTGCAAAGACTTCACCTGGACGTCAGTCTGCAGAGGCCCCACCCCCTGGTCCTCACCTGGGGTCATGGCAGGGGGCGGAGCCTGGGTGGAGGGCGTCTTAGCAGAGATGGAGCTGAGGGACCAGAGAAACACATCCAGATCAGACCAGCCATGTAAACCTGGTCTAGCTATGACTTGTTCTACACACAGACAACAGGGTCACCTCACCTGGAGGCAGGGTCGGCACTGGTGGTCAGCAGTTTGGATCCAGCTGAAATCACCAGAGGAGAGACAGAGACCGAGCAGGGCTTCAAAGAGGAGGGCCCAGAGGCCACAGGGGTCACTGTAGTCCCACCGTGAAGGAAAAGTGAAAAGAAAGAATCAGGATGTGAGTCCCGTTCAAACAGTAGATCCACAGTTAATCGACCGACATAGTAGGGTGTGGTAAAGGTGCAGTAGAGTGCGGTAGTGTGCGGTAGTGTGCGGTAGAGTGCGGTAGAGTGCGGTAGGGTGCGGTAGAGTGCGGTAGAGTGCGGTAGAGTGCGGTAGTGTGCGGTAGGGTGCGGTAGGGTGCGGTAGGGTGCGGTAGGGTGCGGTAGGGTGCGGTAGGGTGCGGTAGAGTGCGGTAGAGTGCGGTAGTGTGCGGTAGGGTGCGGTAGGGTGCGGTAGGGTGCGGTAGGGTGCGGTAGGGTGCGGTAGGGTGCGGTAGTGTGCGGTAGAGTGCGGTAGTGTGCGGTAGTGTGCGGTAGGGTGCGGTAGGGTGTGGTAGTTGTACCTGTTCTGTGCGTCTCTATGCCATTCTGGTGAATTGGAACGCTGTTCTCCATCTTGAATCTCTTTGAAGGCGGCAACATCTTGGAATTCTGGGAAACACAGTTTCTGACTGAATCAGACTGAACCTGGATCAGGGGTTTAGCTGCCACAGAGTCCTGGTTTCTATCAGAGTACAACAGGTAACAGATCTAGGTCTCTGAAATCAGGCTCTGATGTTTACATGTGCAACACAGGAACAAGATTCTCCAAAGACACCAGACCAACGTGGATCCTGCTCCCAGAATCCAACTGTGCTGATGGTGCGTTTACCTCCATGTATCGGACGTTCTTACTGGTCAGACTGGAGCTGGGAGACGCTCCAGGAACCACCTTCATCCTGTTCACCTCGTCCAGGATTCCCAGAGACCTGGCAACCTGAAACACAGTACAGTACAGTACACACCCGGCCATCTGTATACTGCTACATAAAACCCACAGACCTCCAGAGGAACGTTAAACACAGTAGAACTTCTTACCTCGATGTTCCTGACCTCCAGCGGTATAACTCCGCCCTGCGGGCTGATGATGTAATCCTGAGCCGCCTGTCTCACCTGCGCCTGCAGGGACTCAAACTCACGGTAAATGTCTGGAAACCGAGTCCGAACCGGACCGCTGCCCTCCACCTGAAAACGACCAGAGGACACGAAATACAAATAAAATAAAAATGTCTTCTTGCCAGTAATACCCGAGAAGGACTAGACCTGAAAGAAGACCTGGACCGTACCTCCACTCTATAAACGATGTATGTATGTGTGTGTGTGTGTGTGTGTGTGTGTGTGTGTGTGTGTGTGTGTGTGTGTGTGTGTGTGTGTGTGTGTGTGTATATATATATGTGTGTACAATTGTGTGTGTACCTTTGCCAGAAGCACCTCCCACAGACTCAACACTTTGGTCAAACGAGGAAGAACAATGTCCATCAGCTCCTCATCCTCACACTGCTCCACCAGCTGTGAACACAACAACACATCTGACGGTCTTCATTGTGGTCGTTATATCATAAAGTCCACATCTCCACTTCCTTCCTCCTCTTACCTCCTGCAGTCTGTCTCGCCTCCTCTCCACCTGCTGCTCGGCGGTAACCATGGCGACGGCGAGCTTTGGAGGTCGACCGCGACGGCCCCGCCTACTGACGAGGCCCAGCGTCACCTGAGAGGATCGACCAATGAGAGGAACCGCTTATTTGCCCAAGTTCAAACGCGCCTGTTCATAACGGGCTGTCGTCAGACTGTCGTACAGGTGTGACACAGTCGTACAGGTGTGACACAGTCGTACTGGTGTGACAGTCGTACAGGTGTGACAGTCGTACAGGTGTGACACAGTCGTACTGGTGTGACAGTCGTACAGGTGTGAAACAGTCGTACAGATGTGACACAGTTGTACAGGTGTGACAGTCGTACAGGTGTGACAGTCGTACAGGTGTGACAGTCATACAGGTGTGACACAGTCGTACTGGTGTGACACAGTCGTACTGGTGTGACACAGTCGTACAGGTGTGACACAGTCGTACTGGTGTGACACAGTCGTACAGGTGTGACACAGTCGTACTGGTGTGACACAGCGTCAGACTGTCGTACTGGATCTTCAATGGTTAAATTCAAAGTGTTTGTTCAAATAAAAATGGATTCAGAAGTGAGCTCACTTTAGGAAGCGGTCCCAGTGATCGTCCTCGTCCTCGTCCCCTGCCTCTCCCTCGTCCTCGGGGCCTGCCGGGACCCCGGGGATTGAGGCCCCGGGGTCCTACCGCTGGTGCTGGACCCTCCTCCACCTCAAGACAGATAGAAAATAAACTAGTTAGTGGATTACATTAGTCATTTAGCAGACGCTTTTATCCAAAGAGACTTACAATAAGTGCATCAACATTGGTAATCAAAAGAACTACTAGTCACCAGAAGTCATAAGTACATTTCCTTTTCCAAACAAGCATCTAAGAGCATGAAGCAGAGCATAACTCAGAGCCAAAGTACAGAAACAAGAAAAACAGTTAGTGCTATAAGTAATACCAATACAATAAGTGCAACAAGCTAGTATGAATACAATAAGTGCTAAGTGGAAGGCTCAGGGTAGCACTTCCTGAAGAGGTGGTCTTCAGCCTGATGAAAGATGGGCAGCGACTCCGCTGTCCTGACGTCAGTGGGAAGTTCATTCCACCACTGTGGGGCCAGGACAGAAAACAGACGTGACCGGGTCCATCGGCCGCCAGGACCTCTGAGCGACGGGGCGACCGATCGCCCCGAGGCAGCAGAGAGAAGTGATCGGGCGGGGGAGTAAGGCTTGACCATGGTCTGGAGATATGAAGGAGCTGTTCCTTTCACTGCCCTGTATTCTAGCACCAGAGTCTTAAACTGGATGAGCTCTTACAGGGAGCCAGTGTAGAGAACGGAGAAAGGAAGTTGTGTGGGAGAACTTGGAGCGATAGGGATTAGGGATTACTAGTCAGACAGACTGAGTTACCTACTCAGTTAACCACATAGTAATAAACTAGTTAATAATAAGTCAATAACAGTTCTGAGCTCTGATTGGTCTCTTACTCTGTTTGATGCTGTGTCAACAGGTTTGTCCTCCTTCGTCGTCGTCGTCGTCGTCGTCGTCGTCGTCGTCGTCGTCTCCTCCTCCTCCTCCTCCTCCTCTCTGACACCTCCCGTTTTCGCCTCCTGTGATTGGCCGTCATCTCTGAGCGGGTGTGGTGTGTTGTCGGGCAGATCGGCGGGCTCCCCGTGAGTCGGGTTCAGTTTGTAGTGCCGGTTCAGGCCTCCGAGACCAATGTAGGCCTTGTCGCAGGTCTGGCAGCGGTGGGACCGGGACTTGTGGCTGTAGGTGAGAGAGACGCCGGGGGCGGGGCCATCTTTCCTGCCGCCGCCATCCTCCTCCTCCACGCTCATGTCGGAGTAGTCGTCGGAGTCGGACTGGTGGCTGTCCGCCAGGTCTTCTGTCTTTATGAACTTGTAGTCTTTGGCTTTGTACTTCGGTGGTCTGGAGACTCGACCAGATCTGGTCTGGACCTTCGGCGCCCTCTTCTCTCTCTTCTTCGCCTTCTTCTCTTTCTCTCTGTCTCTGTTCTTCGTCGCAGGGGGCGGGGCCGCAGGGGGCGGGGCCACATCGGCGGGTCGGTTAGCAGCAGGTGTGGCGGTCTCTGCCGGGGCCGCTGCGACGACCGCAGGTGGTTTACCCGGACTCTTACTGGCGACCGTCATCGTACCGTTAGCGGGGGTTCTAGGCGGGGTCTTGGCGATGGAGGTCTGGACTCTGATGGGGGACATTGCGGGTTTCTGACTCGGGCTGGAAGCGGAGCACGCTGATGTTGTCTGGCCTGCGGTCTTGTGGACCAATGGGAGCAGAGACCCGACGACGGGGGCGGGGCTCTGCAGCAGCAGCTGGATGGGGGGGTCCCCGGGGTTCTGCTGCAGGAAGAACTGCTGACCCGGCTGACCACCCACAGGCTGGATGTGGATGATCTGAGCGCTGCTCACGCCGCCGTTGGCCGAAAGCTTCACCTGCGGACTGTTGACCGCTGCGCTCTGCTGCTGGAGGGCCGAGACGGACCTCACTTCCTTTTTGGGGGGAACCTGGATCTGGATCCTGACGGGCTCCGACTGAAAGGACAGAAAACCAAAAGCCAGATGATGACTCTAAAGGGATCGAACCTGTGACACACAGATCAACAGCTGCTACATAAAGATCTAGTCTCTGTGACTGAGACAGAGGTCCATCAGTCTCTAGACCAGGTCCACGCTAATCTGAATCAATCCTTAAACTGTTGTCACACTGGTTTCATGAGTCCTGGATGAGGTCAACGGTCCTACAGAACCCCTTAAAAAGGACTCATGTGAAATACCAGACACTTACACCTGTTCAACATCTGTAAAGCTGTCTTATAATAATAATCATAATAATTATAATAATGATGATAATAATAATAATAATTATAATAATTATGATGATAATAATAATCATAATAAATATAATAGTAATGATAATAATAAATATAATAATGATAATAATAATAATAATAATAATCATTATAATAATAATGATTATTATTAGAATAATTATCATAATAATAATCATAATAAATATAATAATAATAATCATAATAATAATGATAATAATAATGATAATAATTATAATAATTATAATAATCATAATAATTATAATTATTATAATCATAATAATTATAATTATTATAATAATCATAATAATTATAATCATCATCATAATAATTATAATAATGATAATAATAATAATGACGCTCGGTGGCTCTTCCTGTTTATTCTCTCCTGATCTTAGATTAATCCTCGACCTCTTGTGGGGTCCAGACCCTCAGGTTGGGGACCCACAAACAGAACCAGGACACGGTGAATCCACTACAGTCCGGATGAACCGAACTGATCTTCTGAATCACCTTCTTCTGGACCACCTGCACCGAGCTTCCGGTCTGCATGGCGACCTGCTGGGCAACACTCTTGAGCTGCTGGGAAGCGTTGTTCTGGCCGGTGGACTTTAAGTTCTGCTGGTTCACACCGTGCTGGGGGACCTGGACCTTCTGCTGGGGGACCTGGACGTGGACCTGCTGCTGAGACTTGGTGACCTGTGTGGTGGAAAAAAAAACTATTTAATACTCCAGAGTGAGTCCTGGAAGAGTGACACGAGGAACATGGAGAGAAGAAGTCTGTCTTTGTTTGTCTGTCTGCAGCACGAGGTGAGAGTCTCTGAGCACAGGGGGGGCAGGACCAGGTCACACTGCAACATCTGGTCTACAGGTTCTGACACCTCCACCCCTTCCTCTCATCTCAGCTGAGCCTCGTCACACTCTCTGCTTCACTGCCCCCCCCATTCACCAACCTCCTCTCATGAAGCATCGCAGAACACCCCACGTTACCAGAACACCCCACGCGGTCCCGTTACCAGAACACCCCACGTTACCAGAACACCCCACGTTAACAGAACACCCCACGTTACCAGAAATACCCCACGTTACCAGAACACCCCACGTTACCAGAACACCCCACGTTAACAGAACACCCCACGTTACCAGAACACCCCACGCGGTCCCGTTACCAGAACACCCCACGTTAACAGAACACCCCACGTTAACAGAACACCCCACGTTACCAGAACACCCCACGCGGTCCCGTTACCAGAACACCCCACGTTACCAGAACACCCCACGTTAACAGAACACCCCACGTTACCAGAAATACCCCACGTTACCAGAACACCCCACGTTAACAGAACACCCCACGTTAACAGAACACCCCACGTTACCAGAACACCCCACGTTAACAGAACACCCCACGTTACCAGAACACCCCACGTTAACAGAACACCCCACGTTAACAGAACACCCCACGTTACCAGAACACCCCACGTTAACAGAACACCCCACGTTAACAGAACACCCCACGCGGTCCCGTTACCAGAACACCCCACGCGGTCCCGTTACATTCAGCTCTGTGCACCGTCACATGAGCTACGTCACAGCAAGGAGGACCGCAGCCTGGACACAGACTGCTGAAGCCCCTTCCATCAGGACCAAGACCTCCATCAGGACCAAGACCTCAGGCCACATGAACAGTTTCTTCAGTCTTCAGCTGGACTCGTCAACAAAGACCAGGACCCCCCCCCCCCCCCCTTCATATTTGAACACACTCAACACTCACTTTGAACCTGTTATCTGTCATCTGTGCACTATAATCTATATTCTATGTTCTATATTCTATAATCTATATGCTATGTTCTATATTCTATATTCTACATGTTAATATGTTTCTATCTGCTGCTCTGTGTTGTATGTGCTACATACTCTGGTTATAAACGGTTCTGGTTCTGGTTCTTACTAGGGGACATTGTCCATCACACTCCCCTCATTGATCAATCACAGGTATATAACGTTATATTCAGAAATACATGCGGTCCATCACACCTGGTTGATGACCTGCTGCAGCTGGCTCGGGTCCAGCAGGGCCGTGTTGTTGTGGACCGGGATGGTTTTGACCAGCTGGCTCTGCTGGAGCAACTGTGCGGCCTCGGAGTCTGAGACCTGGACGACCTGGTGCTGTTTGGTGAGCTGGTCCAGCAGAGCCCGCTGCTCCTCTGCGGACAGCCCGGAGCCCTCCAGCAGGCTGCCGTCCGGCTGCACGTAGATGATGGTGGTGGTGTCGAGGCTGGTGAAGTCCGGGCCCACCAGGATGCTCTGTTCTTCGGTGCAGCTCTGCAACAACGACCCGCTGTCATCCTCGTTGTCCGCCATTTTGGCTGGCGAGGCTAACTACTTCTGTTAGCTTAGCTCAGTCTCTGCTCCCAGTCAGGTGGTGGATCGATACCACCGATAAATACGAGTCGTTGTAAAACGTGTGTGCGTGCCGTTGAATGAGAAGGACAACATGGACGTTAGCGGTGAAACGAGCAGCAGCTAACGGCTAGCTAACGCTTCGCTAACGGTTACTTGTGGACTAGCTTACTTTAGTCAGTCAGCAGCACGCGGGAGCGCGGAACTCCCGGACTGGAATACATCACCGGACCGGACTCTCTGAGTTTCAACGTTAAACTCTTCAGAATCAGAATCAGCTTTATGTTTTTATTCATGTTAAACTGTTTTTATTAACGTTAAACAGTTTAGTATTAAAACACTAAAGCATATTTAATAAGTAAAAAAAACACAATAACTAAATAAATATAACTAAGAATATTATATATACAGACAGTGTGATGAATCAATCTAGACTTTAATACAGACTCAGGGTTCAGATAAAGGACAGTAATCACACCTAATATAAATGATATATACATGTTATTGTCATCTTAACTCACCTGTTCTCTTTAAAGTAGCAAAGCTCAATTCCTGATCCAGTTTTCAGGTTTTCCAACCAGCAGCCACTGAGTTTCCGCTTCCGGTCGTTAATTTATTTATTAAAATGATCCTGAGATGAAGATAATAACTAACATATCACAGACGGTATTTTAGTATTTTATTGTTTTATTATTTTAGTGGTATTAAAACATATAAATACACAGAGACGTAGAAATGAAAGGTGCAGTACCGCGGCCTGTCGGTGGGGGGCGTGGTTTGTTGACAGCAGCCCAGCATCAGATCAGTATGGAGGCTGTCAGACAGACAGGCCGATCGTAAGACAGACAGACAGACCGCCTTAACACATCGGTCTGTAAGTGAAACATCTGGAACACCTGGAACATCCTTTGATCCTCCAGCTCTCAGTAAAGGACTCACGGTCTTCTTCTTCCTCATGCTAACTGTTAGCCTGCCTGCTAGCATTGAAAGGTAACCTGACGGTTGCGTCAAACCAAACTACATTCAACAAAAGGCCAATTTAATATTCATCTCCAGATGGGACGACACAACGTGACTGTAAAGCCCAGTTGAAGGTGGCTTAGACTTCGTTAGGTTGCCTTGTTTAATTCGGCATCTGTCAACTTAATCAAAAACTGGGTTTAAATGACGTGTATTTAAATTTAAATGATCTGTTTACGTTCGTTTCCGCCCTCCAGAGAAACTCCAGAAAGGGACAAACTGCAGATAATTCACAAGACCTCACTGTTATTTATTTTGTAGAATGCTTAATGTTGTTATCTTGAATAAATCCAAACGACTCTTAATGTTGTATTAGTGTTGTATGTCGTCAGATGAGGAGACAAGGGAACAGTAAAATTGTGCTTTTTTGAATGGAGTTTGGTGCAGAGTTCATGGCGTCACACCAAACTTCTATTTAACCTCTCTCTCATGACGTCAGCTGCAAAACATGACGTAAGACCTTTTACAATTCGGTATATGTCAGTTAGATCTGAGCAGTTGTTGAGGTGAGACCAGGACAGGAAGTGAAAGATTAAACCTGTGTGTGTTTTTAATGAATTGACTTTTCAGGACCAGTTGAGTCCACTTCGGCAAAAAAAAATGGCAGCCCCTCCATCCTCCGTCCTGAGAGAGTTCTGCCCGCTCTACTACCTGCTGAATGCGATCCCAGCCAAGGTACGGCACCAGGAAGTGACCCAGACCAGGACGTGACCCAGACCAGAGTGCTGATGTTGATGCTGATGCTCCTCTCTCTCCCTGCAGGTGCAACGCGGGTTCAGGTCCGTCCTGGTCTACCTGACGGCTCTGGACAGCAGCGGTGACTTCCTGGCGGTGGGCAGCAGCACCGGCATGCTCTACCTGTACTGTCGTCGCCGAGCACACATGAACAAGTACAGCCTGGAGGTCAGAGCTCTTCTTCTTCTTCTTCTTCTTCTTCTTCTTCTTCTTCTTCTTCTGTGGGGCTCAGTCTGGTTTTACAGGAGGTCCAGCAGCGGACCCTGGTCTAGTGGGACTCTTCAGGGAGACACACCCATCCTCAGTAGAGCTGACACTTTTTAAATTTAAACATTCATTTCAGTCTCTAATCACAGCAGAGGGTTCGAAGGGTTTGAGCAACGTCTGCTGTACAACCAGAAACCGGTGGAGCAACATCAACTGTACAACCAGAAACCGGTGGAGCAACATCTGATGTACAACAAGAAACCGGTGGAGCAACATCTGATGTACAACCAGAAACCGGTGGAGCAACATCTGATGTACAACCAGAAACTGGTGGAGCAACATCTGATGTACAACCAGAAACCAGTGGAGCAACGTCAACTGTACAACCAGAAACTGGTGGAGCAATGTCTGATGTACAACCAGAAACCAGTGGAGCAACATCTGATGTACAACCAGAAACCAGTGGAGCAACGTCAACTGTACAACCAGAAACCAGTGGAGCAACGTCAACTGTACAACCAGAAACCAGTGGAGCAACGTCAACTGTACAACCAGAAACCGGTGGAGCAACATCTGATGTACAACCAGAAACCGGTGGAGCAACATCAACTGTACAACCAGAAACCGGTGGAGCAACATCTGATGGACAACCAGAAACCAGTGGAGCAACTTCTGATGTACAACCAGAAACCAGTGAAGCAACATCTGCTGTACAACCAGAAACCAGTGGAGCAACGATAGTATTTCACTATGTTGGTGCATTTGAATGTCAGTTGATCAGCGGTGTGTTCAAGTGATCCTCATAATGTTCGTGATGTTTCACTTTAACCGAGTGTGTGTGTGTGTGTGTGTGTGTGTGTGTGTGTGTGTGTGTGTGTGTGTGTATGTAACAGGGGAAGAGTGATGCAATCACAGCTGTGAAGCTGCTCAGCTGTTTTGATGATCTGGTTGCCGTGGGAACAGCATCAGGTCGAGTTGCAGTCTTCCAGCTGGTGTCTCCACTTCCTGGTCGGAACAAACAGGTGAGACGTTCGACAGGTGTGTCTCAGAAAGCTGCTCTACACAGAGAAACAGGTGTGTTACAACTCTACAACAGTCTCTCTCTCTGTAGAGTTGTAACACACCTGTCTCTCTCTCTCTCTCTCTCTCTCTCTCTCTCTCTCTCTCTCTCTCTCTGTAGAGTTGTAACACACCTGTCTCTCTCTCTCTCTCTCTCTCTCTCTCTCTCTCTCTCTCTCTCTCTCTCTGTCGCTCTCTCTTTCTGTAGAGTTGTAACACACCTGTCTCTCTCTCTCTCTCTCTCTCTCTCTCTCTCTGTCGCTCTCTCTCTCTGTAGAGTTGTAACACACCTGTCTCTCTCTCTCTCTCTCTCTCTCTCTCTCTCTCTCTGTAGAGTTGTAACACACCTGTCTCTCTCTCTCTCTCTGTCTCTAGCTGAGGCGGTTCGATGTGGTCGGCCTCCATAAAGGCTCGGTAACGTCTCTGGCGTGGAGCACCAACGGAATGAAACTGTTCTCAGGAGACGATAAAGGACGAGTTGTGTTCTCCTCTCTGGACCTGGACCAGGTGAAACCACAACAACAATACTACTAGTTAAAATACATTAATCATGTTCTGTATGTGATGAGAAAGAAAGAGTAGTTTATTAATCGTGTGTGTGTGTGTGTGTGTGTGTATGCGCAGGGTGTGTGTAAACCTGTGCTGCTGCTGGAGGAGTCCTCAGGTGTGGTCCAGATGGAGTACAGCCACCAGGTGCTGCTGATCTCTACACAGCACAGATCTCTGCTTTACTGCACTCAGAAACAGGAAGTCCAACAGCTGGGCACCAAACCACGCAAGAGGTAGACATACAGCCCATAATACACAGACACAACACGTCCACAGTAGTGTTGACAGTGTTGTTTGTGTTGGTCTCAGCAGCGGCAGGTTCGGCGCCTGCTTCCTGCCGGCTCTCTGTAAACAGAGCGATCTTCAAGTGTTTGCTGCGCGACCTGGACTCAGACTTTGGAGGTCTGACATCAGAGGTCAGGTTGAGGACACTCGGCAGCTCAAACCACTCTTCAACACACAGGTACAGTGTGGACCGTTCATTATTATTCAGGAGAAGAAACCCATTATTGACGAGTCTGCACCAGTTCTGTTCTTTCAAATTGATTCATATCATTGTGGACGGCTTTAAGATGAATGCTCTTCACTCACTCGTAGCTTCATTTATTTGACACATTAGAGTGAACGGCTTTCCACTTGAATTACATTTTCTATTTTCTGCCTGTCTGTCCGTCTACCTGTGTGACTGACTCAGATTCCTCAGTTTGAGTTGTTTCCTCGTCCTGGTCCAATCGGAGCTTACCGTCCAGAAGACAGACAGCTCGGTCTGCTCAGCTGTTTCCTCAGAGACGGCTGGATCCTCAGCTGGAACGAGTACAGCATCTACGTCCTTGACTGTGTTAATGAGGTACTACAACTACTTATACTACTGTGTTAACGAGGTACTACAACTACTTATACTACTGTGTTAATGAGGTGCTACAACTACTTATACTACTGTGTTAACGAGGTGCTACAACTACTTATAATACTGTGTTAACGAGGTACTACAACTACTTATACTACTGTGTTAACGAGGTACTACAACTACTTATACTACTGTGTTAACTAGGTACTACAACTACTTATACTACTATGTTAACGAGGTGCTACAACTACTTATACTACTGTGTTAACAAGGTGCTACAACTACTTATACTACTGTGTTAACGAGGTACTACAACTACTTATACTACTGTGTTAACTAGGTACTACAACTACTTATAACACTGTGTTAACGAGGTACTACAACTACTTATACTATTGTGTTAACTAGGTACTACAACTACTTATAACACTGTGTTAACGAGGTGCTACAACTACTTATACTACTGTGTTAACGAAGTACAGCATCCACATCCTGATGATTGTCTAGTATAAGGTACTAGAACTACCCTGATACACTACTTGATTGTGGATGTTTAGATGTGTGAATGTTTAGATGTGTGGATGTTTAGATGTGTGGATGTTTAGATGTGTGGATGTTTAGATGTTTAGGTGTGTGGATGTTTAGATGTGTGGATGTTTAGATGTGTGGATGTTTAGATGTTTAGGTGTGTGGATGTTTAGATGTGTGGATGTTTAGATGTGTGGATGTTTAGATGTTTAGATGTGTGGATGTTTAGATGTGTGGATGTTTAGATGTGTGGATGTTTAGATGTTTAGATGTGTGGATGTTTAGATGTGTGGATGTTTAGATGTGTGGATGTTTAGATGTGTGGATGTTTAGATGTTTAGGTGTGTGGATGTTTAGATGTGTGGATGTTTAGATGTTTAGGTGTGTGGATGTTTAGATGTGTGGATGTTTAGATGTGTGGATGTTTAGATGTTTAGATGTGTGGATGTTTAGATGTGTGGATGTTTAGATGTGTGGATGTTTAGGTGTGTGGATGTTTAGATGTGTGGATGTTTAGATGTGTGGATGTCTAGATGTGTGGATGTTTAGGTGTGTGGATGTTTAGGTGTGTGGATGTTTAGATGTGTGGATGTTTAGATGTTTAGATGTGTGGATGTTTAGGTGTGTGGATGTTTAGATGTTTAGGTGTGTGGATGTTTAGGTGTGTGGATGTGTGGATGTTTAGGTGTGTGGATGTTTAGATGTGTGGATGTTTAGGTGTGTGGATGTTTAGGTGTGTGGATGTGTGGATGTTTAGGTGTGTGGATGTTTAGGTGTGTGGATGTTTAGATGTGTGGATGTTTAGATGTGTGGATGTTTAGGTGTGTGGATGTTTAGGTGTTTAGGTGTGTGGATGTTTAGATGTATGGATGTTTAGATGTGTGGATGTTTAGGTGTGTGGATGTTTAGATGTGTGGATGTTTAGGTGTGTGGATGTTTAGATGTGTGGATGTTTAGATGTGTGGATGTTTAGGTGTGTGGATGTTTAGGTGTGTGGATGTTTAGGTGTGTGGATGTTTAGATGTGTGGATGTTTAGGTGTGTGGATGTTTAGATGTGTGGATGTTTAGGTATGTGGATGTTTAGATGTTTAGGTGTTTAGGTGTGTGGATGTTTAGATGTATGGATGTTTAGATGTGTGGATGTTTAGGTGTGTGGATGTTTAGGTGTGTGGATGTTTAGGTGTGTGGATGTTTAGATGTGTGGATGTTTAGGTGTGTGGATGTTTAGGTGTGTGGATGTTTAGGTGTTTAGGTGTGTGGATGTTTAGATGTGTGGATGTTTAGATGTGTGGATGTGTAGGTGTGTGGATGTTTAGGTGTGTGGATGTTTAGGTGTGTGGATGTTTAGATGTGTGGATGTTTAGGTGTTTAGGTGTGTGGATGTTTAGGTGTGTGGATGTTTAGATGTGTGGATGTTTAGGTGTGTGGATGTTTAGGTGTGTGGATGTTTAGATGTTTAGATGTGTGGATGTTTAGATGTGTGGATGTTTAGGTGTGTGGATGTTTAGATGTTTAGATGTGTGGATGTTTAGGTGTGTGGATGTTTAGATGTTTAGGTGTGTGGATGTTTAGGTGTGTGGATGTTTAGGTGTGTGGATGTTTAGATGTTTAGGTGTGTGGATGTTTAGGTGTGTGGATGTGTGGATGTTTAGGTGTGTGGATGTTTAGGTGTGTGGATGTTTAGGTGTGTGGATGTTTAGGTATGTGGATGTTTAGATGTGTGGATGTTTAGGTGTGTGGATGTTTAGATGTTTAGATGTGTGGATGTTTAGGTGTGTGGATGTTTAGATGTTTAGATGTGTGGATATTTAGGTATGTGGATGTTTAGATGTGTGGATGTTTAGGTGTGTGGATGTTTAGATGTTTAGATGTGTGGATGTTTAGGTGTGTGGATGTTTAGATGTTTAGGTGTGTGGATGTTTAGGTGTGTGGATGTGTGGATGTTTAGGTGTGTGGATGTTTAGATGTGTGGATGTTTAGGTGTGTGGATGTTTAGGTGTGTGGATGTTTAGGTATGTGGATGTTTAGATGTGTGGATGTTTAGGTGTGTGGATGTTTAGATGTTTAGATGTGTGGATGTTTAGATGTTTAGATGTGTGGATGTTTAGGTGTGTGGATGTTTAGATGTTTAGATGTGTGGATGTTTAGGTATGTGGATGTTTAGATGTGTGGATGTTTAGATGTGTGGATGTTTAGATGTGTGGATGTTTAGATGTTTAGATGTGTGGATGTTTAGATGTTTAGATGTTTAGATGTGTGGATGTTTAGATGTGTGGATGTTTAGATGTGTGGATGTTTAGGTGTGTGGATGTTTAGATGTGTGGATGTTTAGATGTTTAGATGTTTAGATGTGTGGATGTTTAGGTGTGTGGATGTTTAGATGTGTGGATGTTTAGATGTGTGGATGTTTAGATGTGTGGATGTTTAGATGTGTGGATGTTTAGATGTGTGGATGTTTAGATGTGTGGATGTTTAGATGTTTAGATGTGTGGATGTTTAGATGTTTAGATGTGTGGATGTTTAGATGTTTAGATGTGTGGATGTTTAGGTGTGTGGATGTTTAGGTGTGTGGATGTTTAGATGTGTGGATGTTTAGATGTGTGGATGTTTAGGTGTGTGGATGTTTAGATGTTTAGGTGTGTGGATGTTTAGATGTGTGGATGTTTAGGTGTGTGGATGTTTAGATGTTTAGGTGTGTGAATGTTTAGGTGTGTGGATGTTTAGATGTTTAGGTGTGTGGATGTTTAGATGTTTAGATGTGTGGATGTTTAGGTGTGTGGATGTTTAGATGTTTAGGTGTGTGAATGTTTAGGTGTGTGGATGTTTAGATGTTTAGGTGTGTGGATGTTTAGATGTTTAGGTGTGTGGATGTTTAGATGTTTAGATGTGTGGATGTTTAGATGTTTAGATGTGTGGATGTTTAGGTGTGTGGATGTTTAGATGTTTAGGTGTGTGAATGTTTAGGTGTGTGGATGTTTAGATGTTTAGGTGTGTGGATGTTTAGATGTTTAGGTGTGTGGATGTTTAGATGTTTAGATGTGTGGATGTTTAGGTGTGTGGATGTTTAGGTGTGTGGATGTTTAGGTGTGTGGATGTTTAGGTGTGTGGATGTTTAGATGTTTAGGTGTGTGGATGTTTAGATGTTTAGGTGTGTGGATGTTTAGATGTTTAGATGTGTGGATGTTTAGGTGTGTGGATGTTTAGATGTTTAGGTGTGTGAATGTTTAGGTGTGTGGATGTTTAGATGTTTAGGTGTGTGGATGTTTAGATGTTTAGGTGTGTGGATGTTTAGATGTTTAGATGTGTGGATGTTTAGATGTTTAGATGTGTGGATGTTTAGGTGTGTGGATGTTTAGATGTTTAGGTGTGTGAATGTTTAGGTGTGTGGATGTTTAGATGTTTAGGTGTGTGGATGTTTAGATGTTTAGGTGTGTGGATGTTTAGATGTTTAGGTGTGTGGATGTTTAGGTGTGTGGATGTTTAGGTGTGTGGATGTTTAGGTGTGTGGATGTTTAGGTGTGTGGATGTTTAGATGTTTAGGTGTGTGGATGTTTAGGTGTGTGGATGTTTAGATGTTTAGGTGTGTGGATGTTTAGGTGTGTGGATGTTTAGATGTGTGGATGTTAGGTGTGTGGATGTTGGTATCGGTGTAACACTCGTTGTGTGTGTGTGATGTGTGAAGGTGATCATCGGAGCGTTGGAGAGCAGTGGAGACATTGTGTCTGTGTCGTGTTGTGACAACGAGATCTTCATCCTGAAAGGAGACCGAGACATCATCCGTCTCTCCAACAGCCCCGAGGGACTCTCCTCCAGCTGTGAGTACTACTACTACTGGTAGTATATATATGTATATATACTACTAGTAATAGTACCACTACTGTTCCGCTCCCCTCACTCTAAGCCTCCTGCTGAAATACCTCTGATCAATAGTATAATATAATACTATAACATCTACAAAAGATCTACATCTACATTGGTTCTGTTACTACAGTATTGTTGTTTATGTTTTTATTTGTTACTGAATATGAATCATTTGATAAAAGGTTAAGTGTGTTCTTTACATTTCTGTAATCCTGAGGGCTTTAGAAAAAGGATAGAAAACAAATATCCTAATAGCCAAAATAGAAACGTAGAAGGCTCCGCTAGCAATAACCGAGTAGTCAACTATCAGGTCCACTGTAGTCCAACCAATGTATTCCATCTGTCTGTGTGAGTGACAAAACCCTTTTACTGTAATAATATATATATATACACGTATATATACGTATATATATATATATATATATATATATATATACGTATATATATATATATATATGTATATATATATATATGTGTGTGTGTGTGTGTGTGTGGGTGTGTGTGTGTGTATATATACTGTATATATAGATTATCATCCCGTCTGTCTCTTCTCTTCAGCGTTGGAGCTCTCCGTCCATCAGGCCTCACCTTTGGCCACGCCCACCATCCTCCCACCAACTGGATCGGTGGAAACAGCTCAGCCAATCAGAACCATGGCCATCATTGTAGAGGGTGGGGGGCGGGAGCAGCAGGGGGGAGGATGGGAGAGGTCCAGCGAGGAGGGAGAGAAAGAGGAGGAAGTGGAGGAGGCGAAGGAGCAGCTTGAGGTGACTGGCAGTTGTCTAGCACTGCTTTAGGTGGTTGACATGTTCACTTACAGACCGGTGAACTAACCTGTGACTGGTTCTCTAGGTGATGGAGCCGCCCTGCCAGCACTCTGGTCTGTTCGCCGGCGGCTCTCGTAGCCGCAGCAGCTCCGTCACTTCCTGGGAGAGTCTCCTTGGAAACACCCCGGTGACCACTTCCTGTGAGCTGAGCTCCAGGCGCTACAGCGCCCCGCTGGGTCATGAGGGGCTGCAGCAGGAGCTGGTGGTGAAGGCCATCCGAGTGAAGAAGAAGAGGAGGAGACGCCAAGGCAAGCAGACAGACAGACAGACATATATTGACCCTTTATTTAGGGACAATGTCGTCATGACTGACTGCTTCCTGTCTCTGTCTCCACCCTCAGACAGCAGCAGTGGGAACCGCCTCTGTGACAGCAGCTGCTCAGACTCCATGTTTGTAGTCCAGGACGGCAGCTGTAGTGACGGAGGAAGTGGAACTCCTCTGAGTGACAGAGCCTCCCTCCTTGGTCTTGACCTTCAGAACCAGGACCAGATCTCACAGAATGCAGAGGGTGTAAAGGATGGAGAGGAGGCGGAGTCTTCCTCCAACCAGTCTGGGTTAGTAACTGAGGACCAGCATAGAACAGTATTTGTTGTGTCTCATTGGTTTAGGTCTCATCCTTGTTTTTTTGTCCCAGCTCCCTGCTCCTCCAGGGTCTGGAGAATCCAGGAAAGGCCTCCGGTCCTGGTCCTGGTCCCGGTGCAGAGACAGAGGTTGTCCCGCCGACCCCGGACGTGGATCTGCTGCTGGAGTGCACTTTCTCCTACATGCACAATGCTGAGGAGGAGGATGGTGATGGACAGGAGCAGCAGCCAATGGAGGAGCAGGAGGACGAGTTTCTGAGCCCTCTGATTGGACCAGAGGAGGAGGAGGACGAGGTGATGATGCTGGAGTTTCATGGATATTAACATATTTCTGTAACTATCGGGTGACAGTTGTAGCTACTAAAGTGAGACACAACATTCACACAATGAACTGGTTTCCTCTGTGTTCAGAATGAGGACCAGGTCCCCCCCGCTGTTCTGGCAAACCAGATGTTTTACTCCACTGTATCCAGTCTGGACAGAAAACCCAGTATGTCCAGTGATGAAGAGGGAGACATCTACTGTCCCACTCTGGCCCCCACTGGCAGCAGTGGGGAAGTCCTCGACCATCTGTCTCATCAGACGGAGAAGACCACGGACCAACAGGTGGACCAGGACGCTAAGGACAGGGACGCACTCAAACCTGACCAGGTGAGACGAGCACAAAGTCGGCCAGATGAGACTAGGGGAGTCTGTCAGCAGGTATTCATATTATTTTGTCTTTTCTCTTTGTAGTTGGCAGAAAGCTGGATGGGTTACTCAGGACCAGGATGTGGAATACTGAGCCTGCAGGTGACTGACAGGTGGGTAGTCAGCGGACTCTCAGGTGACTGAAGTATGGCCTGTGTGTTTCAGGTATGTGTGGAGCTACCTGTTTAGTGTCTTACAGGTGACCTGTTTGTTCCAGGTATGTGTGGTGTCTGGACTTTAAAGGAGGACTATTCTGCAGCGGTCTACTTGAAACTGGGCTCAACTGGCAGCGCTTTGAAGACAACGTCCACCAGGTGGCCTTGTCACCCTCAGGTGAGCTGCTGGCATCACACCTGACAAATCCTTGTTGTAAACAGTTTGTACCGTTAGCAATGTCACACTCTCTCTGTGTGACTTTATTTATACAAAGAAACCTAAACTAACCAGTTACAACTGAAGCTTGATCTCATCTTAAAATAGACTGTCAGGTTTACAGGTGTGTGTTTAGCATTAGCAGGATGCTAACTGTTGCTCACTCCATCAGGTAACCTGCTGTGGAAGGTAGAGCAGAGGAGCATGACGGCGTTCGCTTGTGCTAAAGTGTCAGTCAAAGGAAAACGTCACTGGTACAAAGCTGTGGAGCAAACGGCCTTCGTGGCTCTGAGTGACGACTCGGCCTGGATTATCAGGACCAATGGAGACCTCTACCTGCAGACAGGTAACTAGTCACCTGTGTGTCTCACATGCTCTTTGACAAACACCTGCTGGTGTGAAGTCACCAAACATCAGGAAAGGACAAATACAACATACTGGTTTCTATAGAGTTCCATGTGACACTGCAGTTTTCAGTCCTATGACGGAGGTTCACTTCTTACCTAATAGATCATCATGGTAAATAAAGCTGAACACCTAACAGGTGAGCAGGTGATGATAAAGATAAGACGCAATGCCTACTGACCAATCAGCTCGGTTCAGACCTCCAGCACCACCAAAACATCCAGGCTCACCAAAACATCCAAGACTACCAAAACATCCAGGGCCATCAAAACATCCAAGACTACCAAAACATCCAGGCTCACCAAAACATCCAAGACTACCAAAACATCCAAGACTACCAAAACATTCAGGCTCACCAAAACATTCAGGCTCACCAAAACATCCAAGACTACCAAAACATCCAGGCTCACCAAAACATCCAAGACTACCAAAACATCCAAGACTACCAAAACATTCAGGCTCACCAAAACATTCAGGCTCACCAAAACATTCAGGCTCACCAAAACATCCAAGACTACCAAAACATCCAGGGCCATCAAAACATCCAAGACTAACAAAACATCCAGGGCCACCAAAACATCCAGGGCCACCAAAACATCAAAGACTACCAAAACATCCAGGGCCACCAAAACATCCAAGACTACCAAAACATCCAATACTACCAAAACATCCAGGGCCACCAAAACATCCAGGGCCACCAAAACATCCAATACTACCAAAACATCCAGGTCCACCAAAACACCCAGGTCCACCAAAACATCCAGGGCCACCAAAACATCCAAGACTACCAAAACATCCAATACTACCAAAACATCCAGGGCCACCAAAACATCCAGGGCCACCAAAACATCCAATACTACCAAAACATCCAGGTCCACCAAAACACCCAGGTCCACCAAAACATCCAGGTCCACCAAAACATCCAGGGCCATCAAAACATCCAAGACTACCAAAACATCCAAGACTACCAAAACATCCAGGGTCACCAATACTTCCAGGTCCACCAAAACATCCAAGACTACCAAAACATCCAGGGTCACCAATACTTCCAGGTCCACCAAAACATGCCATAGTAACCCGTGTCTCTTTGTCCATCAGGTCTCAGCGTGGACCGGCCCTGTGCTCGCTCGGTGAAGGTGGACTCTCCCTGTGTGTTCACCCAGGTGTGTGTGAGCGGAGGTGTGGTCTGGGCTCTGAGCGAACACAAAGCTTTATTCTACAGAGAAGGACTGAACAGCTACTGCAGTGAGGGAGAGGGCTGGAAGTACGACACCGTCAGGTACTACTACTACTGTAATACTACTGTACGACCCCGTCAGGTAGTACTACTACTGTAATACTTCTGTACGACCCCGTCAGGTACTACTACTACTGTAATACTACTGTACAACCCCGTCAGGTACTACTTCTATTGTAGTACTACTGTACGACCCCGTCAGGTACTACTTCTATTGTAGTATTACTGTACGACACCGTCAGGTACTACTACTACTGTAATACTAATAATCAAACCGCCGATCATGTGATTGAAGGACGACCCTCTTTCCCACTGAGCCACAGTCACCTCTTCAATACAGCTACTGTACTATAGCACACAGACAGTTAGACTGCTAGTAGAAATGTCGGTTAGCATACAGCATTGAACTCAGTGGTAGTTTTAGCTTTGAGCTAGGATTCATTGATTCATTCATCCTGTATATTTGTGATCGTGTCCCTGTGTGTTGGTCACAGTGAGGCTCAGGGTCTGGAGTTGATGTGTGTTGCCCTGGCTGAAGGTGGTACAGCCTGGGCGCTGGATGCCACCGGCAGCCTCTGGTTTCGAACCGGCATCTGTTCATCCAGACCGCAGGGCGACGACGACCACTGGTGGCAGGTACGCCGAGTTAGAGAGAAGGTTCTGGTATTGATCTCGGGTCTCCTTTGCAGCTTAACGGCTCGTCTGTCTGTCTCTCATCAGATCAGTATTTCAGACTATGTGGTCTTCGATCAGGGCAGTCTCTTCCAGACGCTGCTGCACGCCACCCAGAGTGTTGCCACGGTTACCAGGGCACCGGTGGAGCGGGTGGTGGCCTTCCTGTCGCAGTACTCGCAGTGCCAGCCGAGCTTGGTCAGCGCTAACAGCAGCGGGGTTTGGGTCGCCTCGGGACGGAACCAGCTGCACCTGGCCCGGGGCAGTCTTGTGGGTCAGTAGTAGTCCAGTAAAGGTCCAGTGAAGTTCCAGGACAGACTTTTTACTGCAGCTTATGGTTTGATTCTTTCAGGAACTTTCTGGCAGAACGTTGTTCCAAGAGGAACCGTCTCAGCCACCAAGTGGAGCTTCGTCACCTCTTCAGCTGTACCTCACAGAGAAGGTGACACATCTGTACACTATACACACTATACTACACACCTCTGCAACTAGTCCTCAGATCACTGCAACTAGTCCCCAGACCACTGCAACTAGTCCCCAGACCACTGCAACTAGTCCTCAGACCTCTGCAACTAGTCCTCAGATCACTGCAACTAGTCCCCAGACCACTGCAACTAGTCCCCAGACAGACCACTGCAACTAGTCCTCAGACAGACCACTGCAACTAGTCCCCAGACGGACCACTGCAACTAGTCCTCAGACCTCTGCAACTAGTTTTCAGACTACTGCAACTAGTCCTCAGACTGCTGCAACTAGTCCTCAGACCACTGCAACTAGTACTCAGACCGCTGCAACTAGTCCTCATACCACTGCAACTAGTCCCCAGACCCCTGCAACCAGACCACTGCAACTAGTCCTCAGACCTCTGCAACTAGTCCTCAGACCACTGCAACTAGTCCTCAGACCAATCTTTCATATGTGACATGAAACACAACTGATCATTAGGCTACCTGTGTGTGTTACCTGTGTCTCAGGTACGTTCCTGTGGTTGGCTCAGAGCAGGAAGGATCTGTTCTGTGTTTGGGACCAGGATGGAGAGCTCCGTCCCTCGTCCATCCATCTACCTTTTGAGGTAAAACCACCACACCTGTCTCCGACTCTGATTCTACTCATCTCTGTTCACGCTGATGATCTTTTGTGTTCTACCTGTGTGCTCAGATGGAACTGACTCAACTGTCTGCCTGTCGTGATGCTCTTTGGGGTTTAGACAGCCATGGCCGAGTCAGTATTCGTACGCTGTCTCCGTCCTGTCCCTTCGGACTCCACTGGACCCCCCTGGACCTCAACCAGCTCGGTACGTACCTGAAAGTTACTACAAGGAACTTTCATTTAGTGTTGTTTATGGCGGTCCCTGTGGACTAAAGTGGTAGTGTCTCTGAGCACCAGACTCCTTTTAGAAAACCTCTCATTCTACTGCAGCAGGGTCTGACAGTCTGACCCTCTCAGTCATGGTTCTGGTTCTTCCGTGCCTCCAGCGGGTCCAGCAATACCTCCTGGGTCTCCAGCAGTGTGGTGTCGGTGTTGACTCCCAGAGAGGAGAAGCTCTGCTCCTGGAGGAGGAGGAGGAGGAGGAGGAGGAGGAGGAGGAGGAGGAGGAGACGCTGCTGCTGCTGCTGCTGCCGGGAGCTGAGCTCTCCTCCTCCCTCCGGAGCTCCGACTGCAAGTCCAATGCTGCAGGTGAAGCCGGATCTGGGTCTGTCCACGGTAGACCGGTCTCTGCTGGAGGATCTGGGTTTGTCCATGGTGGACCAGTCTCTGCTGGAGGCCCTGCTGGAGTCTGAGCTGAACTAGAGCACTAATCTGTGTGATCTGCTTTCTTTGCCAAAGCTTTGTGCCTTTGTGCTGTTCTGTTCTTACACGTTGTGAAGGTCGAGTACATAGTGTTCCCTTAAAACATGTAAACTATTATATCCAGCTGAGCTGGTCATGCATTAATCCCTCACTTACTACCACTAAACCACAGTGTTCTCTGCTGCCACTAGGGGGTGCTAATGCACTAATAGTGTTTATGAAAACACAAGCAGAAGTTAATGTGTTTTAATATCTTTTATTTTGTGAAGGAGTCTGACTTGTGGTCTGTGATTGGTTGATCAGTCAGGGTGTGTTTGGGGGGGGTCAGGTTACAGTATGACGCACACACACACACACACACACACACACACTCACTCACACACACACACACACACACACACACACACACACACACACACACACACACACACACACACACACACACTCTCTCAGCTGTGTTTCTCTGTCACATTGATGGGTGGAGGTTATGCAACAGGCTGGTACTTCAGAGGTGTTTCTGAGTGTGTCACGCTGTAACCAGTCTGCTGGCTCAGATCTGTTTTTAGTTCCTCCGTCAGACACCACATGATGGTCTCTCTCTGTCCAGGTCTTTACAGGTTCCTGTTGGGCAACCAAGATCTGCCTCGTGTGGCATTACAGAGTTGAACTCATCAAAATAAATGGTCCTCATTTCATTGAATCTTTCACATTGCAGGAGGAACAGTGACCACATCCTCTGTTTCTTTTGGTTGCCATGTTTAGTGTCTTCCTGTCTGGGTTTCCAGGTGGGGGTCCCTTGAGGATCTGAGATATTCGGACTATTCATCAGGTTACATTCTGATCTACTTTTACTTTCTTTTGTCCATTGTTCCAAACCGTTTTCTATCGACCTTCGGTTTCCTCCGGTTGGTGTTTGGAGAGCGGTGTTGTTGTGAGGCTGGTCTCAGTGGATCTGAAAGGGGACCACCTGATCCTGCTAAGGTTCCAGGTGAAACTGTACCTAACCTGACCTGACTGATCCTGATCCTGAGGAGGGGTTGAATTCAGATTTCACGTCTGTATTAAAGTTTAGGGTCCTTGATTCAGTTGAAATGATCCTTGAGGGGGTTCCCAAAGTCCATGGAGCGGATCCAATAGAGCTTGAGGTGGTTCTTCAGGTTCCCAATAGGTTTTGGGGCTTCTTAGGGCAGTTCAATGGGTTCTTGAAGGGGTTGTAGAAGTTCATGGGATGTTTTGAGGTTTCACATGCTGGTATAGAGAGAATGTAAATGTGTTTACAGGTGTGTTCAGGTAGACTGTCACTGATGTGTTCCAGGAAGTGTTCGTCTGGTCAGTGTGAGCTGCGGCAGTCAGAACGTCTGGGCTGTGGACAGTCGAGGAGTAGTTTACTTCAGAGTTGGAACGCAGCCCCTGAACCCAAGCATGATGCTACCGGCCTGGATCCACATAGAACCACCTGTACAGGTAACACACACACACACACACACACACACACACACACACACACACACACTAGATCCACATGGAACCACCTGTACAGGTAACACACACACACACACACAGAACCAACCGGTAACTGTGACATCATGTCTCTGCAGCCAATAGGAGTGCAGCTGGTCCATATCCAGACGAGTCCTAACGATCGTCTCCTCTGGGCTTTGGACAACAGAGGAAGCGTCTTCGTCAGGACCGGACTCAGTGATGAGATGCCTGTGGGGACGGACTGGGAGCTGATACCAGGTACACCTGTCAGTCTGAACACCTGTTACACTGTGGATACTGTATTAATACATATACTGTACTTCAATGTGTGTACGTGTGTGTTTTAGGTTTAGTCGTCAGTCAGCTAGTCCTCAGCTCTCGGACCGTCTGGGTTCGCTGTGTCAACGGAGATCTGGCTCGTCGTTACGGGGTCTCTGACCGAAACCCTGCAGGAGATTACTGGAAGAAAATCCCTGGAAACGCCAACTGGTTGACTGGTAAGACTGGTTTATACTAGTAAGACTAGGTTTATACTAGTAAGACTGGGTTTATACTGTTAGAATGTGTGTGTGTGTGTGTGTGTGTGTGTGCTTATTCTAGAAGCTGGACTGAACCTCAGGTGTTTCTGTTTCTTCTCTCTTCAGTGACTCCAGAGGATGAGTTGTGGGCGGTGACTCTGATTGGTGGATTGTCCCGTCGCCTGACGAAGCTCCTCCCACAAACCCCATGTTGGCCCGCCCCCACAGGCTCCTCCCTCAGTGGGGACGATGTCGACGATGAATGGGAGCTCATCTGACCCATGATGTCATTTTGATGTCATCACCTCCTGTGACATTTAAGGTTATGGGATGTTTCTGAAACAAGATGGCCACACAAAGGGAGCCCAGGTGGTTGCTGGGAAATGAAGTGAATGTTTTATTTTAGTTTTAACAGGAAGCACTTTAATAAGAAGGACCAGTTGGCTACAAAGGAACTGGTCCTTAATGGTTCTGACTCATTCGGGTTTAGTTCAGTCTGGTTGTTGAAGGCATTACAGGGACATTTCACATTTTAACCATGTTTCATTAATTCTATTTTAAACTGGTTCAGACTGGTTTCAACTTGTTCTTACTGGTTCTAAATCCTCTAATATTAATCCGGTGTGGTTCAGACTGGTAGTAGATTGATTTTTTTTCTCCAAGTTTAGTTAATTCTGGTCGTTAAGGACATTAAATGGACATCAGACAGATTTCTCTATCCTGGTCCAGTCTGGTTAAACTGGTTAACTGGGTTTAACTGAGTTAAAATTGTTAAACTAAGTTAAACTGAGTTAAAAGGTTAAATTAAGTTAAACTGAGGCAGGAGCCCCGCCCCCTTTAATATTGAAAAACATGTAAATTTGTGTTTGTTGTCCTAGAAGTTTAACTCTTTAAATAAGATTTCAAACTAAATCTGGAACCTGGTGGACTTTAGCGGGCACTAATAGACCCTGGTGTACTCTAATGGACCCTGGTGGACTGTGGTGTACTCTAATGGACCACGATGGACTATAGCAGCCTCTAATAGACCCTGGTGGACTGTGGTGGACTCTAATGGACCCTGGTGGACTATAGCGGGCTCTAATGGACCCTGATGGACTATAGCGGGCTCTAATGGACCCTGGTGGACTGTGATGTACTCTAATATACCCTGGTGGACTTTAGCGGGCTCTAATGGACCCTGGTGGACTGTGGTGGACTCTAATGGACCCTGGTGGACTATAGCGGGCTCTAATGGACCCTGATGGACTGCAGAGGACAGTTAACCTGCATTGAGGTTTGGGTCTCAGGTCTGAACTGCATCTATATTTCATCATCGTCTCTCTTCCTCGTCTCCGATAGTTGCCATGGAAACCTTCACAGGTGTGACTGTTGTGATGTCATCGTGATGTCAGCTGATTGGTTGATTGATCTGCTGCTGACCAATAACAATTCAGTGTAAACTCACCTGTTGTATGACGTTAACTTAATAAACATGTTTAAACACAACAGGTACAGGTTATTATTACCAGGTTATTATTGATCAGGTTATTAATAATCAGGTTATTGATTATCAGGTTATTATGAATGAATGAATGAGGGAGCAGGTGCTCTTCATGGAGTCCACCATGTTTCTACAGGAGCCCAGAGAGGACAAATCAACACTGTCTCTAGAGGGAGATTGAGGTTCCTACGCTCCCTGAATGCACCATTGTTCTCTACAGGCTGAGAGATGAAATGAGGACGCTACTCTCTACGATGAAGACGGGTTCAATGTGACGTTTACTCTACGATGAAGACGAGTTTAATGTCACGTTTACTC
This sequence comes from Cebidichthys violaceus, assembly GCF_023349555.1. Lineage (NCBI taxonomy): Eukaryota > Metazoa > Chordata > Actinopteri > Perciformes > Stichaeidae > Cebidichthys > Cebidichthys violaceus. The sequence goes on from NW_027176961.1 coordinate 669,241, forward strand.
TACGATGAAGACGGGTTCAATGCTTTCATGTTTCAGAAACGCACTACTTTTGTAATATCAGAGAAATTAGAGACACATTTAAAGATGCACATTAAACATTATCACTTATTAAACGACATGTTCAGCTTCTGATGTTCATATGAAACAAGTCAACAACTTTTCTTTAATATATTTTATTGTCATCACAGTGTTGATAACAGCACACATGGACTAAAGGTTCCTCCTCTAGTTCTGATGAACATGGACCTGGATCTTAAGATGATCAGATCCTCACCACACAGGTTTGAGATCTTTATGCAAATATGAGTTTGAACAAAAAATGTAACATCTCAAACTTCTTCTTCACGTAAAAATCCAGAATATTTGTGACTGGAAGTCAAACTAACTTAAATATACACTTTATACACAGAAGAGGTTGATCAGCTGCATGAAGAACTCTTCTTCTTCTCTCATCATCAGGAGGTAGAAACGTGTGCATCATCAGATCTACAGTCATACAACTAAACCATCTTCATCTTTAAAATCTGACATCATCACCATCATCACCTTCCTCACAGCAGCTGCTCCCTCAGTCTCCTCAGGGTCCTAAAGCCTGTCCCTGATGAACTGAACTGACTGAGCGGTATTGTGTTGTAGTCTGTTTGTAGTCTTTATTTACATTTTATACATCATCAAATCACCATCCGTCATTTCCATGGTGACAGGTGACGTCACTGCCAGCTGTGCAGCCGCAGGAAGTCGGGCAGCTCGGTGATCTGATCCGGGCCGGACTGGGCCAAACACCTGAGTGCCTGCAGTAGGAGAGGGGGCGGAGCCAAACCACACAGCCAGCTGAACACTTGGTTTCCCAGCAGGCTTTGCCAGCGATGCGACTCGTCCCGCAGGCGGCACAGCGCCGGAGGTTTGGGCAGGAAAAGCAGCAGGAAGTCGAGGCAGCGCTGCGCGTGGCGGCGCTCCACGTTGTCGTCGCAGGAGACGAGTCGCTGCAGCGCGGCGTCCAGACCGGTGGGGAGCGCACCGTGAACCAGCAGCAACAGCAGACAGTCGGGCCGCGACAGCTCCACCGCCAGCTGCACCGCCGTCTTTCCCGCGTCAGCCGTGTGCGAGCAGCCGCCCCGGCTGTCCAGGAAGTCCTGCATGTGACCGTCCTTCAGAGCCGCCACCATGATGCCGAGGATCGACACGCGGTTGTAGCGCACCGCCACGGTGAGGTGCGGCGCACCGCTGCTGCGGCAGCAGCAGAAGCTGCATCGCGGCGGCCTGAGTGCGCTCACCGAGTACTTGTTGAGCAGGTAGCGGGCGTAGTCCTGGTGGTCGTGGACCAGCGCGTACAGCAGCGCCTCGGACGGCAGGAAGGCTCGAGGATGTCCGTCCTCCCAGCTGAAGACCTCCATGCTGCGCATGTCCTCCAGCAGCCAGACAGGAAGCTGCTCCCGCACAGCACAGTAGAAGGAGAACGACGTCCGCTCACACTGACGCTGAGACGGAGACGAGGACAGATGCTCCACCTGAGAGGACAGTAGCCACGGCATGATGACACACCTGATGCACACCTGGGGAGACACGAGACACACCTGGTCTGTAAGAGACACGACACACACCTGGTCTGAAGGAGACACGACAGACACCTGGTCTGAAGGAGACACGACAGACACCTGGTCTGAAGGAGACACAACACACACCTGGTCTGAAGGAGACACAACACACACCTGGTCTGAAGGAGACACGACACACACCTGGTGTGTAGGAGACACGACACACACCTGGTCTGTAGGAGACACGACACACACCTGGTCTGAAGGAGACACAAGAAACACCTGGTCTGAAGGAGACACGACACACACCTGGTCTGAAGGAGACACGACACACACCTGGTCTGTAGGAGACAGAAGAAACACCTGGTCTGTAGGAGACACGACACACACCTGGTCTGTAGGAGTCACGACACACACCTGGTCTGTAGGAGACACGACACACACCTGGTCTGAAGGAGACACGACACACACCTGGTCTGTAGGAGACACGACACACACCTGGTCTGTAGGAGACACGACACACACCTGGTCTGTAGGAGACACGACACACACCTGGTCTGAAGGAGACACGACACACACCTGGTCTGTAGGAGACACGACACACACCTGGTCTGTAGGAGACACGACACACACCTGGTCTGAAGGAGACACGACACACACCTGGTCTGTAGGAGACACGACACACACCTGGTCTGTAGGAGACACGACACACACCTGGTCTGTAGGAGACACGACACACACCTGGTCTGAAGGAGACACGACACACACCTGGTCTGTAGGAGTCCCTGAAATCCGACTGAGAGACTGTATAAACCCTCTGATCCTGGTTCACCCTGCAGAGTCACAAACCTCTGTCCTCAGCTCCTTCTCACTTTTATAGTCCCCCCCCAGTGATCTACGTCTTGTTTTTCTGCTCCTCTTGCCCCCCCCCCCCCCCCCCCCCCCAGCTCCATGTGTGGATGTTTGTTTTCGGAGTATTGGGGGGGGGGGGGGGGGGGGGGGGGGAGATCGAGTGTCTCACATAGTGAACATAGCGGCCTTCAGATGAACACAGTAAACACAACACTGACCAGCTGATCAGCAGCTACGTGACTCCTAGTAGTTACTTCAGAAGTACACAAAGTACTTAGTTAATACAAATCTTTATCACTTTAATTATACAACCATTAAAAAAACATGAAACATTTATTAAAACCAACATTTCATCATCTTCATCAAACACTGAATACAAACATGATGAAGAGCGCGCTCTGCTGGTCACCAACCACCAGCTCATGTTAGAGCCGGTCTAATCAGAGCCACCAGCTCATGTTAGAGCCGGTCCAATCAGAGCCACCAGCTCATGTTAGAGCCGGTCCAATCAGAGCCACCAGCTCATGTTAGAGCCGGTCCAATCAGAGCCCACTCATGTAACAACGTGTAATAAATGGTTTATAACACAATGTAATGTAAGCAGATATGAAGACAGATTTTTGTTACAGCTGTTTTATTCTATTGATGTTTATTCAGCCTCCACTGATAATGATTAATTATTAATAATAATCTATAATATAATATATATATATAACAATATATAATATAATAAAATATTATTAATACATATATTATTTATATAATATAATAATATATCATATCATTAATAATATATATAATATATATTTAATATAATATATATTTATTATGTTTATTCAGCCTCCACTGATAATAAATATCAGAACCGTTTATTAGAGTATGTTACACATACAATGAATTAAACAATAAATCAACACAATCAAAATAGAAACATATTCAAATTTACAATAAAATATAGAATATAGAATATAAAATATAGAATATAAAATATAGTACAAACAGACAACAGGACTTTAAACAAGTGAGATGTTGATTATTTATCAAGATGAATGATCGATTTTATAATCATTAATCATCTACACACACTCACACACACTCATCTCATCTCATCTCATCTTCAACCTCTTGTCCGGGATCGGGTCGCGGGGGAAACAGCTCCAGCAGGGGACCCCAAACTTCCCTTTCCCGGTTCACATTAGCCAGCTCTGACTGGGGGATCCCAAGGCGCTCCCAGGCCAGTTTGGAGATATAGTCCCTCCACCTGGTCCTGGGCCTCCCTCGGGGTCTCCTCCCAGCCGGTCGTGCCTGGAACACCTCCCTAGGGAGGCGCCCGGGTGGCATCCTCACCAGATGCCCGAACCACCTCAACTGGCTCCTTTCCACGCAAAGGAGCAGCGGCTCTACTCCGAGTCCCTCACGGATGACCGAACTTCTCACCCTATCTCTAAGGGAGATGCCAGCCACCCTCCTGAGGAAACCCATTTCGGCAGCTTGTACCCGCGATCTAATTCTTTCGGTCATGACCCAGTTCACATGACCATAGGTGAGGGTAGGAACCAAGATCGCCCGGTAGATAGAGAGCTTTGCCTTGCGGCTCAGCTCTCTTTTCGTCACAACGGTGCGGTAGAGCGACTAGTAAGGGGTAAGTACTCATAAGGACTCATTCCCTACCCGGAGTGGGCAATCCACCGGGTTCCTGC
>NW_027176961.1:678327-713327 GCF_023349555.1 Cebidichthys violaceus
CACGACAGGTAACACGACAGTACAGGTAACACGACAGGTAACACGACAGCACAGGTAACACGACAGTACAGTTAACACAACAGTACAGGTAACACGACAGGTAACACAACAGTACTGTTAACACGACAGGTAACACGACAGCACAGGTAACACAACGGTACAGGTAACACAAGTAACACGACAGTACAGGTAACACAAGTAACACAACAGGTAACACGACAGTACAGGTAACACGTCAGGTAACGCGACAGTACAGGTAATACGACCGGTAACATGACAGGTAACACAACAGTACAGGTAACACGTCAGGTAACGCGACAGTACAGGTAATACGACCGGTAACATGACAGGTAACACGACAGTACAGGTAATACAACAGTACAGGTAACACGACAGTACAGGTAACACAACAGTACAGGTAATACAACAGGTAACACGACAGTACAGGTAACACAAGTAACACAACAGGTAACATGACAGTACAGGTAACGCAACAGTACAGGTAACACAACAGTACAGGTAACACGACAGTACAGGTAACACAACAGTACAGGTAATACAACAGTACAGGTAATATGACAGTACAGGTAACACGACAGGTAACAGCAGTACAGGTAACATGACAGTACAAGCAACATTACGGTAATTCTAAGAAATATTTTTCAATCTTACAGCGACGAGGAAGTTGAGGAGAGAAACATAAATCCTCCCATTGACTTTGAGGTCGACCCAAATAAAGACGACAAGAAGGAGGTTTGTTTACTGTTTACTGACTGTTTGTTTACTGATTGTTTGTTTACTGATTGTTTGTTTACTGACTGTTTGTTTACTGATTGTTTGTTTACTGACTGTTTGCTGACTGTTTACTGACTGTTTGTTTCAGCTGAGTTCTGGATCAGAGAGGTCAGAGGTCAAACCAGCTTCTGGACCAAAGGTAACAACATCTGAACAAAGCCTGTCTGTCTGTCTCTCTCTCTCTCTCTCTCTCTCTCTCTCTCTCTCTCGCTCTCTCTCTCTGTGAGGCAGTAGTAACCTGTCTGTCTCTCTTCTACCTGCAGACAGGTAGCAAGGCGTCTCAGCGGTTGAAGAAACGTCCACCCAAAGGAATGTTCTTGAATCAGCAGGACGTTGTTTCCCTCTCATCTTCGTCTGCTCAGGGACTCATCAGACAACTGGACGGTCAACTGGTCTCCATAAAGAGACAGGTCAGTCTACCTGGCTACCTGTCTGTCTGTCTGTCTGTCTGTCTGTCTGTCTGTCTGTCTCTTGTTCTATAGGTGACGGTGGGGGGGTACCCGTGTCTCTCACCTGTGTCTCTGTGTTTCAGATTCAGACCATCAAACAGTCGAACGGCTCTCTGAAGGAGAAGATTAGCTCAGGAGTCAATGAGTACCGACAGCCTGAGGTAACAACGGCAATGCACAGATACACAGTGACAATGTGTGTTGGTGTTGCTGGTTGTCTGTTGGTGTTGCTGTAGTTGCTTTGTGTTTTCATGTTGTTGTTTTCTTGCTTCAGGTGAATCAGAAGTTTAACACTCGTTGGACCACAGAGGAGCAGCTGCTCGCTGTACAAGGTAATGTGTGAACTACCTGTAACCAGCTGGACTGAGACACCTGAACTATCTGTAACCAGGTAGACTGAGACACCTGAACCAACTGTAACCAGGTGGACTGAGACACCTGAACTATCTGTAACCAGGTAGACTGAGACACCTGAACCAACTGTAACCAGGTGGACTGAGACACCTGAACCAACTGTAACCAGGTGGACTGAGACACCTGAACTACCTGTAACCAAGTGGACTGAGACACCTGAACTACCTGTAACCAGGTGGACTGAGACACCTGAACTACCTGTAACCAGGTGGACTGAGACACCTGAACCAACTGTAACCAGGTGGACTGAGACACCTGAAACAACTGTAACCAGGTGGACTGAGACACCTGAACTACCTGTAACCAAGTGGACTGAGACACCTGAACTACCTGTAACCAGGTGGACCGAGACACCTGAACCAACTGTAACCAGGTGGACTGAGACACCTGAACTACCTGTAACCAAGTGGACTGAGACACCTGAACTACCTGTAACCAGGTGGACTGAGACACCTGAACTACCTGTAACCAGGTGGACCGAGACACCTGAACTACCTGTAACCAGGTGGACCGAGACACCTGAACCAAATGTAACCAAGTGGACCGAGACACCTGAACTACCTGTAACCAGGTGGACCGAGACACCTGAACCAACTGTAACCAGGTAGACTGAGACACCTGAACCGACTGTAACCAGGTGGACTGAGACACCTGAACTACCTGTAACCAGGTGGACTGAGACACCTGAACCAACTGTAACCAGGTGGACTGAGACACATCTGAATGAATTAAACCTCTCAGTCAGTGATTGGTCACTGACTCTCTCCCTCTCGTCCAATGACACGCAGCCATCAGGAAGTATGGGCGGGACTTCCAGGCAATCTCAGATGTGATTGGTAACAAGTCTGTGGTTCAGGTGAAGAACTTCCTGGTGAACTACAGACGGAGGTTTAACCTGGATGAGGTTCTTCAGGAGTGGGAGGCCGAACACGGGACGGATGGGGGAGACGGGGGAGGAGGAGAGGAGGACAAGATGGAGGACAAGATGGAGGAGTGTACTGCTGAGGAGGAGGAGTTCACTGCCACGGAAACAAAAGAGGTGAGGTGAAGTTTTCATGTTTACTACTAATCCCAGAATCCTCTCTGTCTGCTCTAACAGAGTTCTGCTACTTTCTGTGATCGATCATGAAAGCTCATTCACTCTCTCACTCTTCTTCTTTCTACTGTCACTACTGAGTTCTACTGCGACTCTACTGTGTTCTATTGTAACTCTACTGAGTTCTACTGTGACTCTACTGTGAGTCTGAGTTCTACTGTGACTCTACTGTAACTACTGTCTTTCTGCTCTCCGTAGGACTCGTCCTCTCCGATGGACTCCCAGAAGCCTTTGCCATCTTGACTCTCTGACTCCACCCTCTGGTTTTATGACGTCATCATAAGTTTATTATTTTATTTTAGTGTGTTGGACTTTTATTGGTCAGTTATGAGGTTTGTGTCATGAACCTGTCATCACTGCCCTCTTTGGACCAATCAGAAATCAAAGTGGGTGGGGCCTGTTTTGTCTTTTTTTTTCCCCACATATTTCACTTATAACAATGTTTTATGTTTTTATTATTTTGTCTTTGGGGGTGGGGCTTCGTCATGTTGGATGATGTCACTCAGGTAAGGGGGCGTGACTAAAAACTAAAAGTTCATCAATAAATGAGTTTGTTTCTTCTTTACTTTTTTCCCTTTTCTAAGTTCAGTGTTCTGTTTTTTGATCAAACATGAAAAGAAAACACGTCAATAGATTTAAATATTCTTCATTTCTTTAATGATAATAGTTATCTTTATTTACACCAAAGCTTTCTAAACTAAAAGAAGAACACAAGAATAGAGACAATAAAATCTAATTTTAGGCTCAAACCCGTTCTCAGTTGTCTCAAAACACAGCCGGTGAGAGACGGTTAGAAACTGAGAGAAGGTTAGAGATGGTGAAAGACGTTTAGAGACGGTGAAAGACGTTTAGAGACGGTTAGAAACAGTGAGAGACGGTTAGAGATGGTGAGAGACAATGAAAGACGTTTAGAGACGGTGAAAGACGTTTAGAGATGGTGAAAGACGTTTAGAAACAGTGAGAGACGGTTAGAGATGGTGAGAGATGGTGAAAGACATTTAGTGACGGTTAGAGACGGTGAAAGACGGTGAGAGACGGCAGATCGATTTCAGAAATATAGGCTGGTTACATGAAACGTAATTATAATATATTTATGCCAGCTAAATATTATTAGAACTATTAAACAAATGCATATATATATATATATATATCTATATATATATATGCATTCAAAGTGGATACATTTATATATAATATTTTAGACATTTATTATGTATCTGTCTTTTGTATTCAATAAAGGAAAAATAGATTATATTGTCAAACAGCGCCCCTGATGGTCAGCTGTTATCTAAATATATATATATATCTTATATATATTTTTATGTATGTATATATATGTATATTTATATATATGTATATTTTTAAAAATATCTATATGTATATATACATATATAAATATATATTATTATATTAAACAGCGCCCTCTGGTGGTCGGAGGACTCCTTTTAGACTGTAGTAAACAGCGCCCCTGGTGGTCGGAGGACTCTGGGGCTGCTGGGGGATTTCCTGGGCGGAAGCAGCGGAGGGGGTTTCCAGTGTGATCGGACCAGAACTCCCCTCTGGATCTGGATCTGTGAACTGGATCCCAGAGACGTTCTCCCTCACCGACACACAAGGAGACCGACAGAGACCCGGAGAAGATAACCCAGAACCTGAACCCGGACCATGAGGCTCCGAGGCAGCGGAGGGTTAACGGTTTGAATCCCGGAGAGAGAGTCCGAGACCGGAGGAGCTGCGCGGAGGAGATTCATGTGAGTCAGTAGAACCTCAGTGGAACCTCAGTGGAACCTACCAGGAGCTGGAAGAAGCGGACTACATGTTAGCTGTTTGTGTTAGCTCAACAGATGCTAGCTGTGTGTGTTTGTGTTTGTGTGTGTGTGTGTGTGTGTGTTTGTGTGTGTGTGTGTGTGTGTGTGTGTGTGTGTGTGTGTGTGTGTGTTTGTGTGTCTTTGTGTGTGTGTGTTTGTGTGTGTCTGTCTGTGTGTTTGTGTGTGTGTGTGTCTGTCTGTGTGTGTTTGTGTGTGTCTGTGTGTGTGTGTGTGTGTGTGTGTGTGTGTGTGTTTGTGTGTGTCTGTCTGTGTGTTTGTGTGTCTTTGTGTGTGTGTTTGTGTGTGTCTGTTTGTGTGTCTCTGTGTCTGTGTGTGTGTGTGTGTGTGTGTGTGTGTGTGTGTGTTTCTAAACTAAAATCATCTTTATTGAAACAAGAAGCTAAAGAAGCTAACCATCTGTTAGCATCAGCCCTCAGTCTGTTTACATTAAAGATCAATAACTGATCAATAACTGATCCAGAACTGATCAATGAATCCGTTTGTGTGACGTCACAGAAACAGAAGAGTCGTCTGGATTCATTTCATGTTTTAGTTTAAAATCCTCTGAACAGTTTTATTGGTTTAGTTTAACTTTAAAGGTAATATTATTCATATTATATATATTAATATTATTATACATATTATATATTAATATATTGTATTATTATTATTATACGTTAATATTATTATTAATATAGAATATTGATATTAATATCATATATTAATATCATATCAAATATATAAAAATTAGAAATATGAATATTAATTAATATATAATACTTCATATTTAACGTTTATGAACCTGTTTAAATTAAATTAAAGTCTTTTAATACAACAGTTGTTATACAACAATAATGACAGAATGGTCTCAATCTCTAGTTTCAAGTCTTCTTCAATTCAGCCTGATGTTCATTTAGTACATTATGCTCCATTTATTAGTATGAATGGTTGTGAATGATGTCATGTAGTGTTAAATAATGTTGAGTCATCAGAAGACTAGAAAAGAGATAAGTACAGTTATACCAGTACAGTCCATTTACCATTCAGTTATACTTAGCTCCGCCCTCTTATGGTTTAAAGTCTGTTTAAGATGTATAAAGACTGTTGAAGACATAAAGACGTTTGAAGATGTATAAAGACGTATAAAGACATTTAAAGATGTTTGAAGACTGTTGGAGACGTATAAAGATGTTTGAAGACTGTTGAAGACTTATAAAGACGTTTGAAGACGTATAAAGACTGTTGAAGACATATAAAGACATTTGAAGATGTATAAAGACGTATAAAGACATTTAAAGATGTTTGAAGACTGTTGAAGACGTATAAAGTTGTTTGAAGACGTATAAAGACTTTGAAGACGTATAAAGACTGTTGAAGACGTATAAAGACTTTGAAGACTGTTGAAGATGTATAAAGACTTTGAAGACGTATAAAGACTGTTGAAGACATAAAGATGTTTGACGACTGTTGAAGACGTTTGAAGACGTATAAAGACTGTTGAAGACATATAAAGACGTTTGAAGATGTATAAAGACGTATGAAGACATTTAAAGATGTTTGAAGACTGTTGAAGACGTATAAAGTTGTTTGAAGATGTATAAAGACGTTTGAAGACGTATAAAGACTGTTGAAGACGTATAAAGACGTTTGAAGACGTATAAAGACTGTTGAAGACGTATAAAGACTTTGAAGACTGTTGAAGATGTATAAAGACTTTGAAGACGTATAAAGACTGTTGAAGACGTATAAAGACTTTGAAGACTGTTGAAGATGTATAAAGACTTTGAAGACGTATAAAGACTGTTGAAGACATAAAGATGTTTGACGACTGTTGAAGACGTATAAAGACGTTTGAAGACGTATAAAGACTGTTGAAGACGTATAAAGACGTTTGAAGACGTATAAAGACTGTTGAAGACATATAAAGACGTTTGAAGATGTATAAAGACGTATGAAGACATTTAAAGATGTTTGAAGACTGTTGAAGACGTATAAAGTTGTTTGAAGATGTATAAAGACTTTGAAGACGTATAAAGACTGTTGAAGACATAAAGATGTTTGACGACTGTTGAAGACGTATAAAGACGTTTGAAGACGTATAAAGACTGTTGAAGACGTATAAAGACTTTGAAGATGTATAAAGACGTATGAAGACATTTAAAGATGTTTGAAGACTGTTGAAGATGAAAAAGACGTTTGAAGACGTATAAAGATGTTTGAAGACTTATAAAGACTGTTGAAGACCTTTAAAGACGTTTGAAGACATATAAAGATTTTTGAAGATGTATAAAGACGTATGAAGACATAAAGATGTTTGAAGACCTATAAAGATGTTTGAAGACGTATAAAGACGTATAGAGACGTATAAAGACTGTTGAAGATGTATAAAGACTGTTGAAGACCTATGAAGACTGTTGAAGACATATAAAGATGTTTGAAGACTGTTGAAGACCTATAAAGATGTTTGAAGACTGTTGAAGACGTATAAAGACGTATAAAGACTGTTGAAGACGTATAAAGACGTTTGAAGACTGTTGAAGACATATAAAGACGTTTGAAGATGTATGAAGACATATAAAGATGTTTGAAGACTGTTGAAGACTGTTGAAGACGTTTGAAGAGGTGTGAAGACGTTTGAAGATGTATGAAGACTGTTGAAGACATTTGAAAACTTATGAGGACTTTTGAAGGTGTATAAAGACTTATGAAGAGTTTTAAAGATGTATGAAGACGTTTGAAGACGAATGAAGACATTTGAAGACATATGAAGATGTTTGAAGAGTTTGATGATGTTCAATATTTTCTCTTCTGAACAGGAAACGTAATCATTTTACTGTCTCAGCCATTTGTATGACAACGTACTCTTTGTAGAAATTTAAAAGGTTTTTATTTGATCGATAAAATGTAGCTGCAGGTTTTGAGAACAGCTGTAACTAAAGATGGTTTCATTATTTTTATGAATTGTTTTATTATTCTTTTCATCTTGTGGTCTTATTTTAAAGAAAGATATCTTCCCCTCCCTTTATAAAACAACATCAATCAACACAATCTTATTTTTACAAAATATCCATTTTAGAATACAGAAGAACCCGACCGGAGCCACATACAGTTCTGGTGTGTGTGTGTGTGTGTGTGTGTGTGTGTGTGTGTGTGTGTGTGTGTGTGTGTGTGTGTGTGTGTGTGTGTGATGCTGTCAGTGGAAAAGCCCCGAGCTTCCCCACAACTGAGCCATGACAGGAAGAGATGTGTGTGTGTGTGTGTGTGTGTGTGTGTGTGTGTGTGTGTGTGTGTGTGTGTGTGTGTGTGTGTGTGTGTGTGTACAACAGCTGATTTCTTCTTCTCCTGGCTTATCAACTACATCAGATACTTTCAGGTAGAATCTTTATTAAACTGTTTTGACAATGGAAGCCGATCAAAAGGTGGTCTGGTTCAGGGTCCAGACCTCCCAGGTGGTCTTGTGCAACACTTCAACTTCTCTCACCACTTCCACTTTTCAGTTTATGTCACCACTTTCATTCCTTTACCTTCACTGACACTTCATCTTCATCTGTAGTGATTTATATTTAAATTATAGTTAAATATGTGAATGTATCTCTCATAGGCCATGTCCCTCTGCTGTACTCCACTGAGCATGTGCGGGCATCACCATTAACCCCCCCTCCCCCCCTCAGGTCATGTCAGCGGGGAGGAGTGCTGACGGGAGGGAGGTGCAGATTCCCCTCCAGCAGGTGGCGCCCTCCCTGACCACGCCCCTCTCTGTGGCTCCGCCCATCATCCCGCCCGCTCACCGTCAAGTCAATCCCTGGCCTCCCAGCGACGTCACCACTTCACAAGGTAAACACCCGCATCATCAGCAGGTCTCTGTCCAGGTGTGTCTCTGTGTTGAGGATGAGCTCAGGTGTGTCTCTGTGTTGAGGATGAGCTCAGGTGTGTCTCTGTGTTGAGGATGAACTCAGGTGTGTCTCTGTGTTCAGGATGAACTCAGGTGTGTCTCTGTGTTCAGGATGAACTCAGGTGTGTCTCTGTGTTCAGGATGAACTCAGGTGTGTCTCTGTGTTCAGGATGAACTCAGGTGTGTCTCTGTTCAGGATGAACTCAGGTGTGTCTCTGTGTTCAGGATGAACTCAGGTGTTTCTCTGTGTTCAGGATGAACTCAGGTGTGTCTCTGTGTTCAGGACGAACTCAGGTGTGTCTCTGTGTTCAGGATGAAATCAGGTGTGTCTCTGTGTTCAGGATGAACTCAGGTGTGTCTCTGTGTTCAGGATGAACTCAAGTGTTTCTCTGTGTTCAGGATAAACTCAGGTGTGTCTCTGTTCAGGATGAACTCAGGTGGGTCTCTGTGTTCAGGATGAACTCAGGTGTTTCTCTGTGTTCAGGATGAACTCAGGTGTGTCTCTGTGTTCAGGACGAACTCAGGTGTGTCTCTGTGTTCAGGATGAACTCAGGTGTTTCTCTGTGTTCAGGTGTCCCTGCAGGTTTCCTGCCTCTTCACGGAGGATTCAGAGATCACTTTGTATTAACTCCAGAAGCCAAATACTGCTGCGAGACCTGCAGCCTGGTCTTGTGTCAGCCCCGCCAGACAGAATGTGGACACCGCTTCTGTCAGAGCTGCATCAACGACATCCTCAGGTAAGAGAAGGAGAGACTGTTAGACAGGATGTGGTTTACAGGTGTTTGTGCTACGTAACCTTTCAGCTTCAAGAATAAAATCAAACCTAACTACCTGATGTTTCGTAGACCTGAACGTGTTTATGTTTGGCGGTCTTTACACGTACGAAACACGTACGAAACACATACTAAACACGTACTAAACACGTAATAAACACATATTAAACACTTATTAAACACTTATTAAACACGTATTAAACACGTATTAAACACATAATAAACACATATTAAACACGTAATAAACACATATTAAACACATAATAAACACGTATTAAAAACATAATACACACATAATAAACACCTTTAAACACATAATAAACATGGAATAAACACGTATTAAACACATAGTAAACACATAATAAACACGTATTAAACATGTAATAAACATGTACCAAACACATAAACACGTACTATACAGGTACTAAACACATACTATACACGTACTAAACACGCTTCTCAATTGTTTGTTCGAAGTGATATACTCTCAGGTTTGAATATGAGGCCCTTGTCCCTTCATGATTTGAATGCACTTGAATTTGAATTGTAAGTTGTTCATCTGTCTACTGAATGTTGTGTAACAGGTGAAGGTTGCAGTTCATGCTCTGACCAGCAGGTTGTCAACCTTTCCCTCGCTAACTTAATGTCCTCTCTCGTCCTGTAGTCATCCAACCCCGGTATGTCCAGCTGACATGGAGCCTCTGTTCAAAGACAAGGTGGGCAGAGATCATTAATTCATCAATCATCATCATTTGTTAATTGATGAGTAACTGAACTGTGTTTATTTTTCAGATCTTCAGAGATGTTTGCTGCCATCGTGAGATCATGGCGCTGAAGGTTTACTGTCGCAGTGAAGCTAATGGCTGTGAGGAGCAGATGAGTCTACAGCAGATACCTGTGAGAAAAACAAGAGGATCCTGCTCTTTGATTGGCTGTAGAGTGTGCTGTGTAGATCACATATGTGTACCTCAAACACCGTTAACAGTTGACTAGAAACAATAAAGGACTCCCAGGTGTCCACGTGAAATTGATGACCAGGTTTGATTATATCAAGACAACTCAGTCTTCCTGTCTGTCTCTCACTTGTCTGTCTGTAGGACCACCTGAATGTGTGTCCGTTCTTCGAGGTTCCTTGTCCGTTGGGTAAATGTAAAGAGCGAATGATGAGGAAAGAGATTCCAGACCACCTGAGCTGGAAATGCAAACACAGAGAGACCAGCTGCGAGTTCTGCATGACCAAGATGCCTCTGACCGACCTGCAGGTATTTCATGACATTTCTGACCAATCTGCAGGTAGACTAGCTCCAGTTCTGGAGACTTGCTGAGGAGGTCTGGGGATTAGTTGCAGAGGTCTGGGGACTAGTTGCAGAGGTTTGGGGACTAGTTGCAGAGGTCTGGGGACTAGCTACAGAGGTCTGGGGACTAGTTGCAGAGGTTTAGGGACTAGTTGCAGAGGTCTGCACACTAGTTGCAGAGGTCTGGGGACTATTTGCAGAGGATTGGGGACTAGCTGCCGAGGTCTGGGGACTAGTTGCAGAGCTTTAGGGACTAGCTGCAGAGGATTGGGGACTAGTTGCAGAGGTTTAGGGACTAGCTGCAGATGTCTGGGGACTAGCTGCAGAGGTCTGGGGACTAGTTGCAGAGGTCAGGGGACTAGTTGCAGAGGTCTGGGGACTAGTTGCAGAGGATTGGGGACTAGTTGCAGAGGTCTGGGGACTAGCTGCATAGGTCTGCAAACTAGTTGCAGAGGTCTGGGGACTAGTTGCAGAGGTCTGGGGACTAGTTACAGAGGCCTGGGGACTAGTTGCAGAGGTCTGGGGACTAGTTGCAGAGGTCCGCACACTAGTTGCAGCGGTCTGGGGACTATTTGCAGAGGATTGGGGACTAGTTGCAGAGGATTGGGGACTAGCTGCAGAGGTCTGGGGACTAGTTGCAGAGGTCTGGGGACTGGTTGCAGAGGTCTGGGGACTGGTTGCAGAGGATTGGGGACTAGTTGCAGAGGTCTGGGGACTAGTTGCAGAGGATTGGGGACTAGTTGCAGAGGATTGGGGACTAGCTGCAGAGGTCTGGGGACTAGTTGCAGAGGTCTGGGGACTAGCTGCATAGGTCTGAGGACTGGTTGCAGAGGTCTTGGGACTGGTTGCAGAGGTCTGGGGACTAGTTGCAGAGGTTGGGGACTAGTTACAGAGGTCTGGGGACTAGTTGCAGAGGATTGGGGACTGGTTGCAGAGGTTTGGGGACTAGTTGCAGAGGTCTGGAGACTAGTTGCAGAGGATTGGGGACTGTTGCAGAGATTTGGGGACTAGTTGCAAAGGTTTGGGGACTAGTTGCAGAGGTTATGGGACTAGCTGCAGAGGTTTGGGGACTAGCTGCCCGGCATGGCGTTGCACTGCTCGTCAATCTCACACCTGGCCGAGGCAGCCAATCATATAAGCAAGAGGTGGGCTTCACTGCTTTACCACTTTACCTTTAGTGACGCTTCTCGGAGTGATCAGCCCCATTGTGGGTAAAGGCGAATAATAGAACAGCTAGAGCAGTCTGGTAAGTCCACTTACGCCATATTACAATATTCTTATGTTATGGATATGTTGTCCAGCCATAGACGGCTCCATCATTCTGTGAAGCTGCCGTCTGATTCTGAAGTCCAGTCTGAAGTTCTTTGTTTTGATGATTAACATCGTGAAGTTTCTGTCTGTTTTCAGAAGCACAAAGAGACGGTGTGTCCAGCGTTCCCAGTGTCGTGTCCAAACCACTGTTCCTTTTCCTCCCTTCCCCGGAGTGAGGTAGTGATCCAGTTTGTCTTCTGCCGTCCAGTCAGTCTGATTCAGTGTAGTTCTGTGCAGGCATCTCACCTGTGTAACCCCACAGCAGCACCTGGTAGTGATGACACTGATTGATTGGTTGTGTATTTTTTAGCTATCCAGCCACCAACACGACTGTCCCAAAGCTCAGGTGAGCTGTCAGTTCCACCGCTACGGCTGCACCTTCAAGGTAACCGCTCGTCCTCTTCCTCTACTTCTTCTTCTGTTTCTTCTCAGTGTGAATGTTAATGTGCTTCTTTTGTATTTCAGGGTTTGAATCAGGACATGAGGCAACATGAGTCCACCACGGCAGCCGAACACCTGAGAATGATGGCAAACAGAAACTCCACGTTAGAGAACAAGGTAACCATAGCACACCAGTCTGAGGTAACGTGGCACAGGGTTCGGTTTTGTGACTGATCTTTGTGTGCCGTTTCCACAGGTGGAGGATATTAAAGGGGAGCTGTTGGAGAGGTACAAGGTGCTTCCTGCTCTCAGCAGTCGACTGTCTGAACTGGAGAACCAGAGTGACGAGCTGAGAGAGAAGAACCGACAGATGGAGCAGAAACTGGCCACCATGCAGGTAATACTTTTACCTAATTCTACTAAGGCAAGGCAGTATATTTATACAACACATTTTATATACTGTGAAAGACAGAAGTAGTGTTAAAAATCCCACAAAATAAGTACATTGCAGAAATTAATAACCCACACAATTAAGGCCTTAAAATGGGACTCTGGGAGTTGCATTAAGAAAACGTTATAGTTGTCTGAACGCTTTGTTTGTACCCCTAGAAGACTGTGACTGTAGTGTAACCTGCTCGAGATGAAGACAGAAAGTGTGCAATGACACAGTGCTGTCTACTTTACTGTATGTAGTACATCATGGACAGTCTGACCCATAGCCTTGTCTGACAGAAGCAGCTGTAAATAAAGGTGTATATGCTTTAATGTGGGTGGAAACAATAAGCACTGTGAAGGCAAAGCTTATGGGGGACTGGGATTGAAACTCTGACAAAACTGGAACCAAAGACTGCAGGTGAAGCCTCAGAACTATCAGCTACATTTTCTTTCTGGCAGTCAAACTGACCAGTCCCTCTTCTGAACCCGCACAGACAATCATCTCTCTCTTCCTTTAGAAACTAATGAGCTCTCACTCAGAGAAGCTCCTGGAGGTGGAGCTGGAGCTTCGTTCCCTCCGTGTGCTAAGAGATGAGGTGGAGAACTTGAGAGGAACGCTGGAGACCGTCCGGACGAGACTGAACACTCTAGAACAAGGGGGACGCAGCGGGACTGGATCCACAACACACACTCTGGGTCAGAACACACACTGGGGATGGGACTGGGGACTAGTTGCAGAAGTTTGGGGACTAGTGGCAGTGGTCTGGGGACTAGTTTCAGAGGTCTGGGGACAAGTTGTAGAGGTTTGGGGACTAGTTTCAGAGGTCTGGGGACTAGTTGCAGAGGTCTGGGTACTAGTTGCAGAGGTCTGGTGATTAGTGGCAGAGGTCTGGGGACTAGTTGCAGAGGTCTGGGGTCTAGTTTCAGAGGTCTGGAGACTAGTGGCAGAGGTCTGGAGACTAGTGGCAGAGGTCAGGGGACTAGTTTCAGAGGCCTGGAGACTAGTTGCAGAGGAATGGGGTCTAGTTTCAGAGGAATGGGGACTAGTTGCAGAGGTTTGAGGACTAGTTGCAGAGGTCTGAGGACTAGTTGCAGAGGTTTGGGGACTAGTTTCAGAGGTCTGAGGACTAGTTTCAGAGGTCTGGGGACTAGTTTCAGAGGAATGGGGTCTAGTTTCAGAGGTCTGGGAACTAGTTTCAGAGGAATGGGATCTAGTTTCAGAGGTCTGGGGACTAGTTTCAGAGGAATGGGGTCTAGTTTCAGAGGTCTGGGGACTAGTTTCAGAGGAATGGGGTCTAGTTTCAGAGGTCTGGGGACTAGTGGCAGAGGTCTGGGACTGAAACACAGTTAATCAATAACTCATAATGAATATTCACATCTTTGCAGCATCCCTGGAGAATCAGCTGAAGCGACATGATGAGATGCTGAGTGTCCATGAGATCCGATTAGCCGACATGGACCTGCGTTTCCAGGTGCTGGAGACGGCGAGTTACAATGGGACCCTGATCTGGAAGATCCGCGACTACAAGAGAAGGAAACAGGAAGCGGTGGGAGCGAAGACACTCTCGCTGTACTCACAGCCATTTTACACCGGTTACTTTGGGTACAAGATGTGCGCCCGTGTCTACCTGAACGGAGACGGCATGGGCAAGGGGACGCACCTGTCACTGTTCTTCGTGGTGATGAGAGGCGAGTACGACGCCCTCCTGCCCTGGCCCTTCAAACAGAAGGTACTGACTAGTTACTGCTCTGTTTACTGAAGGATTATAAGATACTTTAACAAGGTGTTGTATAAGTGAAGCAATCTGTATCTCAAAATCTTTTGGATTTAAACAAGTGAAACCTTTTTTCTGTCTCTTCGTTGATCTTTCTGTTTGTCTGTTAGGTGACTCTGATGCTGATGGACCAGGGTCCGTTGAGGAAACACTTGGGTGACGCCTTTAAGCCTGATCCAAACAGCAGCAGCTTCAGACGTCCTGCAGCAGAGATGAACATTGCCTCTGGCTGTCCTCTTTTTGTTTCTCAGAGCGTCCTGGAGACTGGCAGCTACATCAAGGACGACACCATCTTCATCAAGGTGATGATACACAACTCTGGGTCAGGGCACTAGTTGCAGAGATCTGAGCACACGTTTTAGAGAACTGAGGATTAGTTGTCGAGATCTAGGGACTACCTGCAGAGGTTTGGGGACTAGTTACAGAGGTCTGGGGACTAGTTGCAGAGGTTTGGGATTAGTTGCAGAGGTCTGGGGACTAGTTGCAGAGGTTTGGGGACTAGTTACAGAGGTCTGGGGACTGGTTGCAGAGGTCTGGGGACTAGTTGCAGAGGTTTGGGATTAGTTGCAGAGGTCTGGGGACTAGTTGCAGAGGTTTGGGACTAGTTGCATAGGTTTGGGGACTATTTGCAGAGGTTGGGGACTAGTTGCAGAGGTTTGAGGACTAGTTGCATGAGTCTGGGGACTAGTTGCAGAGGTTTGGGGACTAGTTGCAGAGGTTGGGGACTAGTTGCAGAGGTTGGGGACTAGTTACAGAGGTTTGGGGACTAGTTGCAGAGGTTGGGGACTAGTTGCAGAGGTTGGGGACTAGTTACAGAGGTTTGGGGACTAGTTGCAGAGGTTGGGGACTAGTTGCAGAGGTTTGGGGACTAGTTGCAGAGGTTGGGGACTAGTTGCAGAGGTTTGGGGACTAGTGAACTAGTTTACTAACCCTTGAAGTTATGGGACTGTGTGTTTGGTTTTCATATTGATCAATATCTGTGTTGATTGGTTTGGCAGGTTACAGTGGATACCTCTGACCTTCCTGACCCGTGATGTTACGAACCCTCTGACCGCGCTGGTCTGAGATCTGCTCACCTGTCTACGCCCAGTGGCTGATGGGAAGGATCAGTGACAATGAAGGAGGCCGCCTGCCTAAGAGCGACGACGCCAGAAAAGAAGAAGAAGGAACGGACAGGAAGCAGCCAATCGGAGTGAACATTACAGAGACCGGAGGGCGGGTCTTCTTCTGATTGGCTGATGGACTAAAGAACTGTGTGTGTGTGTGTGTGTGTGTGTGTGTGTGTGTGTGTGTGTGTGTGTGTGTGTGTGAATGGATCAGTGTTGCCATGACATCACTGTGGTGTTGTCACTCAGAGCCAACATGGCCGCCACAGCGAGGACATAGTTGCTGCTCATTACTGATGCCGTGCATCAAGTTTTACTTCCTGTTTATTACCTGTTTACCAAAGTATGCTGGGAAATCCACTGCATCCACAGAGTAGCTCAGCAGACCAGTACAGACCAGCAGGATCCAGGACAAAAACCTTTACATTAAAATGTACCCAGTGCAAACCATTTACATGTAATATGACCCATTAAAAACTAGTATGACCAGAAGAGTCTCACAAAGGGCCGAGTAAGACCTGTTTAGAATCAGTAGAAACCAGTGAAGACCTGCAAGTGTGAGTAGAACCTCAATGAACCCAAGTATGGAAATTAATTTAAACAAGAAACCAATCCAAAATCCCAAAGTGTCCGCAGAACAATTCATAGTTCCCAGTATACGTTCCCTGTATACGTTCCCAGTTTAGGTTCTCAGTATACGTTCCCAGTATATGTTCCCAGTTTAGGTTCCCAGTATATGTTCCCAGTTTAGGTTCCCAGTATACGTTTCCAGTATACGTTCCCAGTATACGTTCCCAGTATGAGTTCCCAGTATACGTTCCCAGTATGAGTTCCCAGTATACGTTCCCAGTATACGTTCCCAGTATATGTTCCCAGTTTAGGTTCCCAGTATACGTTCCCAATATACGTTCCCAGTATACGTTCCCAGTATACGTTCCCAGTATAAGTTCCCAGTATACGTTCCCAGTATAAGTTCCCAGTATGAGTTCCCAGTATAAGTTCCCAGTATACGTTCCCAGTATACGTTTCCAGTATGAGATCCCAGTATAAATTCCCAGTATACGTTTCCAGTATATGTTCCCAGTATAAGTTCCCAGTATGAATTCCCAGTATGAGTTCCCAGTATGAGTTCCCAGTATACGTTCCCAGTATGAGTTCCCAGTATGAGTTCCCAGTATACGTTCCCAGTATGAGTTCCCAGTATGAGTTCCCAGTATAAGTTCCCAGTATATGTTCCCAGTATGAGTTCCCAGTATACGTTCCCAGTATGAGTTCCCAGTATACGTTCCCAGTATGAGTTCCCAGTATGAGTTCCCAGTATGAGTTCCCAGTATACGTTCCCAGTATGAGTTCCCAGTATGAGTTCCCAGTATAAGTTCCCAGTATATGTTCCCAGTATGAGTTCCCAGTATACGTTCCCAGTATGAGTTCCCAGTATACGTTCCCAGTATGAGTTCCCAGTATGAGTTCCCAGTATGAGTTCCCAGTATACGTTCCCAGTATGAGTTCCCAGTATGAGTTCCCAGTATAAGTTCCCAGTATATGTTCCCAGTCTGCTGAGCTCCTCTGTGGTTTCGGAGGTTTTCTTCGTCTCATTTCGACTCATTTTGATTTATTTGCACAGTTTGAATGTTTAAAGTGTCAAAATAAAATAAAAATAAAACAATCTGTTTTATTTTATTTAACTTTTTATTGATTTATTTATTTGTTATTGTTGTTGTTTTGGGTGATTTGACTGTTTGTAAACATTGACAGGAATAAAATGGTGTTTATTAATAAATTATCTCCACATTTAAAACAACTATAGAATAAATAAATATAATATAAATATTAATTTATCAAATATTTAATTTAGTTATTGAAGCTGTACTGACAAAAACAAGTAAATAGATTATAGATTACTACAGAAGAAGAAGAAGAAGAAGAAGAAGAAACAGGAAGTAGAAGAAGGAGAAACGGAAGTAGGAAGAGGAGCAGTACTGTTTGTTGTTTTTGTCTCGTTGGCTCCGAAGTTCCTTCAAACTTTTCCAGAAACTATTATCAAACCGCTGGAAACAGAATATTTCACCAGGAAGAGAACCGAGACCGTTCAGCGGAATCCTGTGAGTTTACTGGCGGGTTCGGGTCCGTAGAACCGGCGACGGTTAGCTTCAGGTCAGCTAACAGGCTAACTGTGTGTGTGTGTGTGTGTGTGTGTGTGTGTGTACACGTTTGTAAACAAATCAAAGAAATAAAGGTATATAAAATGAAAAACAACACGTGGTACAGATGTTAGTATATATATATTGTATTATATATGTTGTATAAATATATATATATATATATATATACATACATATATACGTATATATATATATATGTATACATACATATATATATATATACACATATATACTTTCCTGTCAAACTATGAGTGTAAAATATGAAATAAATATATTTTCTCTTCTTTGGTAAAATAAACACAAAGATTCTGAAAACAAGTGACACCTGCTGGACAGGTGAGAAGGTGAGACATCTATTAATATGATGTCATTCTTTCACGTTCATCTCTCATTGGATGAAATGCGTACGATAACTTTCTGAGAAGTTTATTAGGAAATAGACACTTAGTTACTTCCTGTTGTCAGAGCCCCATCACAAGACCCGCCCCTACTCTGCCTCTGATTGGCTATTGGCTGATAAATGTGTTAGCCTAGCTATGATGCTAACCAGCGGCAGCTTGTGTCTGTTCAGGCCCCACAGAGCACGTAGGAGGACCAGAGGGAGGCCGGGAGGTCCACGATCAATCAGAGGGTCGGCGGTTCGATCCCCGCTCCTGCTCCACTAGTTTCATGTCAATGTGTCCTTGAGCAAGACACTTAACCCCAAAAATGTCTCCTATAGCTGCGTCTACGTTGTGTAGATAGATACTGAATTGTAAGTCACTTTGGATAAAAGCGTCTGATAAATGACCGTAATGTAATGTAAGTAGCCAGTAGCCAATCAGAGGCAGAGTAGGGGCGGGTCTACTGGGTGAGAACTCCTCTGGTTGTATAGAAGTCTAGTCTAAAATGACTCTACTTCTCTCTTGATTTATTCCCTCAGTAAACATTGTAAACATGAGTTTATGGTCTCAATCTCTAGTTTACAGTCTTCTTCAATACAGCATGATGTTCATTTAGTACATTATGCTCCATTTAGAGTCAAACACACCATAAAGCAGGGGATGATGTAGGGGCGGGGCTACAGAGACGTATAAAAAAAAAAATATCAAGATGGCGACGACCAAAAGCCAAACTCGAGGCTTCAAAACGCACACAAACCAAAGAGTGACATCATGATGATGCACTTCTTACAAACAGTCTGTGCTTTAGACGCTGACGGGATGAAAACAGATTCGGTCCAAATGTATTAATTACAACAGTAACGACCTCGAGTCCTCGTTGGACAGCCTGAGACACATTTCACTACGACCCTCCGTCCTGCTCTCTGATTGGTCGGTTGGAAGCTCGGTGGATGTTTGAGGTCAGTAACATTTTGTTTGTTTGTTTCTCAGATCAAATGTTTCTCCTGAGACGACATACAGCTCTGCAACCTCATATCTCCAGACTGTTTTCTACTTTACCCACTCTGACTCTATTTACTAAGGTAATGAAACCTCGTATAAGAAACCTGTTAATTGTAACAATTTATTACTTTTATCGTCAGTCTTAAAAATACGTTCATCATTTGTGCTAAATGCTTTTATTTTGGAAGTCAGAAGGAAGTACCCTGCCTCGTTTATTTCTCTTTTCCGTGTTGGAAAAACCTCGTATCAGCCAGTAAAATGTAAAGCCTCAATGTTTTCACTCACTCTATTTTAATTCATAGTTTTCTTCAGTAACAATAGAAAGTTCTGTTTATGTTTCAAATGTTTTCACTGTGTTAAATCCTCTTTTTAGGATCCGTGTCCTCTGTGTGATGAAGCTAAAGAAGAGCTGGAACCTCTCAAACACAGAGTGAGACTCATCACATTAAAGTTTAATTTTTAAATAATTATATTCATGTTGTGACCTGTCTGTCTGACCTCTCCGTCTCTCTCTGGACAGTTTGTCTTCCAGCAGGTGGACATCAGTCTCCCAGAGAACAGAGCGTGGTGGGACAGGTACAGGTGGGACATACCTGTCTTCCACCTGAACGGGCGGTTTGTGATGAAACACCGAGTGGACGTCGTCCTGCTGGACAAACTGCTGCAGAATGCAGAGACGCAGGAGACGTGATGCCAGTTCATGATCAATGATCAATAAACACAACTGATTCAAAAGATGTTTCTCTTCTGCGTCTTCTTCCGGGTTCATTACAGAAAACCAATCAGAACGGACGCTCTGTGTGATGTCACAACTGAGGAACGAATTATATTCATTATTTAACATTATTGTGTCAGTGTGCGCCAATTAGGGTAGAGGATCGTTAGTGATGTCGCTGTGATGATGTCACTGTAACAAGAAAAAATAACCTTTCTATCTTTTATTCTGAGCCCTCAAACCAACACCTGAGTCACCTGATGCTGTGAGCTCATCAATATTTAACCTGCCGATGGTTCTCAGTCAATGGCCGTCAGCCAATCACAGCCATGACGGCTGTGGGGGGGTGTAGAGTGTGCTGGTTGTCATGGAGACCGTCAGGTGTGCTTTTTGTGAGGTGAAGGTGTGTTGATGGCGTCTAGCAGCTTTAGCAGAGCTGAAGATGTTCAGTTTGCTTTGCAGAGAGCCAAGAAAAAGATCAGCAACCTACAGAGACAACTGAACAACAAGTAAGATAAAAGAGTTACATATATCTTTAATGTTACATCTGTAACAACTGAACAAGATAAAAGAGTTAAATGTATCTTTAATGTTACATCTGTAACAACTGAACAAGATAAAAGAGTTAAATGTATCTTTAATGTTACATCTGTAACAACTGAACAAGATAAAAGAGTTAAATGTATCTTTAATGTTACATCTGTAACAACTGAACAAGATAAAAGAGTTAAATATGTCTTTAGAACACTAACTAACTGAAGAACAAGAGGACAGAGGAATGCTGGGTAACATGTCACAGTGTGGTACAGATTAAAGAGTCAATACGATGCAGGAACAATGTGACCTGTTAGTCATGTGATCAGATCCCTGGAGATCAGCTTTGTTTAACTGACTCTACTGAACTCTACTGGTCTCCAGCAGGTGAGTCAGTCAGTTTAACTGGTGTGACTGGAAATAAAACCAGTTCAATGTGTGTGTGTGTGTGTGTGTGTGTGTGTGTGTGTGTGTGTGTGTGTGTGTGTGTGTGTGTCTTTTATGGTGAATCACTGTGTTTCTGACGTTAGGGTGTGTTTTGATTTCCAGAGAAACCAGTTCAGAGGAGACCAGTCCAACATGGACGCCAAGCAAGGAGCTCAGGGACTCTCTGGTGGACATGTACAGAGGTAAAGTACTACTACTACACATGTACAGAGGTAAAGTACTACTACTACACATGTACAGAGGTAAAGTACTACTACTACACATGTACAGAGGTAAAGTACTACTACTACACATGTACAGAGGTAAAGTACTACTACTACAACACATGTACAGAGGTAAAGTACTACTACTACACATGTACAGAGGTAAAGTACTACTACTACAACACATGTACAGAGGTAAAGTACTACTACTACAACACATGTACAGAGGTATAAATCATCCAGCTGGTGTAATGAGTCAGACTGTCCACCAGGAGGAGCTGTGGTTCGTCACTCGGCTGAACGTCAACACTGAACTCAGACAGACAGACAGAGAGAGATTGTTCATTTATTTATTCAATTCTTCTTCTGTGGTGGCAAATACCCTCTGATCATCAAGTTAGAGATCAAATAGGAAATGTAACTGCAAATAAACAAACAAACAAATTAGACCTGGAGGTGGTGCTGGTTATTTTTTTTTGAAATAACTCGTATATATTCGTATATAAATTAATTATAAATATAAAGTCAACATCATCTGACCTCAAATGTGTTTTTAGAACAGACAGGAAGTACAAGACTACCAAAATAAGACAAAATCATTCTCCTTCAAACCCGTGAAATAAACTTTATTGATAGAGTCACAGATCAATGAGCAGCTGCTACACACACACACACACACACACACACACACACACACACACACACACATTCCTACACAGAGACATGAATAGCAGCTACTTCAGTCTGATCAAACAAACCAGTCTGCAGCCCACCCTCATCCAACAATACTGTGTGTGTGTGTGTGTGTGTGTGTGTGTGTGTGTGTGTGTGTGTGTGTGAGTGTGTGAGGACCACCCACTCTGCAGATTAAACACAGTTCACACGACCGTCTCCTCCCTCTCTCTACTCATTCACTCTCAGCCTTTGTCATCTTCTTCTGTCATTATATTAATCTACTGACTGTGTGTGTGTGTGTGTGTGTGTGTGTGTGTGTGTGGTCGGTTCTGTTCCTGTGGAGTCTGATAAATAAGATAAGGATAATATGAAAGTTAAAAGTGGGTGAACATCACAGGAGGTGACATCATCACGGGGATGTTGTCACCATGGTGACGTGAGAGGACATTATGGTCTGTAACAGACGTGGACGTTCAGCAGAACAAAGACGAGGAGGACGAAGGTGTCCACAGGGAGGCGCTGCAGAGTTAGAGACCAGTGTGTTCACGAGACACTGAGGTCACCGTATACTCTCTCTCTTTATGTATTTGTATATTATATATATTATATACTGTATGTATATATGACTTAAATATGAAAATAGTTGCTTATTGCCGCTTATTTTTCATGTGATCATCTAATTGATGAATTGATGAAAGTAGTTATAGTTTCAGCTCCAACAGAAACAAACAGTGGATGAAAGGTTGTAAACCAGTACTTACTGTATGTATAATGTGTGTGTGTGTGTGTGTGTGTGTGTGTGTGTGTGTGTGTGTGTGTGTGTGTGTGTGTGTGTGAGAGCGCCTCCCCCGGCTTAATGTCCGTATCTAAATTCATGATGGCGGCGTGGACTCGGCGTGGACTCGGCGGCGTGGATCACAGGCGGATTGAGGCGGATTTGAGCTGAAGCCTCTTTAATCATCGTAACACCGTCATTAATATTCATGCAGTCAGCTGGAACACCGACTCTCTCTGCACCAAACTTTCTGCACAAAATGTATTAAATACAGCTTAAAAAATTAATGGACTTCAGTTCATATTACATGAAGAAGAAAGGGGGGCTCCCCCTCCTCTGATTGGCCTTTGGAGTTTCCCTTTTTTCTGCAGATTTTTCCGTCTTTGACGAGACTTCAAAGCGAGCGCGAGGCATGAATGGTCATTTAGAAGGATTTAACACATTATCACTTCTGTAATTGTACATGAATAATAAGAAGCTCAATTAGCTCTGAGTCCACAAGGGGGGGGGCAGAGGACGGCAGGGGATGAGAAAAGTTTCAAAGTGACAACGCTCAATTACTCTATGACTGGAATACAGCAGAACCAAATCTAGGACCAAGTCTAGGACCAGGACCATGACCAGGACTGGTCTCAAGCAACCAAACAGTTTAAAGTCTGCGGTCCCTCGCTTCTACACAGAATCACATTCATCAGTTTCTTACACACAGGTGTGATCACATGTCAGAGGTCTTAACAACGGACCCTATCAGAACCAGGACTTCATAGCTGGACTTGGCGTTAACCAGTTTGGAACCAGTCTGGAACCAGTTTTGCTCTCCCCAGTGATGCAGATGGGCGTCTTTCAGGAGTCTTTTAATCAGACCGAAATTTAGTTTGAAGGTTGGACTTCCTGTTGGACTTTGTGTTGGACTTCCTGTGGGACTTCCTCTTGGACTTCCTGTTGGATGTCCTCTTGGACTTCTTGTTGGACTTCCTCTTGGACTTCCTGTTGGACTTCCTCTTGGACTTCCTGTTGGACTTTGTGTTGGACTTCCTGTGGGACTTCCTCTTGGACTTCCTGTTGGACGTCCTCTTGGACTTCCTGTTGGACTTCGTCTTTGAAGACGCTTTTCTATTTCTTTTCCTTTGAGATCATCAATTCCAAACTGGTCTTTTGGTTCTGGTGTCGTAGAGTTGGGAGATGAATCCTTGAGACAGACTGGAGGTCTTGAAGAGCCTCAGGGACCACTACGGTTCACAGAGCAGTGCCGGTGCTGAAGGACGTCACAGACACACACACACACACACACACACACACACACACACACACACACACACCTATTGAAGTGTGTGAATGATCCCTGTGTGTTTATTGTTTCCTTTTTACTTAAAAAGCGTTTAACATTCCTGCCTCCGTTAATTACACCTGAGGAGCTCCGCTCTTAATGAGAGCCGTTAGCCGGCCTTAACGAGGCCTTAACGAGGCCTTAACAAGGCCTTAACAAGATATTAGAGGTGTGTTTGCTCTGCTGATGAGCTGCAAGTATTTAGAAAGCTCGACATGACGACAGGATTACTGCTCGCTAATGATTGATTAATAATGAATAAAGAGACGGACAGACAGGTGGTTTAATGTAAACAGAGTCTGTTTTTATTTTTTCAGATAATCCCAGAGTGAACGAGGAGCTGCGACAGCGTCTGCCCTCACCTACAACACAACAACTCAGCAACTCAACCCAGCAACTCAGCAACTCAACCCAGCAACGCAGCAGTCCTGACAGGTAGAACAATTCTAAAAGTTTGAAGTGGTTTTCATCAAAGCTGCAGTTTGAAAGACAAACCACATGTTGTATTGACCATTATAACCAAATGGCCTTGACTCAGTCACACTAACTGACATCAAGCTAACACTCTACACTCTACATGTAGAGTAACATATTACTCTACATGTTACTCTACATATTACTCTACATGTTACTCTACATGTTACTCTACATGTAGAGTAACATATTACTCTACATGTTACTCTTCATGTAGAGTAACATATTACTCTACGTATTACTCTACATGTTACTCTACATGTTACTCTACATGTTACTCTACAGTAACATGTAGAGTAACATGTAGAGTAATATGTTACTCTACATGTAGAGTAACATGTAGAGTAACATGTCGAGTAATATGTTACTCTACATGTAGAGTAATATGTTACTCTACATGTAGAGTAACATGTAGAGTAACATGTAGAGTAATATGTTACTCTACATGTAGAGTAACATATTACTCTACGTATTACTCTACACATGTTACTCTACATATTACTCTACATATTACTCTACATGTTACTCTACGTATTACTCTACATGTTACTCTACATATTACTCTACATGTTACTTTACATATTACTCTACATGTTACTCTACATGTTACTCTACATGTTACTCTACATGTAAAGTAACATATTACTCTACGTATTACTCTACATGTTACTCTACATGTAGAGTAACATATTACTCTACATGTTACTCTACATGTTACTCTACATGTTACTCTACATGTTACTCTACATATTACTCTACATGTTACTTTACATATTACTCTACATGTTACTCTACATGTTACTCTACATATTACTCTACATGTTACTTTACATATTACTCCACATGTTACTCTACATGTTACTCTACATGTAGAGTAACATATTACTCTACATGTTACTCTACATGTTACTCAACATGTTACTCTACATGTAGAGTAACATATTACTCTACGTATTACTCTACATGTTACTCTACATATTACTCTACATGTTACTCTACATATTACTCTACATGTTACTCTACATGTTACTCTACATGTTACTCTACATGTAGAGTAACATATTACTCTACGTATTACTCTACATGTTACTCTACATGTAGAGTAACATATTACTTTACATGTTACTCTACATGTTACTCTACATGTTACTCTACATGTAGAGTAACATATTACTCTACGTATTACTCTACATGTTACTCTACATGTAGAGTAACATGTTACTCTACATGTTACTCTACATGTTAAGAGTCAAACTGGTGATCTCTCTGTTCTTAGAGTTTGAACAGCAGTTCAACATGTACAGTTTGTCCTGATGATGGCGCTAGAATAATATTATAATCATTAGAATCTAAAGGGTTTATCCTCTGGAGAGTTCATTACATAAAGAAATGTTTCTGACTTACAGATCTGGAACCAACCTGAGCCTGGACCAGACTGAACGACCTCAGGGTAATCCATTCATTCATTCATTAAATCATCCATTCATTCATCCACCCATCCGTCCATACGTTTATCCACTCCGTCAAGCTCTCACTCATCATCCATCCATTCATCCATCCATTCATCCATTCATTCATCCATTCATTCATCCACTCACTCACTCACTCATATATCCAACTTTTTACTGTGTCTCACTGTCTTACTGACTAGTACCTGTCTGTCTTTACTGTGTCTCACTGTCTTACTGACTGGTACCTGTCTGTCTTTACTGTGTCCCACTGTCTCACTGACTGGTACCTGTCTGTCTTTCTTTGTGTTCAGGCCCTCAGCAACTCCCAGAGCCTCCGGCCTCCTGCTCCCCCTCCCCTCTGTCCCAGTCTGTTTCTCCTGTCTCACCCCTCCTCTACAGGAGGTCTGTCTCTCCTGTCTCACCCTTCTTCCACAGGAGGTCTGTCTCTCCTTTTTCTCCTTTGTCCTCCAGACCTCCAGGAGGTAAAAGGCAGATGGAGTTGGACCTTTCCCCCAGCCGGGGCCCTTCTCCTCGGGCAGAGATCTGTGGAGACGGCCCTGATGGAGGAGGAGCTTCCAGAGGTCCTGGTAGTCCCGCCCTCAGAAGACACCTGTTCAGCACTGATGACAGGTGAGATCCAAAGCTTCTTAAAGTGAAGCTGTAGTATGAGATGAAAGCTGCACTGACTCCTCTTACTCCTTTATCTGACAATCGAAGAGGTGAAAGAAGAAGAATCTTGATATGTTTCTCTGGCTGTTTTTATGAGAATGTAGATCTGTCATGTCAGTTTGTCATGGTGTTAAAAAGGGTTAGTGGTTATTTGTTAGTGGTTATTGGTTATTGGTTATTGGTTATTGGTTAGCGGTTAGTGGTTATTGGTTAGTGGTTATTGGTTAGTGGTTATTGGTTAGTGGTTAGCGGTCAGTGGTCAGTGGTTATTGGTTATTGGTTATTTGTTAGTGGTTATTGGTTATTGGTTAGCGGTTATTGGTTAGCGGTTATTGGTTAGTGGTTAGCGGTTATTGGTTAGCGGTTAGTGGTTATTGGTTATTGGTTAGTGGTTAGTGGTTATTGGTTATTGGTCAGTGGTTAGTGGTTATTGGTTATTGGTTAGCGGTTAGTGGTTAGTGGTCAGTGGTTAGTGGTTAGTGGTTATTGGTTAGAGGTTAGTGGTTATTGGTTATTGGTTCAGGGTTATTGGTTATTGGTTAGTGGTTATTGGTTAGTTGTTATTGGTTAGTTGTTATTGGTTAGTGGTTAGAGGTTAGTGGTTATTGGTTCAGGGTTAGTGGTTATTGGTTCAGGGTTAGTGGTTTTTGGTTGTTGGTCAGTGGTTATTGGTTAGTGGTCATTGGTTCAGGGTTATTGGTTATTGGTTATTGGTTATTGGTTCAGGGTTAGTAGTTAGTGGTTATTGGTTAGAGGTTAGTGGTTATTGGTTAGTGGTTATTGGTTCAGAGTTAGTGGTTAGTGGTTATTGGTCAGTGGTTATTGGTTCAGAGTTAGTGGTTTTTGGTTCAGGGTTAGTGGTTATTGGTTCAGGGTCAGTGGTTATTAGTTAGTGGTTAGTGGTTATTGGTCAGTGGTTATTGGTTCAGGGTTAGTGGTTATTGGTTATTGGTTCAGGGTTAGTGGTTATTGGTTAGTGGTTCAGGGTTAGTGGTTAGTGGTTATTGGTTCAGGGTTAGTGGTTATTGGTTATTGGTTATTGGTTAGTGGTTATTGGTTATTGGTTATTGGTTAGTGGTTCAGGGTTAGTGGTTATTGGTTCAGGGTTAGTGGTTATTGGTTAGTGGTTCAGGGTTAGTGGTCAGTGGTTATTGGTTCAGGGTTAGTGGTTATTGGTTATTGGTTCAGGGTTAGTGGTTAGTGGTTCAGGGTTAGTGGTTAGTGGTTATTGGTTCAGGGTTAGTGGTTATTGGTTATTGGTTATTGGTTAGTGGTTATTGGTTATTGGTTATTGGTTAGTGGTTCAGGGTTAGTGGTTATTGGTTCAGGGTTAGTGGTTATTGGTTAGTGGTTCAGGGTTAGTGGTTAGTGGTTATTGGTTCAGGGTTAGTGGTTATTGGTTAGTGGTTATTGGTTAGTGGTTATTGGTTATTGGTTAGTGGTTAGGGTACTTTCACTGGTCTTGAACTTGGTCTTCACTCGGTCTTGGTTTAGGTTTTCTTGGTTTAGGTGGTTTGACTAACTTGTTATTGTCATGGAACACGTTTATTGTTTGCTGTTTGTATTTTTGTTTCCTATGTTGTTGTTCTTTATTAAACGTGTTCCCTGAGCAGAGACTGACAGGATAGAATTCAATAAAACATTAAAACATTAATATTACAATCAGAAGTGTAACGTCTCGTATTAATGCTGATCAGCTCCGAGTCTCTGAGACTCAACGAGATTATTAAACACCCGAATAATTAATGATGAAATGTTTATTAAGAAGTTTATTGCTTTTCATTACTTTCTGTAATTCGGGTGTTTTTC
This sequence comes from Cebidichthys violaceus, assembly GCF_023349555.1. Lineage (NCBI taxonomy): Eukaryota > Metazoa > Chordata > Actinopteri > Perciformes > Stichaeidae > Cebidichthys > Cebidichthys violaceus. The sequence goes on from NW_027176961.1 coordinate 706,484, forward strand.
TTTTGTCTCTTTTTGATGCTTTTCAGATGAATTGTGTGAAGCCGTTTGAAATGTGACCTATTAGATTTAGATTTGATTTTATTAGTTGGAGTCAGAAGGAGACAGACAGAAATAGAACGATAGTAGAGTTGATTAGAAGCAGCTGATATTATAAAAGACAGAGTGTCTTATTTACTCGCTTTATTACGGCGTCTGACCTTTAAGGTGAGATGAGAGGCAGCAGCTGCTTATTAAAGCGACGCCCTCGTCTCTCTGATAATGTGAGGTTAAAACACCTGACCGCTCTACACACAGGTGACTCTCTAATGAAACACATGGCGAGGTGATGTCACCGGGGTCCCGACCAATCACAGCCTCGCTGACCAGCAGCTGACCTGCTGCAGATCAATATTCACACCATGTCTGTGTGTGGACTCTGGGCTTTATTTAGTGTACGAAGAAGTACAAGCATCAGTGTTTTACACTCACAGGTACTCCTACAGGGAGTCCTGTAACCTCTCGTCAGTGTTTCCTGTCGGGGCTTTAAGCTTCCAGAGGTTTGAGTCCCTCTCAGGTTTCTCATTACGTCATTGTATTATTTATTGCATAAGAATCATCTGTTAAAAGTGTTGATGTGTCTTTATGCATGTTTGTGATCTAGATTATCTCGTTACCCAAACTGAAAACTGAACACCTGCCAACTAATAATGTGGGAGGAGTTTATTTCATCTTTGAACTTCAGAGCGTTTCTGTTGACTCCACACGGCTCAAGATGTCCACAGCTGAGCCTCACATGCACTCACATGTACTCACATGCACGCTCACATGCACTAACTTGCACGCCGATATGCACTCACATGCACTCACATGTACTAATGCGCACACCCACATGCACTATTGTGCATGCTCACATGCACTAACTTGCACTCCGATATGCACTCACATGTACTAACATGCACGCTCACATGCACGCTCACATGCACGCTCACATGCACGCTCACATGCACTTACATGCGTTCACATGCACTCACATGCACCAGATCCAGGAGAAGCTGGTAGAAACGGACGACATTCTCTGCTCAGGTTTTTTAATAATTATTGTGTGATGAGATATTAATGTTCTGAATATAGAAGCTTTAATATGTTGAAGTGCTAAGATAACTGCTCAGTATGTACTTAATGTACTTATTACTTCATGTACTCTGTTACTCTTGTTTCACTGTTGTCTCCTCCAGCTCTCATCAGGACTTCGTGTTTGGACCAATCACAGCCACCTTTGAACGAGACAAAAACGTCTCGTTTCTACTGAAAGAGCTCGACAGTCTGAGAGAGATCAACCAGAAGGTACAAAGACACACTTATACGTGTGTGTGTATACATATATATATATATATATATATATATATATATATATATATATATATATACTTATATATATGTATCAATATACAGGCACACACTTGTAAATATGTATATATACTGTACATGTATGTGTGTATAGATATATATATATATATATATATATATATATATATATATATATATATATATATATATATAATATACATACAGTATATTCACACTGGTACAGCGAGCTACTAACACCAGACTGTTTTCAGCTGCAGGAGGAGCTGGTCCAGAAGGAGAAGGAGCTGCAGAGAAGGGAGGTGGAGGAGGAGCTGAGGGAGGAGCAGAGGGAGGCTCAAGGCTGGGAGAGACCTGCAGGTGAGGAGGAGGAGGAGGAGAAGAGGGAGGGGGGGGGAGGAGGTGTATGTTACAGTTTACTCTCCTCTTAATCAGATCTGATCCAACCTCGACTTCTTAAATATTTGAATATTTTTCATGCACACTGTTTAATACCAACACATACACACACACACACACACACACACACACACACAGACACACACACACACACACACACACACACACACACATGCTGTAATTAAACAGTAACGAGGTGACAGTTAACGAGGCAGTTGTTGGTTTAACAGAACAGTGTGTGTGTGTGTGTGTGTGTGTGTGTGTGTGTGTGTGTGTGTGTGTGTGTGTGTGTGTGTGTGTGTGTGTGTGTTTAACCAACGATGTAATATTGATTTAACAGAGCTGTGTGTGTGTGTGTGTGTGTGTGTGTGTGTGTGTGTGTGTGTGTGTGTGTGTGTGTGTCACTTTAATCCAGAAGGATTATCACAGAAACAGGAAGTCTCCATCCATCACATTCTTTGTGTTTATATGAAAATACAACAGCAGAAATATATAAATATATAAATAATATATGATAATATTTATTAAACACATTTCAGTTATTGATCAAATCAACTTTATTGATCTCAGGGAAATGTAATAGAATAAACATACAACAACATCAAAGCGTACATATATAATATCATAACCATGTAAAACCTTGAATGATGTCTCCTCGTCTCCTCAGCCATGTTGGAGGAGGTGTTGGCTGCTCAGAAGGACAGAGATCAGGCTCTGATGTCACGCCTCCTGCTGGCCAATGAGGAGAGAGACGAGGCTCTTCTTCGTGCACGTCAAGTGCTGCAGGCCGCTGAGTATGTATACACACACACACACACACACACACACACACACACACACACTTCCTCCTCCTCCTCCTCCTCCTCTTCCTCCTCCTCCTCCTCCTGCTCCTCATTGTTCACCTCCTCAGACTCGTTAAGAGCTGTGAAACGAGCTCTCATCCTCCAAATAGAGCAGAAAATCTAATTACATCTGCCCCCCCCCCCCAGGATGAGAGGGTAATTGATATTGGAGGCCACAGTCCTTTTTATGAGGGACGGAATATGGAGGAGCATGTTCCATCTGTCAGGAGTGTGTGTGTGTGTGTGTGTGTGTGTGTGTGTGTGTGTGTGTGTGTGTGTGTGTGTTTTTCTAATAGAAAGAGGCGTCCTGCTTTACCTCTGTAAATGTGTGTGTTTGTGTTTCAGGCTGAAGTGTGTGTATGAATAATGTGAAGCTGTGTGTGTGTGTGTGTGTGTGTGTGTGTGTGTGTGTGTGTGTTTTGGACATTTTATTCATCATTTGCATTGATCAACCAGTGAGATTTGAGAATTTCATCAATTCATCTGCTTATTTATTTGTCAATTAATCGATTAATTATTATACAATACAATATTACAATACATTAAATACTGAGATACTTTAAATACTGAGATACATGAGATACATTAAATACTGAGATACATGAGATACATTAAATACTGAGATACATTAAATACTGAGATACATGAGATACATTAAATACTGAGATACTTTAAATACTGAGATACATTAAATACATGAGATACATTAAATACTGAGATACTTTAAATACTGAGATACATTAAATACTGAGATACATGAGATACATTAAATACTGAGATACTTTAAATACTGAGATACATGAGATACATTAAATACTGAGATACATGAGATACATTAAATACTGACATACTTTAAATACTGTGATACATTAAATACATGAGATACATTAAATACTGAGATACTTTAAATACTGAGATACATTAAATACTGAGATACATGAGATACATTAAATACTGAGATACTTTAAATACTGAGATACATTAAATACTGAGATACTTTAAATACTGAGATACATGAGGTACTGAGATACATGAGGTACATGAGATACATAAGGTACCGAGATACATTAAATACTGAGATACATGAGGTACATGAGGTACTGAGATACATGAGGTACTGAGATACATGAGGTACTGAGATACATGAAGTACTGAGATACATGAGATACATGAGGTACTGAGATACATGAGGTACTGAGATACATGAGGTACTGAGATACATGAGATACATGAGGTACTGAGATACATGAGGTACTGAGATACATGAGGTACTGAGATACATGCCTAAACAGCCATAACTATAAACCTGAGCTAGCCCTAATTCTAAGTGTCGTCAAAAAGAAGTCTTAAGCCTAATCTTAATAAATGTGGTGAGTGTGGTTTATTTACCATAAAGACAGACGTTTGTTTACCATAAACATAGTTTGTTTATCATAAACATAGTTTGTTTACCATAAACAGAGTTTGTTTACCATAAACAGAGTTTGTTTACAATAAACAGAGTTTGTTTATCATAAACAGAGTTTGTTTACAATAAACAGAGTTTGTTTACCATAAACAGAGTTTGTTTACCATAAACAGAGTTTGTTTATCATAAACAGAGTTTGTTTACAATAAACAGAGTTTGTTTACCATAAACATAGAGTGTGACATGTGAACCTCTTCTTCTTCTTCTTGGATGCTGCTGCTGGTGTTTCTGTGATCAGGTGTGTGTGTGTGTGTGTGTGTGTGTGTGTGTGTGTGTGTGTGGGCGTGTTAATGAGGCAGCGAGCCGAGCCGATCCGGGCTGAGCCGGGCTGGATGGCCGTAAGCTCGGTGTTAGAGGAGCTTTATTGGAGGCGGCCGGTCTTTCATTACCTGCTGTTCCCTGCAGAGCGGAGCTGCCTCGGCCACCTTATTACAGTTTATTACAGAAAAACAGCGGCGGGCTAAATGAAAAGAGCTTCCCAAGAGGAGCAGCAGAAGATCAGCTGGTTAGCGCCTCCTCGTCCTCCATCATGGTCGTCTGGGTTAAAATCACAGTTTCAGCCGGACTTCAGGGAGACAAACTACAAATTACTGACCGGAGCTCAGCTGCTGCAGCCGCGGAGCTCCGGTCATCTAACAGGCTGCTGCTCCAGGTTTAATATGGTCAGAGGGTGAGACTACAGGAGGGTGAGACTACGGGAGGGTGAGACTACAGGAGGGTGAGACTACGGGAGGGAGAGACTACGGGAGGGTGAGACTACGGGAGGGTGAGACTACGGGAGGGAGAGACTACGGGAGGGTGAGACTACGGGAGGGTGAGACTACGGGAGGGAGAGACTACAGGAGGGAGGGTGAGACTACGGGAGGGAGAGACTACAGGAGGGAGAGACCACCGGAGGGAGAGACTACAGGAGGGAGGGTGAGACTACGGGAGGGAGAGAGTATGGGAGGGAGAGACTACGGGAGGGTGAGACTACGGGAGGGAGAGACTACGGGAGGGAGAGACTACGGGAGGGTGACACTACGGGAGGGAGAGACTACGGGAGGGTGAGACTACGGGAGGGTGGGTGAGACTACGGGAGGAAGAGACTACAGGATGGTGAGACCACGGGAGGGTGAGACCACAGGAGGGTGAGACCAGAGGAGGGAGATACTACGGGAGGGTGAGACTACGGGAGGGAGAGACTACGGGAGGGTGAGACTACGGGAGGGAGAGACTACGGGAGGGTGAGACTACGGGAGGGAGAGACTACAGGAGGGAGGGTGAGACTACGGGAGGGAGAGACTACAGGAGGGAGAGACCACGGGAGGGAGAGACTACGGGAGGGTGAGACTACGGGAGGGAGAGACCACGGGAGGGAGAGACCACGGGAGGGAGAGACCACCGGAGGGAGAGACTACAGGAGGGAGGGTGAGACTACGGGAGGGAGAGACTACGGGAGGGTGAGACTACGGGAGGGTGAGACTACGGGAGGGAGAGACTACGGGAGGGTGAGACTACGGGAGGGTGGGTGAGACTACGGGAGGAAGAGACTACAGGATGGTGAGACCACGGGAGGGTGAGACCACGGGAGGGTGAGACCAGAGGAGGGAGAGACTACGGGAGGGTGAGACTACGGGAGGGAGAGACTACGGGAGGGTGAGACTACGGGAGGGAGAGACTAAGGGAGGGTGAGACTACGGGAGGGTGAGACTACGGGAGGGTGGGTGAGACTACGGGAGGGTGAGACTACGGGAGGGAGAGACTACGGGAGGGTGAGACTACGGGAGGGAGAGACTAAGGGAGGGTGAGACTACGGGAGGGAGAGACTACGGGAGGGTGAGACTACGGGAGGGTGAGACTACGGGAGGGTGAGACTACGGGAGGGAGAGACTACGGGAGGGTGAGACTACGGGAGGGTGAGACTACGGGAGGGAGAGACTACGGGAGGGTGAGACTACGGGAGGGTGGGTGAGACTACGGGAGGGTGAGACTACGGGAGGGTGAGACCACGGGAGGGTGAGACCACGGGAGGGAGAGACTACAGGAGGGAGGGTGAGACCACGGGAGGGTGAGACTACGGGAGGGTGGGTGAGACTACGGGAGGAAGAGACTACAGGATGGTGAGACCACGGGAGGGTGAGACCACGGGAGGGTGAGACCAGAGGAGGGAGAGACTACGGGAGGGTGAGACTACGGGAGGGAGAGACTACGGGAGGGTGAGACTACGGGAGGGAGAGACTAAGGGAGGGTGAGACTACGGGAGGGAGAGACTACGGGAGGGTGAGACTACGGGAGGGTGAGACTACGGGAGGGAGAGACTACGGGAGGGTGAGACTACGGGAGGGTGAGACTACGGGAGGGAGAGACTACGGGAGGGTGAGACTACGGGAGGGTGGGTGAGACTACGGGAGGGTGAGACTACGGGAGGGTGAGACCACGGGAGGGTGAGACCACGGGAGGGAGAGACTACAGGAGGGAGGGTGAGACCACGGGAGGGTGAGACCACGGGAGGGAGAGACCACAGGAGGGTGAGACCACAGGAGGGTGAGACCACAGGAGGGAGAGACCACAGGAGGGTGAGACCACTGGAGGGAGAGACCACGGGAGGGTGAGACCACGAGAGGGTGAGACCACGGGAGGGAGAGACCACGGGAGGGTGAGACCACGGGAGGGTGAGACTACGGGAGGGAGAGACTACGGGAGGGTGAGACTACGGGAGGGTGAGACCACGGGAGGGTGAGACCACGGGAGGGAGAGACCACGGGAGGGTGAGACCACGGGAGGGAGAGACCACGGGAGGGTGAGACTA
>NW_027176961.1:718327-731815 GCF_023349555.1 Cebidichthys violaceus
CCACAGTACACAAACACAAAGTAATCAGATTACTCATTCAGAGTGAAGAGTGATATCAGCTGTGACCACAGTACACAAACACAAAGTAATCAGATTACTCATTCAGAGTGAAGAGTGATATCAGCTGTGACCACAGTACACAAACACAAAGTACTCACAGAAAGCTGCTCTTTAAAGTAGAACAGAGTTTATTAAGTTCTATTATTAATGATCAGCTCAACTAATATCTAAACTAACAACAATGAGCTCGCTGTCTAACATCAGACAATCTGTGGTGAGAGAGAGAGAGAGAGAGTGTGTGTGTGTGTGTGGGGGGGGGGGGGTAGAGGTGAGAGAACAGCTCAGACAACGTATGATGTAATCTAAAACGTGGCTACGTCACGTAGGACATTACATTACAGTCATTTTTTTTTTTTTAAAAAGGACTACAGGTTGAAGACAGATAGAACTATTAAAATAGATACAACTATTAAAATGGAGGCGTGGTCACAGGTGACCACGCCTCCATTTAACGTGGTACTTTAAGGGTTGATGCAGTACTTGTACAGATAACGTGGTACTTTAAGGGTTGATGCAGTACTTGTACAGATAACGTGGTACTTTAAGTGTTGATGCAGTACTTGTACAGATAACGTGGTACTGTAAGTGTTGATGCAGTACTTGTACAGATAACGTGGTACTTTAAGTGTTGATGCAGTACTTGTACAGATAACGTGGTACTTTAAGGGTTGATGCAGTACTTGTACAGATAACGTGGTACTTTAAGTGTTGATGCAGTACTTGTACAGATAACGTGGTACTTTAAGTGTTGATGCAGTACTTGTACAGATAACGTGGTACTTTAAGTGTTGATGCAGTACTTGTACAGATAACGTGGTACTTTAAGTGTTGATGCAGTACTTGTACAGATAACGTGGTACTTGTATAGATGCTGTAGTACTTGTACCTTAAACTCTCATCAGTGTCAACACGCCTCCCATCCTCGCCTCTCTTGGCTCCGCCTCCTCACACCTTAACACCCTCCATCTTGACCTTGCCGTCGCCACGGTAACACCCGCCCGCCTCCATTAACCCCACAAAACTCTGTTCAGTATCAGCAAGTCCACCGACGCTAACCCTCCAATATCGCGCTCCGCCATCTTTTAACACCCCCCCCCTCCACCCCTCCACGGTAACACCTTAATCCCGCCCTCACTTCGCCGCCGAAATATGTTTCAAATGCCGCTGTAATCCTCGGAGGAGAAGAAGAAGAGAACACTCCACGCTGGAGGATTCCTCCCCCCCCCCCCCCCCCCCCCCCCCCCCCGCCGCTCAACGATCCCTCGTTCCCTCTCCTCATCTCTCAGGGATTATCTCCTCGCCGCAGCCGGGACTTCTGGGAAATATTAGAAAAGTGGGGGAGGCGTCTTTCTCTCTCTCTCTCTCTCTCTGTCTGTCTCTCTGACTCTCTCTCTCTCTGTCTGTCTCTCTCTCTGTCTCTCTCTGTCTCTTTCTGTCTCTCTCTCTCTCTCTCTCTCTGTCTCTTTCTGTCTCTCTCTCTCTGTGTGCCTCTCTGTCTCTGTGTGTCTCTCTCTCTCTGTCGCTCTCTCTCTCTCTCCCTCTGCCTCTCTGCCTCTCTCTGTCTCCCTCTCTCTCCCTCTCTCTCCCTCTCTCTCTCTTTCTCCCTCTGTCTCTCTGTGTCTCTCTCTCTCCCTCTGTCTCTCTTTCTCTCTCTCTCTCTCTCTCTCTCTCTCTCTCCCTGTCTCTCTCTCTCTCCCTCTCTTTCTCTCCCTGTCTGTCTGTCTCTCTCTCTCTCTCTCTGTGTGTGTGTGTGTGTGTCTCTCTCTCTCTCTCTCTCTCTCTCTCTCTCTCTCCCTGTCTCTCTCTCGCTCTCTCCCTGTCTCTCTCTCTCTTTCTCTCTCTCTCCTTGTCTCTCTCTCTCTCTCCCTTCAGGGGACGATCCGGTCTAACGGATTGGAAACTATTGGACAGATGAAATCTAAGACTTTTCTTGAGTCTGTTGTACTTTTTGATCTTTAGTTCAGGTTGAAAGTTCAACTTTGACTGATGACTGAAGTAAAAAGATGAGTTTCATGTTTGATATGTATGTTTCTGTGGTTGGAGGAGTTGTTTTATTTCTTATTTATTTGAATTGATGACGTGACAGTGATCTGTTCAGGATCAATAAAAGAAATTTAAAAATAAAAAAAAAATGTCTCTCCCTGTCTCTCTCTCTCTCGCTCTCTCTCTCTATCCCTGTCTCTCTCTCTCTCTCTCCCTGTCTCTCTCTCTCTCTCTCTCTCTCCCTGTCTCTCTCCCTGTCTCTCTCTATCTCTCTCCCTGTCTCTCTCCCTGTCTCTCTCTCTCTCTCTCTCTCCCTGTCTCTCTCTCTCCCTGTCTGTCTCTCTCTCTCTCTCTCTGTCTCTCCCTGTCTCTCTCTCTCCCTCTCTCTCTCTCTCTCTCCCTGTCTCTCTCTCTCTCTCTCTCTCCCTGTCTCTCTCTCTCTCTCTCTATCTCCCTGTCTCTCTCCCTGTCTCTCTCTATCTCTCTCTCTCTCTCTCTCCCTGTCTCTCTCTCTCTCTCTCTCTCTCCCTGTCTCTCTCTCTCCCTGTCTGTCTCTCTCTCTCTCTCTCTCTCTCTCTCTCTCTCTGTCTCTCCCTGTCTCTCTCTCTCCCTCTCTCTCTCTCTCTCTCTCCCTGTCTCTCTCTCTCTCTCTCTCTCTCTCCCTGTGTCTCATATCACGGCTGCAGCTGTTCTTTATTGAGTTGATATCAAGTCATCACAGGTTATTAAAGCTCACCTGGAGGAGCCGGAGGTTGTGGGTTTGATTCCCACAGGCGGCTCTTTGAAGGAGCGTCACCAGCTGGAGGCAGATCACACACTGAAGTCTATGGATCCTACAGCTGATGGGTTTTATCTTCATCTTTATGTTCACAGAACTGTATTAAACAATACAAACAGAAATAGAGTAATAAAGTGATAAGTGTAAAGAGGAACCAGTTCATGATGTTACAGTGAGTAACATTAAAGTGATGAACACATTAATGCAACAATATTCATAATACAAATGTTATTTTTCTACTTTCAGTATATATTGATAATACTTTTGTAGTTTTCCTTCAGTACAGTTGTGAGTGTAGGACCTTTACATGAGTATCACTGAACTGTGCTCATACTGATGAAGAGTCACATGAAAGCTGTTACTTCTTCACAATCATTCAAAATCATTCACATCACTTTGAAACGGATATTACATGCTGCACCTTAAAGCCTGTGTTTTCTACAGTGTCAGATGAAGACTAATCTATACTAATATTATAAGTATTATACTACTTGTAGAAATTGATTCAAGTGGTGGCTGCCAGGCAGCAAAATCCAAGATGGTGACGATCTAAAATCCAAGATGGTGACGATCTAAAATCCAAGATGGTGACGGCCAAAAACAAAGATGGTGCCGGCCAAAAAAAACAAGATGGCGACGGCCAAGATGAGAAACTGGAGGCTTCACTTCCTTGATACGTCTGTGGAGGCTGCTCAGCTTCTTTCTGACTCATGTGATCCGAAAATGTCCAGTAACTCAACGTTTATTGAAAAAGTATAGATGTTATGATTTCCAAAATTCCCAGCATGCTTTTCTTTAACAAAATATTCTGCTTCGATCCGTATTCATTTGTTGGCGTTTAGCCTTTCAGAGCGTTATTTACAGCAGCAGAAATTACATTTATAGAACCACAATAACGCTGAATCTTTCATTCTATTCATTTATTTGGGGTGATGACATCATAAAAACTGACTTTTAAAACTCCATTCAAAAAGCTCAAGATAAGCTTTACGTTGTGATGCTTCAGTCTGTTGAACGAACTCCGATTCACTGGCAGTCAGTCATCGATAATCAGCTGATCTGATCTGATCAATTAATCCAAATTGTGATTCTCTGCAGTGTAAACGTTTGGAACAGGACGTGATCCAGGAGAGAGAGCGGTGTGCAAAAGAGGTAACGCACACACACACACACACACATTCTCTCACACACACTCTCTCACACTCACACACACACTCTCTCTCTCTCTCTCTCTCTTGCATATTAACTGGTGGTCTCTTTGTTGAATGGTGATGATGGGATGTCTACTCCGTCGTCATGACAACCTGCCCTGGAGACGCTGCAGCTTGTTTGCCAACAACTTGTTATTCAAACAGGGTCGCTGTGTGTGTGTGTGTGTGTGTGTGTGTGTGTGTGTGTGTGTGTGTGTGTGTGTGTGTGTGAAGACGGAATTCACATACACACCTTGGTCAACACCTCAAAGGACCTGGTTTTAACTGAGTCAGTATCATGTAGTCCAGTACAACACCACCTTTAACTGAGTCAGTATCATGTAGTCCAGTACAACACCACCTTTAGCTGAGTCAGTATCATGTAGTCCAGTACAACACCATATTTAACTGAGTCAGTATCATGTAGTCCAGTACAACACCACCTTTAACTGAGTCAGTATCATGTAGTCCAGTACAACACCACCTTTAACTGAGTCAGTATCATGTAGTCCAGTACAACACCACCTTTAGCTGAGTCAGTATCATGTAGTCCAGTACAACACCACCTCTAACTGAGTCAGTATCATGTAGTCCAGTACAACACCAGCTTTAACTGAGTCAGTATCATGTAGTCCAGTACAACACCACCTCTAACTGAGTCAGTATCATGTAGTCCAGTACAACACCAGCTTTAACTGAGTCAGTATCATGTAGTCCAGTACAACACCACCTTTAACTGAGTCAGTATCATGTAGTCCAGTACAACACCACCTTTAACTGAGTCAGTATCATGTAGTCCAGTACAACACCATATTTAACTGAGTCAGTATCATGTAGTCCAGTACAACACCACCTTTAACTGAGTCAGTATCATGTAGTCCAGTACAACACCACCTTTAACTGAGTCAGTATCATGTAGTCCAGTACAACACCACCTTTAGCTGAGTCAGTATCATGTAGTCCAGTACAACACCACCTCTAACTGAGTCAGTATCATGTAGTCCAGTACAACACCAGCTTTAACTGAGTCAGTATCATGTAGTCCAGTACAACACCACCTCTAACTGAGTCAGTATCATGTAGTCCAGTACAACACCAGCTTTAACTGAGTCAGTATCATGTAGTCCAGTACAACACCACCTTTAACTGAGTCAGTATCATGTAGTCCAGTACAACACCAGCTTTAACTGAGTCAGTATCATGTAGTCCTTCATCTAGTTATATACTAATCAGTCTTATATAAATCAATTAATTGATGAATTAATTTATTTAATCATATTCATGTAGTAATTATTTCACCATTGACGTAGATTGTATATCAGATTCTCAGTTTCTCCTCCTTCCTCCTGTTCTTCTGCTGAAATATATTAAATTTTGTTATTAATGTAGCACTCTTTCTTTTTTCCCTCTGTGAAGTCTGTTAATTAGGCTGGAGGGCTCCGGGGGGATTAGAGCCTGGAGAGGTTTTTAATTTCCAACAGAAACACCAGCAGCTGCCGTGACAGACAGACTCAGATCCGCCAAGAAAGACCAAGCTGAAACCAGAATCCACAGCTTTGAAGGAGGCCTTTAAATCAGAACTTTGGATCAGAACAAAACCATATACTTAAACCAGAACTTTAACCAAACCTCTAAACCAGAACTTTAACCAAACCTCTAAACCAGAACTTAAACCAAACCGGTAAACCAGAACTTTAACCAAACCGGTAAACCAGAACTTTAAACCAAATCGGTAAACCAGAACTTTAACCAAACCTCTAAACCAGAACTTTAAACCAAACTTTTAAACCAGAACTTTAAACCAAACCTCTAAACCAGAACTTCAACCAAATCTCTAAAGCAGAACTTTAAATCAGAACTTTTTCATCAGAACTTTATACCAGGACTTTACTTTAAAATCAGACCTTTTAAATTTGAACTTTAAACCAGATCTTTAAACCAGATCTTTCAACCACCTTACAGTGAGCTACATTATTTAATTAAATTAAATTAAATTTAGAACCAAAAAGGCTGCCTCTCCGGTCCTCCTCCCTCCTCCTCCTCCTCCTCCTCCTCCTCCTCCTCCTCCTCCTCCTCCTCCTCCTCTTTGGTTGACCTTACCTCCTCTTGATGAAGGTCCGGGCAGGTTGGTCCCCCCCCCTCGTTGACTTTAACTTTTCATGTTAAAGGTCACTGATCAGCTCATTTGGAAATTATTCTGATTAATAAATTGGTTCTTTTGAAGCGTCTCCTCCGGCCCGGCTGGAAAAGACACATATTGACTCTCTGGGTTTGGTTTCTCTTTTGATGTCTCACTTTAAACTCATAGACCTTAAGGGCTTTAATCAGCATGGAGGAGGAGGAGGCAGGAAGTTAGAGGAGCTGAGGTGGTCCTGACTACTTTCACCTCCTCTTACTTCCTATATATGTTTATACAGTATATATTATAGTAGAGTGTGTGTGTATATATATATATATATACTCTCTCACACACACATTCTGTGGTGCAGATTGTTTTGAATCAAGGTCTACTAGACTGAGCTCTTTTCATTCCCACAATGCACCTGGAGCCTCTGATGTGCTCGTTATGAAGAGTGTTGTTAGCTAATGAGTCAATTAGTTCATTAATCCTTTATTTAAACAGACTCACTGGGATCAAGCAGCACACACACTTATCATATGACTTAATGATAATCACCATCACCATGCAATGAAATCCATTACAGTTGTCATAGACACATATGCGAAATGTAGCTTCTGCATTTAAACCATCACCAGTGTATTGGGAGCAGAAGCGCCTGGGGAGCAGTTAAGGGTTCAGTGTCTTGCTCAGGGACACTTCGGCACAGGACAGTAGCAGCCGAAGGGCTGCCCCCATCATCACCACCCATGATTTAAATGAGTTGACTGTCAGGAGGTTAATCTGATTGATGTGTTTTTTTATCCAATCAGACGGAGCTGCTGAGGCTTCAGAGTCAAAGGGGCGTGGCTCTGGAGGACCAACGGCGGCTGGACACAGAGCTACAGGTGCTACGAGCCAATCACAGGTTAGCTTCAGACCGGGGGTCTAAAAACCAGACAATGAATCCTGTAAACCAGTTTAACAACTAGATACTGAATCCTGTAAACCAGTTTAAACCAGACAATGAATCCTGTAAACCAGTTTAACAACTAGATACTGAATCCTGTAAACCAGTTTAAACCAGACAATGAATCCTGTAAACCAGTTTAACAACTAGATACTGAATCCTGTAAACCAGTTTAAACCAGACAATGAATCCTGTAAACCAGTTTAACAACTAGATACTGAATCCTGTAAACCAGTTTAAACCAGACAATGAATCCTGTAAACCAGTTTAACAACTAGATACTGAATCCTGTAAACCAGTTTAACAACCAGAAAATGAATCTTGTAAACCAGTTTAACAACTAGATACCGAATCCTGTAAACCAGTTTAAACCAGACAATGAATCCTGTAAACCAGTTTAACAACTAGATACTGAATCCTGTAAACCAGTTTAACAACCAGACAATGAATCTTGTAAACCAGTTTAACAACTAGATACTGAATCCTGTAAACCAGTTTAACAACCAGACAATGAATCCTGTAAACCAGTTTAACAACTAGATACTGAATCCTGTAAACCAGTTTAACAACCAGAAAATGAATCTTGTAAACCAGTTTAACAACTAGATACCGAATCCTGTAAACCAGTTTAAACCAGACAATGAATCCTGTAAACCAGTTTAACAACTAGATACTGAATCCTGTAAACCAGTTTAACAACCAGACAATGAATCTTGTAAACCAGTTTAACAACTAGATACTGAATCCTGTAAACCAGTTTAACAACCAGACAATGAATCCTATAAACCAGTTTAACAACCAGACAATGAATCCTTTGTGCTGTGTACTAATATACTTACTGTGTACTAATACATTTACTCATAGAGCGGGTTTACAGGATTCTTTGTACACACACTCTGAAGACCACATTTACTGACAGTGGATCAGATCCTGATGGTCACATGGTTCTTGGTTCTGTCCTCTGTTGTTTACCTTTAATTAACCTGAAGATATTAATATCACAGGTTATTGATTAGCTATCAGCTCATTGATGGTGAGGTCACAGGTGAAACATCCTCTCCTCTCCTCTCTCCTCTCCACCTCTCCTCTCCTCTCTCCTTCTCTCCACCTCTCCTCTTCTCTCTCCTCCTCTCCTCGTCTCACCACCTCTCCTCTTTTTTCTGCTCCTCTTCTCTCTCCACCTCCTCTCCTCCTCTCAGCTCTCAGGACCTCCTCATGACTCCTCGTCCCGCGTTGCCCAGTGATGGCGTCTCTCAGGCCCCGCCCCCTCAGGCCCCGCCCCTGCTGTTCCAGGTGCAGCAGCTGTCGCAGGAGAAGCAGAGTATGGAGGCGGAGCTTCAACGCTGTCAGGAGGCGGAGCGAGAGGCCAGCGAGAGAGTCCGCAGGTAAGACTAAACACACACATGTGTGTGTGTGTGTGTGTGTGTGTGTGTGGGGGGGGGGGGGGGGGGGGGGGACATACGTCCAGTGACCTTTACTGAATACCAGCAAGCATGTTGACATGTTCGTCTGCACACACACACATGTACACACATGTACACACACACTGAGAACAGTGATGACATCATACTGTCTTTGATTGGCTTATGATGAGCATTGAACCAGGACGTTTGATTGGTTCTAACAGGAAGGACTCAGAATGTAAATCTTTCACGACCTGTTTACTGGTCACCAGATGAGCTGGTTCCAGACTAGTGAGACCAGTAGACCAGTAGACCATTAGACCAGTGAGACCACTAGACCAGTGAGCCCAGTAGACCAGTAGACCACTAGACCAGTGAGCCCAGTAGACCAGTGAGACAATTGGACCAGTGGGACCAGTAGACCAGTGAGACCACTAGACCAGTGAGACAATTGGACCAGTGGGACCAGTAGAATCAGTGAGACTACTAGACCAGTGAGACAATTGGACCAGTGGGACCAGTAGACCAGTGAGACCAGTTAGACCAGTAGACCAGTGAGATAATTGGACTAGTAGACCAGTGAGACCACTAGACCAGTGAGCCCAGAAGACCAGTGGGACCAGTAGACCAGTGAGACCAGTATCTGTGGTGTTTCCTGTCTCCAGAAACTCGTTGCTGAGGCTCTGTGATGTGTTCACAGACCGGTTAAGCGCGTGGGACTAAAGAGATTTGTGGTGATGATTCATATTCAGCGGACGTTGTGCTGCAGAATTAATCCTTCATATCTGAGCTGGAACGGGACGACGTTCTCCTCGTCTCATCACGCTGAAGATGGAGGGATGAGACTCATGATGAAGCAGATTAAGTCGTCCTCCTGGGCTCAAACCTGAGGCTCTCTGCCAGCGGGGGGGTCTGAAGAGTTAGGGAGGAGAGGAGAGAAGAATGTTTGCTCTATGGGGGGGTTATTAGAGAGGAGAAGTTTAATTTAGTTTGAGAGGAGAGAGAGAGAGAGAGAGAGAGAGAGACACACACACACAGAGAGAGAGAGACACAGAGAGAAAGAGAGAGAGAGACAGAGAGAGACAGTTATAAACTCCTCCCTTCTTCTTCTTTCTCTCTTAATATTCAGACTTCATATTAAATATTCATGTTCTCACTGAGGATAAAAACATGACGACTGCTCCTAGAAACAGGAAGTCAGATCCTGAAGGTGAGAACATGGAAAGGTATGACTACAGGTAGAGTCTTTAAGACAGACAGAGAGACAGAGAGAAAGACAGACAGACAGACAGAGAGAAAGACAGACAGAGAGACAGACAGACAGACAGACAGACAGACAGACAGAGAGAGAGAGAGAGAGAGAGAGAGAGAGAGAGAGAGAGAGAGAGAGAGAGAGAGAGACAGACAGACAGACAGACAGACAGACAGACAGACAGACAGACAGACAGACAGACAGACAGACAGACAGACAGACAGACAGACAGACAGACAGAGAGAGAGAGAAAGAGAGAGAGACAGACAGGTTGTTGGTACTTTTTCACTGAGGAGGAACGTTTGTCTGTAAATGTTCATTAAAGTGTTTTTATTCAGTTATTAAGTTAATTTCTCCTCCTCTTCATCCTCCTTCTCTTTCTCCTCATCCTCCTCTTTCTCCTCCTCCTCCTCTTCCTCAGGTTGGAGCGTCTGGTTGAGGTCTTGAGGAAGAAGGTTGGAACAGGAAGTCTCCGAGCCGTCAGCTAATCTCAAATATTGTATTATATTTTTTTCTTCAGATGAGTTTTTAGTAAATAAGACCTGCAGCTCATTATCATCACTGTTTTATGAGTATTAATATGAGTATTATTATTAGTATTAATATGAGTATTAATATGAGTATTATTATGAGTATTGATATGTGTATTAATATGAGTATTAATATTAATATTAATATGAATATTATTATGAGTATTGATATGAGTATTGATGTGTATTAATATGAGTATTAATATGAATATTAATATGTATTAATATGATAATTAATTAGTATTAATGTGAGTATTAATTTTAATGTTCTCTTTTTTTCTCTTTTTTGTGAAACCAAAATAAATATTTAGTTAATTTTTGTATTCAGTTATAATCATGATATTTGATATTTTAATTGATTTTTTTAGATTTGTGAATAAAATCTTTTTTTAACTGAAACAGTTTTTAAAATGTTTAAATCCAGAATCCAGAATCCAGGCCTCATGGTGGCGCTGTAGGCCACGCCCCCTCTACCTATGCTCTTTAATAATATAAATAAACCTGCCATGATGGATTTATTTATCCTTATTTGCATAATGTGGAAACCAGTCATGCTTAGCAGGAAAAACAAAGAACTCAGATCAGAATATTATTGTTATATTATTAATATTATTAATGTTATATTATTATTATTATTATTACTAATGTTATATTATTAATGTTATATTATTATTAATAATAATTTTATATTATTATTATTAATGTTATATTATTAATATTATTAATGTTATATTATTAATAGTATTCATGTTATATTAATATTATTAATGTTATATTATTATTATTACTAATGTTATATTATTAATGTTGTATTATTATTATTAATAATTTTATATTATTATTATTAATGTTATATTATTAATTTTATATTATTATTGTTAATGTTATATTATTAATATTATTAATGTTATATTATTATTATATTATTGATCAGAAGTACAAATGAAAATGACAACACGGGTGTTCAAATTGGTTTATTTATTTTGCTGAAAAGATTCTGTTGATTTAAATGTTTTTATCTCCTGAACTTCAAACATGAAGAATGTTTTAATGTTTCTAAACTATAAAGAATGAAACTTCTTCTGGCTCCAGTTTCAGAGTCTCTGCTGTGAAGGATTCCTCCTCTTCTCCTTCTTCTTCTTCTTCTTCTTCTTCTTCTTCTTCTTCTTCTTCTTCTTCGTCTCCTTCTTCTTCTTCTTTTTCATCTCCTTCTTCTTCTTCCTCTTCTTCTTCTTCTTCTTCTTCGTCTCCTTCTTCTTCTTTTTCATCTCCTTCTTCTTCTTCCTCTTCTTCTTCTTCTTTGTCTCCTTCTTCTTCTTCTTCGTCTCCTTCTTCTTCCGCCTCCCGTTCTTCCTCTGCCTCCTCCTCTTCTTTTTGTTCTTCCTCTACCACCTCCTCCTGTTCCTCCTCCTCTTCTTCCTCCTCATATTCCTCCTCTTTCTCCTCCTCCTCCTGTTCTTCCTCTACCTCCTCTTCTTCTTCTTCCTTCTCCTGTTCTTCCTCTGTCTCCTCCTCTTCTTTTTCTTCTTCCTCTACCACCTCCTCCTATTCCTCCTCCTCCTCCTGTTCTTCCTCTACCTCTTCTTCTTCTTCCTCCTCCTGTTCTTCCTCTGTCTCCTCTTCTTTTTCTTCTTCCTCTACCACCTCCTCCTGTTCCTCCTCCTCTTCTTTCTCCTCCTCTTCCTCCTCCTCCTCTCTAATTGAAGTCTAACTCGTAGTTCTTCTGTTGATTTAAGGTTCTTCTTTTAAATTCTTTCTTTCAAACAGAAACTCTCAGATTAATTTCTGAGGATCTTTGTGACACATGTGAGGAAGCCGCTCTGACTTCCTGTTCCCTAAAAACTTATAATTAAAATTTAACTTTGACAATTTTCCAACAAGTCGGTCAAACTGTCGGATTAAAGAAAAACGAAGAAGCTTCGTTAGCTGAAAGATTTCAGCTGTGAAACAAATCTGATCAGAAAGAACAAAACATGAAACCAGAGAAGAAGAAACACCAACATTGAAATTAGATTTCAGTCAGTGAGTGAGTGTGTCAATGAGTAAGTGAGTAAGTGTCAGTGAGTAAGTGTATAAGTGAGTGAGTGAGTGAGTGAGTGAGTGAGTGAGTGAGTGAGTGAGTGAGTGTGTAGTGAGTATGTGTCAGTGAGTAAGTGAGTAAGTGTGTCAGTGAGTAAGTGTGTAAGTAAGTGTCAGTGAGTGAGTAAGTGTGTAAGTGTGTCAGTGAGTAAGTGAGTAAGTGTGTAAGTAAGTGTCAGTGAGTGAGTAAGTGTGTAAGTGTGTCAGTGAGTCAGTGAGTAAGTGTGTAAGTGTGTCAGTGAGTAAGTGTGTAAGTAAGTGTCAGTGAGTAAGTGTGTAAGTGTCAGTGAGTAAGTGTGTCAGTGAGTAAGTGAGTAAGTGTCAGTGAGTAAGTGTGTCAGTGAGTAAGTGAGTCGGTGAGTAAGTGTATAAGTGAGTAAGTGTATAAGTGTATAAGTGTGTAAGTGTTCAACATAGGGCTGGGCGGTATGACCAACTATGCAAAGAGATTAGTGGACAGACACAGAGACACTCACTCACTCACACTCAACCCATCTCCTTATCTCCTGGAGATAATAAACATAAGTTGCAGTGAATCTAATCAGAGATAATGAGATGCAAAGAAAGTTTATGATGAAATAAAAGAAGCTATTTTGTTTGTTTACAATCTGTGATAAGTAATATCAATAATAATATAGTTACATGTGTTCTTAGTCTCATTGATTTAGCTCAGAAGACATGAAACAAAAGAAAGTTTCAACTTTAAGGTGAAATAAACTAAAAGTTATTTAAAAAAAATATTTTTCTTAAAAACACCTCAAGATATTTTACAGCAGAAGTTTTCATCAGCATATGTGTGTGTGTGTGTGTGTGTGTGTGTTTTCTGCCCCCCCCGTGGCCTGGTTACCGCGGTAACGGCAGACTACTCGTGGTCAACTTGGGTGTTCTGTTTTTAATCCTGCAGCCGTTAATCTGCTTGTTCTGAAGAAAGACTCAGTTTGTTGGAGCTCCAACTTCTGACGCCACCTGGGAGAGAGAGTTTGTGTGTGTGTGTGTGTGTGTGTGTGTGTGTGTGTGTGTGTGTGTGTGTGTGATCTCATGAGTCTGAACCATCTTTGTGTTGATGTTTATATCAGAAGCTCTGCTCTATGATTGGCTGGCAGGTGTTCTTTCTATTTCTGAGGTCAAACTCCTATTAATAAAAT
>NW_027176961.1:734415-769415 GCF_023349555.1 Cebidichthys violaceus
TCAGATGAGAGTCAAAGATCTGGCGTGAAAAGTGATCCGAGCATCAAGTGGACATCAGAGACACATTTGGGTTCCTGTTGGTTCTGGACAGGAAGTGTGTCACGTGTCCCATCTCACCTGTGATGTAACCGTCGATGTAATTCCTGTCCCGTGAGTCCGTCTGAAGATGGCGGACGCTCTCGGGACGCTGTACGCCCCTCTGATGGTTCTGTCGGGCGTGGCCTCGATCTGTGGGAACCTCCTCCTCCTGCTGGTTCTCCTCCTGAACAAGGAGCTCCAGACGGACACCCTGGGGCTCACGGTGAGCTTCTGCATCAGTGACTTGGCCCTGGGACTGTCCACCATCCCTCTGGGGGCCTACAACAGCCTGACCCGGCCCTCTTGTTACTCCAGCGAGGGCGCATTCTGTCAGGGCAGCGGCTTCCTGTTCCTGCTGCTGCAGACCTCCTCGGTCCACTCGCTGGCCTGGGCCACCGTGGACAAGTTCACCGAGATCTGCTTCGCCCTCAGCTACCACGCCATGTGGACGCTGGGGCGCAGCCGGGCGATGCTGGTCCTGGTCTGGGCGTTCTGCCTGGCAACCGCCGCCTCGCCCCTGCTGGGGTTCGGCGGCTACGCCTACAGCGAGTCGCGGTTCCTCTGCTGCCTGAACTTCACCACGGAGAACCGGCTCTTCGTGGCGCTGTGGATGTCGGTGGGCGTCGCGGCGCCGATCCTCACCGTGTGCTCTCTGTACGGATACATCGTCTATGTGGCCGGGAAACAGGCCCGGAGGGGAACGTTCATGTGCAACGAGCTGCACTGCTACTACGTTCCTGCCAACAACTACCTGAGGAGCTCAGTTGTGATGGTCTCAACCTCAGGTGAGTAACTGGTCACCGACTCGACCGACCAGGTTTTAATTAATCAATAACCTCTCACAAAGTGTCCAAATATCGCCAAATACATCACTTATACATAAAGTTTGTTTTCAGTAGTCCTCAGACTTCTGCAACTAGTCCCCAGACCTCTGTAACTAGTCCCTAGACTTCTGCAACTAGTCCCTAGACTTCTGTAACTAGTCCCTAGACTTCTGCAACTAGTCCCTAGACTTCTGTAACTAGTCCCTAAACCTCTGCAACTAGTCCCTAGACTTCTGTAACTAGTCCCTAGACCTCTTCAACTAGTCACTAGACTTCTGCAACTAGTCCCTAGACTTCTGCAACTAGTCCCTAGACCTCTGCAACTAGTCCCTAGACTTCTGCAACTAGTCCCTAGACCCCTGCAACTAGTCACTAGACTTCTGCAACTAGTCCCTAGACCTCTGCAACTAGTCCCTAGACTTCTGTGACTAGTCCCTAGACCTCTGCAACTAGTCCCTAGACTTCTGTAACTAGTCCCTAGACCTCTGCAACTAGTCACTAGACTTCTGCAACTAGTCCCTAGACCTCTGCAACTAGTCCCTAGACTTCTGTAACTAGTCCCTAGACCTCTGCAACTAGTCCCTAGACTTCTGTAACTAGTCCCTAGACCTCTGCAACTAGTCCCCAGACTTCTGCAACTAGTCCCTAGACCTCTGCAACTAGTCACTAGACTTCTGCAACTAGTCCCTAGACCTCTGCAACTAGTCCCTAGACTTCTGTAACTAGTCCCTAGACCTCTGCAACTAGTCCCAAGACTTCTTTAACTAGTCCCTAGACCTCTGCAAGTTGACTGTCAGGAGGACTTCCAATCAGAACCTTTGAATTTCTGAAAAACCTGGTCATGATTCTATAATACTCACGGAGTTAGAGCTGTTGAAATGTAGAATATATTGAATTGATAATGTGAGACATTAGAATATAGTAAGTGCACCACCCTAACTTAAACCCTGCATGTTGTTTAAAAGGGACAAGTTACTTATTTAGAGCTTTTATTTGGATCCTCATATTTAGTATCAACAGTAACCCGATAGCTCTCTAATGTGATTATGAAAGAGTAGTTAAAGTAGACTTTAATATAATGTGTCCGGACTGTGAGACTATAAACATTGTGGACAGAACGTGGACTCATAAAACACAAACAGTCGTCATGTTGCTATGAGAACACGATGTCTGAGGTAAACCTGGAGAGCTTCTGTGTTTACCTTCATGACTCAGTGTCATTACTCTCATTATGGTGACACACAGTGAGTCAAAGGTCTCCACAGCAGCCTGGAGATACGTGAACCTTCAACCATATAAACCAGGTTTATGGTCTAACCATAAGTTCAAATTATTACTACAATACCCATGAGCCTCAGCTGCCATTCTAGAGCAGACCTCTCCAACTCGTCCTCTCCAACTAGTCCCTAGACCTCTGCAACTAGTCCCTAGACCTCTGCAACTAGTCCCCAGACTTCTCCAACTAGTCCCTAGACCTCTGCAACTAGTCCCCAGACTTCTCCAACTAGTCCCTAGACCATTGCAACTAGTCCCCAGACCATTGCAACTAGTCCCCAGACCTCTGTAACTAGTCCCCAGACGTCTGTAACTAGTCCCCAGACCTCTGCAACTAGTCCCCAGACCTCTGCAAGTGGACTGTCAGTTTTTGGTTCTGATGTGGTCCTGTATTGTGGGTTGTTTCCTGTCTGTTTCCCAGTGTGTTTGCTGGTGTGCTGGTTGCCTTACATCTCAGTGGGTCTGTATGAGACGTTTAGCGGTCAACAGAGTCCAGCTGTGATCTCTGCCCTGTCCACATGGCTGGTTTTGACCAGTGCTGCCCTCAACCCCTGGATCACCTGTATGACGCAGATGTAAGTGTATGAATATGAAATATGCAGCTGTGAAGCAGCACTAAATCAGATTCATGAAGTCATTCTGGACGTAATCATAACTTCTGTCCATCTGTTTGTTCACACGTCTGCAGCAGGTACAGGGCGGCTGTGCTTCAGAGCGTCTACAGGTTCATCCAGATGTGTTCTGGGACGCCTCTGGTGTCCCGCCCCCAGAGCTCCGCCCTCCACCCGGACACGGCAAACCGCGTCAGCACAACGACCACAGTGGCAACACGGCTACCTTCATCACCAACGGCGGAAACGCCGACTGCAGAGATACATAGGTCACCAGTCTGACCTGTGACAGCCAGACTGCATTGTGGGAAATGTAGTCCTCCATCACATTCAGAGCTTGGACTCCAGCTCAGTTGAAGGAAAAATAAGTTAAAATCTTGCTTACTTTCACGCCTCTACTTTCGTCTGGACAGGGAGGTCCGTCTGCTGGTCCACAGTGAAATATTTCAATGACTGGTTTGTCTGGATATTCATGGTCCTCAGTGGATGAATCCGGCTGACTTTGATCCTACAACATTTCCTGAAGCGCCACAGTCAGCTAGTACCAGTACACCTCAAGACTTAACACTGACATCCCATCAGCCTCAGCGGTACTGAGGTGAAGTGGAAGTGGGTCGTCGTCTGATTAGGATCCTCCTGGACCCCTCTTTGGGGAGGTGTTTCTGGACAAACTGGGAGGAGACTCAAGGACAGACCCAGAACTCACTGAACCATCACAACATGTTCTGAGGAGAGGAATCTGAACAGTTCTCAGGACAGTTTGAAATGTGCTTCTACGAGCAACCTGGTTCTGTATGAGTATAATAATAATAATAATAATAATAATAATAATAATAATAATAATAAGTACTACTAATGAGTATGGACTTCTGTGTGCTTATTTCTTTAGTGTGGCAGTCGATTTTTAACAAGTAGAGGTCACCTAACTGGGTTTAGACTGGGATCCTTATTGTCCCAAAAAAAACTCACCTGTGACTGCAGCTATCAACTAGTCCCCAGACCTCTGCAACTAGTCCCCAGACTTATGTAACTAGTCCCCAGACCTCTGCAACTAGTCCCCAGACTTATGTAACTAGTCCCCAGACCTCTGCAACTAGTCCCCAGACCTCTGCAACTAGTCCCCAGACCTCTGCAACTAGTCCCCAGTCCTCTGCAACTAGTCCCCAGACCACTGTAACTAGTCCCCAGACCTCTGCAATTAGTCCCCAGACTTATGCAACTAGTCCCCAGACCACTGCAACTAGTCCCCAGACATCTGCAACTAGTCCCCAGACATCTGCAACTAGTCCCCAGACCTTTGCAACTAGTCCCCAGACATCTGCAACTAGTTCCCAGACCTCTGCAACTAGTCCTCACACATCAGCAGTGATCAATAGATCATCTAAAGGTCAGGTGTTTGTACCTGGTTGACCACCTCAAAGTAAAGAGCCAGCGTGGTGCTCGGATCCAGACCACAGATCTTCCACTGACACGTTCCTCCTGTTCCAATCTCCTGTAACACACACGCACGCACGCACGCACGCACGCACACACACACACACACACACACACACACACACACACACACACACACACACACACACACACACACACACACACACACACACACACACACACACACACGGTAAGTACACAGTACTGTGTACTACTACTGTGTAATACTGTATAACTACGGTTACATACGTTCTCAGAGACACAGGGTCCTTTAGCATTCAGGGACACACACGGACCGATCGCTCCAGAGACTTTGATCTCTCTGGATGTCTGAAACAAAAGATGAGTGATGTACCGATTATTGATTCTCATTGATTCTGAGTGAGACCGGCTGAGTGAGACCGGCTGAGTCAGCAGTATTTCATACCTTGACCTCCAGCGTGGCGGCGAAGGCCATCTTGAAGGATCCCTGGACGTCTTTGGTGAAAACTCTCTGAAAGGTTTGTTTGAACAGAGACGTGTTGAAGGAGTCGGCCATCACCATGTAACCTCTGGAGAGACAGACACAGTGTCACGTACACAGACAATGTCTCTCTGATGGTCATGAATAATCATGTCTCTTCAAAATGTAACTATTTGTTATTTCTCTATAACCCTTATATTTGATCCTTCATGTTCACTTCAGTATAATGTTGATTTCATCACTACAACATGTTATTCTGACTAATCTGTTATTGTGTTTACAGGATTTAAAAAATCCACCAGTTATCGTGTGTGTGTGTGTGTGTGTGTGTGTGTGTGTGTGTGTACCCGGTGTAGTTGGCACAGCACTTCATCTCCAGAAGTCCGGTCTGGTCGAGAGCACAGGCGTAGATGTCGATGATGTGACCGTTAGTGGACGCTCTGTTAGCTAGAGACTCATAGTGCTACACACACACACACACACACACACACACACACACACACACACACACACACACACACACACACACACACACACACACAGTAATGAAGTCAACATGTGGCCTCATGAACCAGCCCTACGACCACAGGTGAAACACTCACCTTGGTGGCTTTCTTCATGAACTTGGCGTTGTCCTTCTCCAGGTCGTGCCAGGACCTGATGGGGGTCTTCAGTTCGTCCCCCACCACCATGCCAGGACCCTGCGTCGCAGGACCGCCGATGAACGTCATGATCCGAGCACCCGTGTTGGGGAAGGTGCACTGTGGGTAAAAAACACAGATTCTGAGTGACGTGACGCCGACGCATCTCAGCGCTGCTGAAGAAGGCCGTCGGCCCGTCTCACCTCCAGCAGGCCGACTGCGATGGACATGGCGACGCCCAGCGAGCGCAGAGGTCTCTTTCCCTGAGTGACGGGCCAAGGGTCCCGCTGCAGCTCCCCCAACAGGTCCGTCAGGTTCATGTCGATCTTCTGCACCGGCTGCAGGAACCTGAAGGAAGAAACCACAACATAATCTTAATACGTTGTTGTTGCCTTGTTGGGTGACCGTGGATAAGTGGAGAGCAGGGCCGCCTTTCAATCAGAGGGTCGGTGGTTCGATCCCCAGCTCCTGCTCTACTAGTCTCATGTCAATGTGTCCTTGAGCAAGACACTTAACCCCAAAATTGCTCCCGTAGCTGCGTCTACGGTGTGTAGATAGATACTGAATTGTAAGTTGCTTTGGATAAAAGCGTCTAATAAATGACTGTAATGTAATGTAATGCCTGGTGGTTCAGGTTTATAGTTAGGGCTGGTTCAGGTTTACAGTTGGGGCTGGTTCAGGTTTACAGTTGGGGCTGGTTCAGGTTTACAGTTGGGGCTGGTTCAGGTTTATAGTTAGGGCTGGTTCAGGTTTGCCTTGGACCAGCCCATAGTCATGCTGCTATAGACCTAGACTGCTGGAGGACTTCCTACTTCCTTTTTTTTTGGGGGGGGGGGGTCTTTTCTGATGTGAGGGTCCAAGGACAGAGGATGTCATGTTTTCTCATCTCATCTCATCTTCAACCTCTTATCCGGGATCGGGTCTCGGGGGCAACAGCTCCAGCAGGGGACCCCAAACTTCCCTTTCCCGGTCCACATCAGCCAGCTCTGACTGGGGGATCCCGAGTCGCTCCCAGGCCAGTTTGGAGATATAGTCCCTCCACCTGGTCCTGGGCCTCCCTCGGGGTCTCCTCCCAGCCGGTCGTGCCTGAAACACCTCCCTAGGGAGGCGCCCGGGTGGCATCCTCACCAGATGCTGAACCACCTCAACTGGCTCCTTTCCACGCAAAGGAGCAGCGTCTCTACTCCGAGTCCCTCACGGATGACCGAACTTCTCACCCAATCTCTAAGGGAGATGCCAGCCACCCTCCTGAGGAAATCCATTTCGGCCGCTTGTACCCTCGATCTAATTCTTTGGGTCATGACCCAGTCCACATGACCATAGGTGAGGGTAGGAACGAAGATTGCCCGGTAGATAGAGAGCTTTGCCTTGCGGCTCAGCTCTCTTTTCGTCACAACGGTGCGGTAGAGCGACTGTAATACCGCCCCAGCTGCTCCGATTCTCCGGCCAACCTCACGTTCCATTGTTCCCTCACTCGCGAACAAGACCCCGAGGTACTTGACCTCCTTCACTTGGGGTAAGGACTCATTCCCTACCCGGAGGGGGCAATCCACCGGGTTCCTGCTGAGAACAATGGCCTCAGATTTAGAGGTGCTGATCCTCATCCCAACCGCTTCACACTCGGCGGCGAACCGATCCAGTGAGTGCTGGAGGTCACAGCCCGATGAAGACATCAGGACCACATCATCTGCAAACAGCAGCGATGCAATCCTCAGCCCACCGAACTGTAAACACTCCTCCCCACGACTACGTCAGATGTTTTACAGACTCTAAAGAACAAATTTGTGATTTTGGGCAAGTCAAGGTAACAAACTTAACCAGCTCACTGGATATAGTTGTTGATGATGATGATAAATATATTAGATATATTCTGATTAATAATCAAGTGACATTTTCTCTGACTATATTTGTGACATCAAAATGTCATGCTTTGACATCACTAGTGCTATTGAACGTATCAGTCCTCACAAGTACATACATACATACATATATATATATATACATATATATATATATACACACATATATAACATAGTGTGTTTGTTTACCTGTTGGACAGAGGTGGTTGGGCTGGTTGAGGTCCTCGTCCCTGAGTGGCTGAAGGTTTGGTCAGACCCAGCATCTCCTGCAAATGCAGAGCTGGTTAGAACTGGGGGGGTTAGCAAGGCCTGGGGGTCCATTATAAGGTTGGATAAGCTCCAGTTAGTGCTTGTGTTAGTTAGATACCTGTAGCTGGGTTAGTTAGGTACCTGTGTTAGTTAGGTACCTGTAGCTGGGTTAGTTAGGCACCTGTGTTAGTTAGGTACCTGTAGCTGCTTGGCGTTCAGGTCCTTGGTCCCCCTGAAGACGTAGCTCTTGGAGATCCCCTCACAGCCAAGCTCGTGAACCTGAACCATGCGGCCGAAGGTGATGAGTCCCACCAGCGCGGTGGGAGGCAGCAAAGACAGGGACATCTGCAGAGACTCCTTAAGAGCCTGCAGGTCCTCGTCCTCCATACAGGTGTCCACCACATACAGGAAGACCAGCGGCATCTGAGGACCCCTCTGAGGACAGAGACCACATCGGGTCATACATCTGACAATATGGTCTCTCTCTCTGTCTGTCCCTCTGTCTGTCTCTCTGTCTGTCTCTCTGTCTGTCTCTCTGTCTGTCTCTCTGTCTGTCTCTCTGTCTCACCTGGACCACATACTCGATGGTGGAGAACTGAGGCAGCAGCTCCGCCGGTTGGTTCACCTCAGAGATTCCAGCGTACGACGGAGGAAACTGAAACAGAACAAGAGTCAGAGTCAGAGTTTTCGTCTTCTGTCGTTGTGAGGGACTAAATATTGATGTTTCTACTGTACCTGGTTCCTCTGGTAGCAGAAGTTACAGGCCCAGAGTTTGGCTCTGTAGTCCACCTGACTGAAACACACAGAGAGATGGATGCTAGACCCCCATCACTGACCCCAGACCTCCATCACTGACCCCAGTCCCCCATCAGTGACCCCAGAATCTCATCATTGACCCCAGTCCCCCATCACTGACCCCAGACCCCCTCATCACTGACCCCAGTCCCCCATCACTGACCCCAGTCCCCCATCACTGACCCCAGTCCCTCATCACTGACCCCAGTCCCCCATCACTGACCCCAGTCCCCCATCACTGACCCCAGTCCCCCATCACTGACCCCAGACCCCCTCATCACTGACCCCAGTCCCCTATCACGTACCACAGCGGGTTGAGCACGGCGCGGCAGGTGGCCCGGCTGCAGAGGACCGGTTCGTACTGGATCGGTGGGAGGTCTGGCCGTTCCCTGAGGGGGGTGAACAGAGACGAGACCGGGACCACCATCCGGGTCGCCTCCAGCCGGCTGGAGGGCCAGACGTTCCAGCTGAACCGAACGCCGTCGCGCTCCTCGTTCTGAGTGATGTACTCTGGGAAGGTCGACATGGCAACACAGGAAGACGGGAGGGGACAGGTAGAAGCTGTGGGGAGGGGGGGACAGTATCAGTAATACTGTTTACTGTACTGCAGTACTACTAGGTACACCAAAGTAATACTTACTACACCAAAGTAATACTAGCAACACTGCAGTAATATTAGCTACACTGGAGCACTACTTACTTCACTACTAACTGTACTACGACTAACTGTACTAGAGTACTAACCGTACTACTAACTGTACTGTAGTACTACTTACTGTACTGTAGTACTACTAACTGTACTACAGTACTGAGTCTCTAGCTCCACCTTCAGGTCACGTGATGTAAAACTTGAATGTTTAAGTCACCAAAACACAAAATGTTAAATTATTCTGACTCAAACTCAGCTGAGAAAAATCGTCAACAGATAAATTATGAAGAAATTAATAAATCACGAATATTGATCTCTGTAAAAGTGAAGTACTTTCTGCTCCTCTCTGCTGACAACGAAGCAGAAAGTAGACAGTAAAAGTACAAATACTCAAAGTTTAAATACACAACTGCAGTGAATCAGTGAGTTGAGTTTGTTAGTGAAATAAAAGAGAAGAGAACAATGAGAAGAGAACAATGAGAAGAGAACAATGAGAAGAGAACAATGAGAACTCATCAGAGAGAAGAGAATCAATCAGAACTCATCAATGAGAGGAACGTCACTAACATCGATACTTAGAGCCTCAGAGCTAACAGCTAACAGCTAACAGCTAACAGCTGACACACTGAAAGGTAAACAGACCGCGTCACTAGCAGGTGGACCTACGGGTGACCTGGTCCAGGTGAGGTTGGGGGATCCGTCGGGTCCAGGTGAGTCTCAGGTGAGTCTCAGGTGAGTCTCGGTCTGAGAGTGAACCTCTGCTGCTCCTCTGCTGACAACGAAGCAAAACAACATGGCGGCGCCACGTCAAGACCAGAGAAGAAGAAACACGAGGAGGTCTCACTCTGAGCAACATCCAGGAACCAGCATTCCTCAACACGACAGGGACCACGTGGCAGCTGCTCGGTCTTGATGTACAATTGTGTGTATTTATTGTATATGTTGTACTGGTGGTCTGAACGTCTTCCAGACTCTTTCCTCACGAGAGGAGAAGTGATTTCAAATGGTCAGGGTTAAATCATCAAACATTGAATAAACATGCTCAGACGTCATGTGTTTAACCCTTAATGTGTCCGTTGAACACCTTTAATAAATCTTTATCCTCTTGTAGTCACAGTGACGTCACTGCCAGATTAAAGCCTCGTGTTGGTCGCCATCTTGGTTTCTGCAACCAGTGAAGATTAGTGACCATGTATATATATATATAATTATCTAATAATTTAGTAGTTTACAGGATATTCAACCTTTGATCCGTTATAATAGACTGAATACGTCACAGGGTTTCTTATCTAAAGGTCATAAAGTAGTTTAGGAATACGAGACTTGAGTTTACAGATAATAAAACTCATAGTTTATGTACTACTAACCTCACTGCAGTAGTACTAACTTCACATGGAGTTTAGTCGTCTCACTCGTGTTCTTGTTTCTTCTCACTTCATTTCGTTCTCTGGTGTTTCATAGAATACATTCAACAAACAGTACGATCGTCTCTGATCACCGATCAATAAAGCTTCAGAGGTGTGTGTGAAGTGGTCTACGTCCAGATCCAGGTCCAGGTCCAGGTCTATGTCCAGGTCCAGGTCTACGTCCACAGTGAGTCATCGTCTCCAGAGAGGATCTTTGGAGCCTCACCCACAGCAGACACATTCAATAAGTACTCTGTTATAGTACCATTTAGAGGTAGTTGTACTTCTCTTGATTACATCCATTATACTTCTACTATACTACATGTCAGGAGTACTTTTTACTACATCATGTTTCTGTGAACTTTGTAGATTATAATGAATGTTTTATTATGAATGAACATAAAAGTGACACATTAATGGATTCATAATTAGAATATAATACAGTATGTTATACAGTTATACAGCATAGTGAGTATGATGTACTTTAAGAATACTGTTGTACTTTAACATGAACATAGAAAATACTTTTAACTTGGTTTCATAATTTTAATTGAATTAAAAACATGAGAACGAAATAAAACGTCATGTTTAAAATGTTTGATACAAATGTTTATTATCTGACAAAAATACTGTCACTAACTAACATCATCTTCATCATCCTCTTCATCATCATGTGGCCTCTTCTCATCCAATCAGGACTCTCTGCTCCGTTTAAATCTTATACATAAACATCTTTTACACAATTAAATTAATGAGAAACAACCAGCTCCTCCTCCTCCTCCTTTAAAAGGAACAGTCCAATGTGTTTCAGATGTTTAAAAAGAGGAACTGCTCCTTTAAATCATTTCTTCTTCTGGTGTTTTTATAAAAGCAGCAGCCGACAGAACAGAACAATTCAAACATCCTGCTTTTATTTGTAGTCTCTTTACACTTCCTGCTCTCCCTCTCTCTAAGCCCCGCCCCCTTGACCTGTACCTGTCAGGAGGCGGGGCTACAGGTTGTTGTTATGTGTGAAGGCAGCCGATTGGTCGGTGGTCACATGTTGTTAAATCCCATCATGCCCTTCATGTTGCCGGCGGCTCCCTGCTGGAACTGACGCATCATCGACTGAAGACCGGCCATCCCACCTTCAAAATAAAAGCTTGTTCATTATTACATGTTCTGTATTATTACGCGTTAATAATCTTGTGGACCATCAGTAAACCAGGTCTCACCCATGTGGTGCAGGACTCTGGGGTCCATCATCTTGGCCATCTGCTGGTTCAGTTTGGCCATCTGAGACGGGTTCACGTTCTTTGACATGTCGCCTCCTTTAAGACAAAAACACAGACATCAGAGTCCTCCACGGCCCCTCATGGTCCCCCACAGTCCAGTCCTCCACAGTCCTCATGTCCCCCACCCCTACCTTTAAAGAGTCCCTTGATGCCCCCCATCTTCTTCACCATCTGGGCGAACTTGGTGTACTGAGTCAGCAGCTCCTGGACGTCTCTGGTGGCGACTCCAGACCCTCGAGCGACTCTCTGGATCCTGTTGGGCATCTTACTGAAGAGCTTAGCTCCGTCTTTACTGTCCAGCTCTGGGAGGGACAGACAGACCGTGAACCTGTGTGTGTGTGTGTGTGTGTGTGTGTGTGTGTGTGTGTGTGTGTGTGTGTGTGTGTGTTACCCTGGTCGTTCATGCTGTCCATGATGGTCATCAGTTTCTTCAGTCGGGCCATCGACTCCTGTTCATTTCCTTTACTCATGAAGTCTGTACCGAACCCAGGAATCATCCCCTGAACCACAGACAGAGAGAGACAGACAGGTAGAGAGACAGACAGGTAGAGAGAGAGAGACAGACAGGTAGAGAGACACACAGGTAGAGAGACAAACAGGTAGAGAGAGAGACAGGTAGAGACAGACAGGTAAAGAGACAGGGAGAGAGAGAGACAGACAGAGAGACAGACAGACAGACAGGTAGAGAGAGAGACAGGTAGAGACAGATAGGTAGAGAGAGACAGGGAGAGAGAGACAGGTAGAGAGAGAGACAGACAGAGAGAGAGAGAGACACACACACACATACAGGTAGAGAGACAGACAGACAGACAGGTAGAGAGACAGACAGACAGGTAGAGAGACAGGTAAAGAGAGAGAGAGAGAGAGAGAGAGAGGTAGAGAGACAGACAGACAGGTAAAGAGAGAGAGAGAGAGGTAGAGAGACAGACAGACAGGTAGAGAGAGAGACAGGGAGAGAGAGAGACAGGTGTAGAGAGACAGACAAGTAGAGAGACAGGTAGAGAGAGACAGACAGACAGACTCCGTTATAAACCTGTGACATCATGTGACTACTCTGTTTCTAGGTCACATGACTGGAGAGTGTGAGCAGTTGAAGTGTAAAGCGTGTTCACCATGATCTGTCCGAAGGGCCCCATCTTCATGATGTTCTGGAACTGCTCGTACATGTCTCTGAGGGTGAACTGACCTGGAGGGGACAGAGGTTCCTCTTTAACATAATAAAGGTAAAGAAAGTGTCCTTCCTCACCGTGTTTCCTCTTTAACATAATAAAAAGGTAAAGAAAGTGTCCTTCCTCACCGTGTTTCAGTTTGTCGATCAGTTCCTCGTTGTCGTCCAGTTTCAGTTCGTTCACTCTGTCGATTAAACCCTCGATGTCTCCCATTCCTGACAGGAAAAGGAGGAGTTACTGATGACATCACCAGGTGCTTTTACAATATGCTAAATCATGTGTCCTCGTTTCCTCTCTCCTCACTTAACCCAGAAATCACAGAGGAGGAGAGAGGAGGAGAGAGGAGGCTTCTGGAGGTGGTGAGAGCGAGTGAACTGAATTAATAGTAAAAATAAAAGTCGTCATAAAATACAGAGTTGGAACAAAAAGATCAGCTGATCATCTTTAACTGAAGTCTCTAGAAAGGCGTCTCATTGGTTGAATCCCTGCTGCCTCGCCTCCTCTCTCCTCTCTCCTACGTGGTGATAGATGTGTACTAAGAGAATAATCACCGAGCAGTTTGCTGATGAACGGCTGAGTCTTAAAGGGCTCGAAGTCGTCGATGTGTTCTCCCGTTCCGATGAAGATGATCGGACTCCTGGTAGCCGCCACACTGACAGGAAACAGTAGAAGAAGAACAGCGTCAGGAAACGCTGGTCACTGTGACATCGCACGGTGCTGTGACATCACACGGCCTTACGCGCTCAGAGCTCCTCCTCCTTTGGCGTGCCCGTCCAGTTTGGTGACGATCACCGACGCCACGTCCACTTTGTCCTTGAAGGCCTTCGCCTGAGACTCACAGGCCTGACCGATGGAGGCGTCCATCACGTACACGATGTTGTCCGGTTGCTGTGGATACACAGGTAGAGAGAAGCATCGGGGGGGTGAAACACTGACAGGTACCCGACGCGGCCCGCTTCACACCCCTTCAGTCAGACCAGATATCGATATATGGAGGTGCGTTCAGGTGCTACGGGGTTCAGGTGCGTTCAGGGACTCACCACAGCGTTGGAGACTTGCAGCATCTCCTCAAACAGAGAGTCTTCCTGTTTGTGTCGTCCACTCGTGTCCACGATGATGATCTCAAAGTTCTCTCCTTTGAACTTCTCGACTCCCTCGGCAGCAATCACCACTGGGTCCATCTCTGTGTAACTATACACACACACACACACACACACACACACACACACACACACACACACACACACACACACACACACACACACACAGGTCACACACACAAACAGGTGAGACACACACACACACACACACGTGAGACACACACACAAACACACACACACAGGTGAGACACACACACACACACACACGTGAGACACACACACACACACACACACACACACACACACACACACACACACACACACACACACACACACACACACACACACACACACACACACACACACACACACACAGCGTGGCCTCTGTGACTCACCTGCCGTAGAACGGGATCCTGGCTTTGGTAGCGTTCTGTTTCAGCTGATCAAAGGCACCTGAGAAGAGACAGAAGATTTAAATACCGGAAAAAGTACTGGAAGCGTTGTGTGAGGTGACTGAAAGGAGTTGAAGCGTTGTGTGAGGTGACTGAAAGGAGCTGAAGCGTTGTGTGAGGTGACTGAAAGGAGCTGAAGCGTTGTGTGAGGTGACTGAAAGGAGTTGAAGCGTTGTGTGAGGTGACTGAAAGGAGCTGAAGCGTTGTGTGAGGTGATTGAAAGGAGCTGAAGCATTGTGTGAGGTGACTGAAAGGAGTTGAAGCGTTGTGTGAGGTGACTGAAAGGAGCTGAAGCGTTGTGTGAGGTGACTGAAAGGAGTTGAAGCGTTGTGTGAGGTGATTGAAAGGAGCTGAAGCATTGTGTGAGGTGACTGAAAGGAGTTGAAGCGTTGTGTGAGGTGACTGAAAGGAGCTGAAGCGTTGTGTGAGGTGACTGAAAGGAGCTAAAGCGTTGTGTGAGGTGACTGAAAGGAGCTGAAGCGTTGTGTGAGGTGACTGAAAGGAGCTGAAGCATTGTGTGAGGTGATTGAAAGGAGTTGAAGCATTGTGTGAGGTGATTGAAAGGAGTTGAAGCGTTGTGTGAGGTGACTGAAAGGAGCTGCAGTGTTGTGTGAGGTGACTGAAAGGAGCTGAAGTGTTGTGTGAGGTGACTGAAAGGAGCTGAAGTGTTGTGTGAGGTGACTAATAGGAGTTGAAGCGTACCAGCTCTGAAGGTGTCGGCACAGATCAGGCAGGTCTTCCAGCCCTTCCTTTGGTAATAATAGGCCAGCTGCAGGAAACAAAGCACACAGTTTGACAAAACTAGAATGCAAACAACACCACTACAGGGGGCGGGGTCTGTCTACACAGGGGGCGGAGTTATGTTTCAGAATGTGTGATGTCACCTTGGAGCAGGTTGTAGTTTTCCCACTGCCCTGCAGACCAACAAACATGATGACGTTGTTCTTTCCTTTTGTGGGAGTCCAGGCCTTCACACCGGGGTCCACCAGCTGGAGATACACACAGTATACACATACGATGTCGACATAATATACACAGTACACACACAGTATACACACATAATATACACAGTGGTTAATTCTCAGATTACAAAAACTAGAAGTTTAGGCAAATACACATGAATGTTTCAGGACTTTATATTACATGTGGCTCTTGTTTCTAAATGTTCTCAGTCCTGGTGAACTCATTCTTAGCTCCAGGACTCTTCCAGGTCTGAGGTTCTGACCTTGACGAGCTCCTTGAAGACGGCGTGTTGAATCATCCTCCTCTTGTTCAGACCTGAAGCCATCTCCTCCAGATCTATGGCAGCCCTGCAGGAACAAACCACAGACACACACAGAGAGACAGAGAGAGAGACAGAGACAGAGAGAACAGGGTTCAACCACAGCTGGACTTGACAGGACAGGACCAGGTCTAGATCCTGGATCAGGACTCACTTGACATTCTCTCTCAGCTGTTTGACCAGTTTGATGTTGACGTCGGCCTCCAAGAGGGCAGCACACACCTCCTTCAGCATGGCGTTCAGCACCTGGAACACAAACATCAGCGGTTTATTAATCCATGAATATTCTATATTAATTATCGGCCAATCAGAAACAGGGACATCGTCGGCCGCCGGTCACATGACGAGGTGTTACCTCCTCATTGATGATGGTGGCGTTGCTGAGAGACCTCAGCGCCGAGGTGATCTTCCTCCCGAGGTCGGCTAACACCATGATGACGTTCTGAGGTCTACCTGAAACACACGT
This sequence comes from Cebidichthys violaceus, assembly GCF_023349555.1. Taxonomy (NCBI): domain Eukaryota; kingdom Metazoa; phylum Chordata; class Actinopteri; order Perciformes; family Stichaeidae; genus Cebidichthys; species Cebidichthys violaceus. Next base: position 750,443 of record NW_027176961.1, read on the forward strand.
GATGTCACAGCTCTGGTGATGTCATCAAAGCAACACCGACCTTCAGAAGCGATCATTAATAATCATGTTTATCACATGAGGAACATTGATCTTCATCAATAACATGACTGAGGTTACCTTGTCTCCCTGTGTGTGTGTGTATGTGTGTGCGTGTGTGGAGGAGAACCTCCTACTGAGCACGCTCAGTCAGTCAGCAGGTCAGCTGACAGGTGAAGGTCTCAGCAAGCAGCGACACACTTCCTGTTCTGAGGAGAGAAGAAGAAAAGTCAACCAATCAGCTGATGAGGTCTTCTTCATCCTCACCTCCTCTATTCACGGCTTAGCCCCACCCACAAGAGAGGAGAGAGGTGTCGAGGAGTCAAGGATAGAGGATCTCAGTCTGGTACACACACACACACACACACACACACACACACACACACACACACACACACACACACAATCATCATTCTTCTAAACTTTTTATTTGATAGTGCTCTAAGGTTTAGAACTACAGCTCCCACAATGCCTCTGGGGATACACAGTGGTGGTTACTGTTGCCATGGATACAGTGAGTCTGACTGATCTGAGATCTTTAATGATGATGTCATCATGTGCGTCATGAGGAAGACGTTCTCCATTGTGATGTAAAGCGGCCATGTTGTTTGTTTTGATGATAAACTAATGAAACTTTTATTTATTATTATTATTATTATAATACTTAAGGATTCATGAGGTCGTCTGACGTCAGACAATATAATCTATTTATAGTATTATTGATTAATGACGTCATTCAATCTAAAACAGAAACAATAACGATGATTTTAGGTTTAACATGTTTAAATGTTTACAGGATACAGATGAACTTCATGTAATCAATACATACATACATACATACATACATATTATCGATCAGTACGTTTCACAGACGTTATTGATCTCTGACGTGGACACGTTACATTGTATAGTTTCATCTTTTTAACCCGTGAAAACACAACAGAGTTCAGTCATTTAAAGCACGTCATCTCATCGATACATATTGATTAGTCATCGAGTATCAGTGTGAAAGAAGCGACAACATGTCGGCAGTTTACAGCGCTCCTCGGTGCTAACGTTAGCTTAGCATCTAGCCGTCCCCGTTGGCCCGGAGCAGAGCTAGCAGCTTACACCGTGTAGCTAACGGGCACATTAACGGGTGTTAAGGAACAGAGACACGTTACACGAAGAAGAATCGCTACCGACTTACCGACTGTCGGTGTGTTTGATCAAACATTCAGCTGGAAAACACCGGAAGTCTTCAGAGCAACGTCATCCAATCAGAACCGACCCGGAAACAATAACGGCGTCTTCTTCTTTTGCTCTGCATTTAACGGTAGATTTAAACACACTACTGCCACCTGCTGGACTCAGGAAAAGATTTCAAACAATTAATAATGATTATATATAATATATATATATATATATATATATATATATATATATATATATATATATATATATACTGTATACTGTATATATAGTATATAGTATACAGTTGTCCTTTCCTAACTCCTCATGAGCTCTCCTTCACATCTTTTCTAACGTCCTTTCCTAACCAGGAGAAGTGGTTAGGAGGAGACTACAGACCTCTACAGGCTCCAGACCTGTAGAGGTCCTCAGCAGTGGGTCTGAACTGTAAACGCGTTTGTCTCAATAAAGTTTTTCAAAATAAAAAACACAACTGCTTCCGAGGTGAGCTCTGATTCTTAAGGTGGTCTGAACACTTCACGAGGAGGAAGACGTTCAGACCGTAACGCTAAAGGTCCGACGTCACACTTGTTTTTAGACGTCACATTTGAATAGTGACGTCATCCGTACAGGTGATAGACAGACAGACAGATAGACTGATAGATAGACAGACTGACAGACAGACAGACAGGTAGACATACAGGTAGACAGGTACTTTATTAACATGAATTTATCTGAAGCAAAGTCAGAAATAAAGAAGCTGCTGAACGAAGTGAAGCCGAGTGACGTAGGCAGACTGATGACGTGGATCCGGAGCTCAGGTACACTCACCTGTTCACAGAGTTTATTATTGTTATTATTATTATTAATATTATTATTAGTAGTAGTACTGACTTTTCACCTGATAGAGGACTCACCTGTTCACCTGATAGAGGACTCACCTGTTCACCTGATAGAGGACTCACTTGTTCACCTGATAGAGGACTCACCTGTTCACCTGATAGAGGACTCACTTGTTCACCTGATAGAGGACTCACTTGTTCACCTGATAGAGGACTCACCTGTTCACCTGATAGAGGACTCACCTGTTCACCTGATAGAGGACTCACCTGTTCACCTGATAGAGGACTCACCTGTTCACCTGATAGAGGACTCACCTGTTCACCTGATAGAGGACTCACTTAATAATACTTCTTGTTTCTGCAGACGAGTTTGACGACTTTCTGTCAAACAATCAGACGAAAATTCTGCAGAACATCTCTGAAGATCTGAGAGGAATTCTTCCTCCGGATGCAATGTTGTCCTCTGAGAGTACTGCTTATAACAAGGTACTACTACTGTACTACTGTAGTTCTGATGATGATGATGAAGGTGTCAATGATGATGATGATGATGATGATGATGTCATTGATAATGGTGTCACAGATGCAGCAGTGCTCTCGGCCCACGGTCCACGTTGACAGCTTTCTCTATGATGAGGACCAGGTGGACTCTCTGTGTGAGGAGGGAACCATGAGTCGGTCCTACTGTCTCACCTGTGGATCCCACAGAACCGCCCCTCTGGGTCAGAACTCATCTTCACCTTCATCATCCCACACATGAGGTCTGTCACTTCTTCATCATCTTCATCCTCCTCTTCTTCCTCCTCAGACTTCATCTCTCACTCGTTCTCCATATTAGAGCTTCGGTTCCTGTTTGAGAACGTTCTTCCAGACCTGAGCGGTCGGCTGCTGGTGGACGTGGGCTCCAGACTGGGAGCTGTCCTGTACGGGGTCAGTGGAGAGCATGCTAACGTTCAGACATGTTAGCATGCTAACACACTAACATGCTAACACACTAACATGCTAACACACGAACACACTAACACACTAACACGCTAACACACTAACACGCTAACACACTAACATGCTATCACACTAACATGCTAACACACTAACATGCTAACATACTAACATGCTAATACACTAACATGCTAATACACTAACATGCTAATACACTAACATGCTAATACTAACATGGTAACAAGCTGACAGACAATGTACTAATGTGTGTGTGTGTGTGTGTGTGTGTGTGTGTCTCCAGGGTTACGTGTTCAGTTCTTCCTCTCAGCTGATTGGTTTAGAGATCAGTGAGGAGTTTGTTAAACTGCAGAAAAACATCCTTGAGAAATACAAGATGACGGATCGAATCCAGGTACACACACACACACACACACACACACACACACACACACACACACACACACACACACTCACTCACTCACACATAATAAACAGTAGAACTTTGTTCTCCTCCAGGTTCTCCACACTGACGTCCTCCTGCAGAATGTTCTGCTGCAGAAAGCAGACGTTCTCATCATGAACAACGTCTTTGAGTTCTTCATGGAACCCAGTGAACAAGTCAGGTACACACCTACACACACCTACACACACCTACACACACACACACACACACACACACACACACACACACACACACCTACACACACACACACACACACACACCCACCTACACACACACCCACCTACACACACACACACACACACACACACACACACACCCACACACACCTACACACACATCTACACACACACACACACACACACACACACACACACACCTACACACACACACCTACACACACACCTACACACACATCTACACACACACACCTACACACACACCTACACACACACACCTATACACACACACACACAAACACCTACACACCCACCTACACACACACACCTACACACACACACCTACACACACCTAAACACACCTACACCTACACACACCTAAACACACCTACACCTACACACACCTAAACACACCTACACCTACACCCACCTACACACACCTACACACACCTAAACACACATAATTGTATTATGAATAAAATGTTAATGAGATTTTGAATGAGGTTTTCACTTGTGTGTTTGTGTGCGTGTGTGTGTGTTCAGAGCGTGGAGGTTCATCATGGAGAACTTCAGGAAGAAAGGTTCTCTGCTGGTCTCTGTTCCCGGTCTACAGGAGAGTCTGAACAGTCTGCAGGTGAAGAGGTTAAAGTACATGAAGTATACGTTTACCCCTGACCCCTGTAGCTCCGCCCCTCCTCCTCCAGTTGCTGATGTCATGATAGCGTGATGACATCACAGGTGATGGAGACTGTGGGCGTGTCGGTGTGATGTCAGAGGTCTGGGTCTAGTGAGGCGGTGCAGGTTCAGGACTTGACCACTTCCTGTTTGTGTCCAGCAGGAACCGCTGCAGCCCGGCTGGGTGGAGGAGCTTCCTGTGGACCACGACGTGTACCTGGGCCAGGACTCGGACCCGGAGGCTCTGAGACAGATCCACCTGTACAGGGTCCTCTGATCCAGACCAGAGATCTGATAGGAGTCTTGCTGGTTCTGAACTATGTTCCTCTGTTTCACTTTCAATAAAGTTTTTTTTATCTTTTCTTTTGTTGACGTTTCTTTGAACCACAGAGTTCTGGAGGAATCCTCCGCTCTGATTGGCTGCTGCTGCTGTCATCCTTCTCAATGAATGTTAGTCCTTTAAGACCACAGGGGACCCTGTCTCTCTGAACCTACTGGTTCTAGACCCATCCACACCGGTCCAGACTGTATTATATATTATATATATTGTATGTTATATTTATTGTATGTTATATTTATTATATATTATATTTATTATGTATTATAGATTATATATTATAGATTATATTTATTATAGATTATATATTATAGATCATATTATAGATTATATTTATTATAGATTATATTTAATATATATTATTAATATTATTATTAATTATATTTCATTTCTACTTATTTTCTTCGTGTGTGGAACTCTCTGATGACGCATCGCCTCCTGCTGTCACTCACTCTGCGTCATCACGTCACAGCTTCCTGCCGCTCATTACTCTGACGTCAGCCGGGCCGTTTTCAAGGTAACAATTGGCTGGCAGCGGAGGAGCGGCGGGACGGCCGACCAATGGACGCCGAGGAGGAGAGTGGAGCCCCGCCCACTCCGTGAGGTGCGTTCACGTGCACACCACAGCTCGGAAATCAATTATTGAACATTATTATCAAGTATACTATATATATATAGATATATATATATATTTATTTATAAAGTGTATCATATGATTTATTTCTCTAACATGAGTTCGAACCTATTGATTTATGTAAATCAGGAGAGCTGACGTCATGAAACACCAAAGAAGAAGAAGAACAACAACAACAACAACAACAAACAGAATGGGTTTGATATCCAGAATATAACTTCTATATGAAGTTTATTTATTTGTTATTGTATTATTGTGTTTAAATGATAACTGTCATAAAGTCATGATGTCACACACTCTAGTACGGTAGGTGGCGGTAATGAACCTTACACGTTGGTTTGTAGTCCGCCAATAAACTGAAAGAAGAAGAAGAAGAAGAAGAAGAAGAAGAAGAAGAAGAAGAAGAAGAAGAAGAAGAAGAAGAAGAAGAAGAAGAAGAAGAAGAACTAGTAGAATAACAGGAACACTGAGATTTCCCAGCTCCGTGAGGGTCCGTGAAGGGAACGAAAACTTGGTCAACAAGCCGCTGGTGTTGAGCGGGACTACTTCTTCTTCTTCTTCTCCGGGACTTTGTACCGGGGGATTAACCGTCCAGCGCTACACGGTACTCGGTGAAGTCCACCGGAGACGTGTTAGTACCGTGTTTGTACCGAGTTAGTACCGGGTTTGTACCTGGTTTGTACCGGGTTTGTACCGGTAGAGTCGGTGAACCTCGCGGCGCCATGTGGGCAGATTAACGGACTCCTAACAAAAGACCCGCGAGGCTGCTTCCGCGCGGCTTCTGCTCCGTTTCCCTCCGGTTCCCTCGTGAGACCGAACTTTTTTTTTTTTTTTTGTTACCTGCGGTCCGGTCCGGGGTCTCAGGTTCGGTTCTTTGTGACCCGGTTTCCCTCCTTTTTTGTTGTTGTTTAGTTTCAAAGAGATGCCGCTCCTCCACCGGAAAGCCTTCGTCCGGCAGAGACCTCCAGCAGACCTGAGACCAGAAGAGGAGGTCTTCCTCTGCAAGATCACCCACGAGATCTTCAGGAGCTACGAGTGAGTACCTGTCTCACACCTGTCCGAAACCTGTCCCTCGCCTGTCCTAGACCAGTTCCTCACCTGTCCTAGACCAGTCCTACACCTGACCCTCACCTGTCCTAGTCCTGTCCCTCACCTGTCCTAGACCATTCCTACACCTGTCCCAGACTTGTCCTAGACCACTCCTACACTTGTCCCACACCTGTCCTAGACCTGTCCCCACCTGTCCTAGACCTGTCCACACCTGTCCTAGACCTGTTCCCACCTGTCCTGAATTTAAAAGTGGTCTCAGCTGATGAACAGGTGAACGTCTCCATCCAGAGTCTCACACAGGTAGCTTGTTGTTTCTGGTGGACAGGTGTAATGTTAGCTAGCTAACAAGCTAACAGTTAGCTAGCTAACAGCGTTAGTCGGTAGCTGAGTGGGACGGGCTTGCTGCCACTGAGACTGTGACTCAGCAGGTTTTTAGTTATTACACTCTACTGTGAGGTTTATAGTTATTACACTATACTGTCAGGTTTATAGTTATTACACTCTACTGTCAGGTTTATAGTTATTACACTATACTGTCAGGTTTATAGTTATTACACTCTACTGTTATTACACTTTACTGTCAGGTTTATAGTTATTATACTCTACTGTTATTACACTATACTGTCAGGTTTATAGTTATTACACTATACTGTTATTACACTTTACTGTCAGGTTTATAGTTATTACACTCTACTGTTATTACACTCTACTGTCAGGTTTATAGTTATTACACTCTACTGTCAGGTTTTTAGTTATTACACTCTACTGTCAGGTTTATAGTTATTACACTCTACTGTCAGGTTTATAGTTATTACACTCTACTGTCAGGTTTATAGTTATTACACTCTACTGTCAGGTTTATAGTTATTACACTCTACTGTCAGGTTTATAGTTATTACACTATACTGTGAGGTTTATAGTTATTACACTCTACTGTTATTACACTTTACTGTCAGGTTTATAGTTATTACACTCTACTGTCAGGTTTATAGTTATTATACTATACTGTCAGGTTTATAGTTATTATACTATACTGTCAGGTTTATAGTAGTGATGGTTTCTTCAGAAGGGGGGCAACTCTGGGAACGCATCCTGAAACTACAGAGGTGTGGGGGGGGTGGGGGAGGAAAGGAAGGAGTTCAGTCACAATAGGCTGAAGAAGAGGGGAGGGATCGGGTCAAGGGAGCACGTGGTGGGGCGGTTACATGGGATGAGGACCTAGTTAGTGGAGAGGGGGGAGGGAGGGAGAGGTTAGCAGTAGAACAGCGTCTAGTGAAGATAACATCCAGCTGGTAGGAGGAGAAGAGGAGAGGTAAAGGTCAAAGGAGGAGTGGAACTCCTCAGTGAGTTCTTTGAGAGGACCATCCTGTGTAACAGTCTCTCCTCCCTCCTCTCTCCTCAGTGAGTTCTTCGAGAGGACCATCCTGTGTAACAGTCTGGTGTGGAGCTGCTGTCTGACGGGTCGTGCTGGTCTTACCTACCTGGAGGCGGTGGAGAGCGAGCGGAGAGCCTCCGTGAGCCTTCAGACCTTCTCCAGGTCTCTGCTGGTCCCTCTGCTCCACCTGGCCTCTCTGAGCCACCGCTGCAGACTGACGGAGCTCTGTGAGGACGTCTACACCTTCAGCAAGGACCGCTTTTTCCCCGGGGAGACGGTGGACGTGGTGGGACGCAACGGGGCCAGGTACGGGGGGGGGGGGGGTAATGTTCTTATTATGATGATAACTCTGGATGTGAGAGAGTAATAATAAAGTGTGTGTGTGTGTGCGCGCGCGCGCAGACATGTGTGTGAGATCCTCCAGGTCCTCTCTCCTCACTCCAGCACTAACGGACGTCCCAAAGCAGCCGAGGACACCATCGTCATCAGTGACAGCGACGAGGAGGTCAAAGCACAGGTCAATGGGTCAGTAGGTCCTCATGGAGTCTAGCCCCGGTGCATTGTGGGTAATCTAGGCAAAGAATGTTTGGAATATAAAATAGGATTTCTGTTCCTCTAAAAGTGTGTGTGTGTGTGTGTGTGTGTGTGTGTGTGTGTGTGTGTGTGTGTGTGTGTGTGTGTGTGTGTGTGTGTGTCTCAGCAGGAAGAAGAGGAAGAAGCCTCTGAGTCCGTCAGTGTTTAAATACTCCGTGAGGATGATGAAGGCCGAACACACGGAGCCGTTCACTGTGAAAGCCAATCAGATCAGGTGAGAGGAGGTGACATCATCCATACCGTCTGTCTGCTGTGTGTGAACAGACAGACAGGCTGCTCGTCACGTGACTGAGTGACTGAGTGACTGAATGACTGAATGTCTCTCTCTGATGTTCAGTCGCAGGAAGACCAGCGTGTCCAAAGAGAGACTGAAGCTTCTGTTCAAACAACACTGTGAACCTCACAATGGAACCATCGTCCTCAAGGTGACAACCACACACACACACACACACACACACACACACACACACACACACACACACACACACACACACACACACACACACACACACACACATATATACACTGTATATACATACTTCTCATGATGGCATGCCACTTCCTGTGTGCTGATGTCACTTCCTGTCTCTCAGCCCTCCACAGTGATGAAGTACCGGCTGTCTGAACAATCCTTCTCTCAGTTCTTCCCTGATGAGCCCCCCCTCTTCCCCTTCAGCCCCCCCTCTAAAGGAGGAGGGCGGGGCTCACCTGGACAGGTGAGTGATGATGATGATGATGTGAGGAAGAGTTCATACATCGGATCAGTTTAATGTGACATTTCTAGTGTTTGTACTTCATGTTATTGATCAGTAATACAAGTGTAGTTTAAGTAGTAGTAGAAGTATTTAGTATACGTGTATATAAGGGTACGTAGTAGTGTGTGAAGCAGTATAAATATTTAGAGTGTGTGTGTGTGTGTGTGTGTGTATACGTAGTATAAGTACACAATGTGTCTACAGGCGAGCTCGTCGCTCATCAAAGCGGCAGCCGAGGAGAAGCTGAAGCTGCTGCAGCAGAAGGAGGACAGAGAGAGGATAAAGGAGGAGCAGAGGAGGAGGTTTGAGGAGGAGAAACAGAAGAGGAGGCAGGAGAAGGAGCTCAGGAAGCTGGAGATGGACAGGGTGAGGTTTAGATTTATAATAAAGATTATAATATGTATTATTAATAATATATTATATTTATAATTAATAACAATGACATTAATATCATTTATTATTATAAATAATGATGATTATAATATTTATTAATGATTATTTATTAATAATAAATATTATTATATTTATTATTATTATATTTATTATAAATAATACATATTATTATATTTATTATTATTAATGATTATTATATTTATTATATATATTACATATTATATTTATTATTATTATATTTATTATTAATGATTATTATATGTATTATAAATAATACATATATTTATTATTAATGATTATAATATTTATTAATAATACATATATTTATTATTAATGATTATTATTATATTTATTATTATTAATGTATTATTCTACGTTTGGTGGTGATGTTCAGGAACGAGAGAAGCTGAAGGAGGAGAAGAAGAAATACGCTGAGCGACTGAAACTGTGGAACAAGCCTCGAGAAGACATGGAGTGTGAAGACCTGAAGGTCAGTGAACGCACCACAGAGCTGTCTGTCTGCTCTGTAGAGAGACGGGTTATTCATCCACAATGTATGTGCTGGTTCCACCAGGATCTGCCCAGTCCGGTTCCAGTGAAGACCCGTCTTCCGGCCCAGCTCTTTGGTGAAGCTCTGATGGTTCTGGAGTTCTTGAGGGCCTTTGGAGAGGTCTTTCACCTGAAGGACGAGTTCCCCGATGGACTCTCTCTGGGTTAGAACTCCTCACAGCTAGACCAGGACCCTGTGGGTCCTTTCACAGTCCACTGGGTTAGAACTCCTCACAGCTAGACCAGGACCCTGTGGGTCCTTTCACAGTCCACTGGGTTAGAACTCCTCACAACTAGACCAGGACCCTGTGGGTCCACTCGGGTCCTGTGTTAGTGTTTTAAAGTGGAACCCAACACATGTTCTGTATAAGTCCATTCACCATGGGTTCTTCAAGACGTTCTAAGGTCTCACTGGTTAGAGATTAATGTGGATTTCTAGGTTCTCTGACAGTCCGTCCCGTCTGTCTCTCCACAGAGGTTCTGGAGGAGGCTCTGGTGGGTTCAGATCCTGAGGGTCCTCTCTGTGAATTGCTGTTCTTCTTCCTGTCGGCCATCTTTCAGGCTCTGGACGAAGAGCAGGAGGACATAGCTAAAGAGCAGGCTGAAGGTCTGATACACTTACATACGTACTCATTCTAGTGTGTGTATAACGTGTGTGTGTGTGTGTGTGTGTGTGTGTGTGTGTGTGTGTATGTATATATAATGTGTGTGTGTGTGTGTGTGTGTGTGTGTATAACGTGTGTGTGTGTGTGTGTATAACATGTGTATACTTTGTGCTGTTGTCTATGTGCAGACCTGTCGGAGGCTCTGGATGATGACTGTGATGCCACCCAGTCTGCGCTCAGTGCCGTCGCCTCATTGGCTGCCTCGTGGTCTCAGCTGCACCAGGGCTGTGGTCTAAAGCAGTTGGACCTGGACAGCTGCACCCTCTCAGAGATCCTCCGGCTGCACATCTTGGCGTCCGGCGCCGACTGTTACCACGGAAACGCCAAGTTCCGCTACCAGAAGCAGGGCGGGTTCACGCCGATAGACGACCCGTGTGTGGAGCTACGATTGGCCGAGCCGGCGCTGCTGAAGAGACTGACGAACACCTCTGTGTACGACCTCACGGCAGGTTAGTTAATGATTGGTTATTGACGTGTCGTTGTGTTTAGAGGAGAAGCTGAGGATCCTACAGGCTCTAGAAGTGTATTGGCGTGTTATTGACGTGTCGGTGACGTGTTTAGAGGAGAAGCTGAGGATCCTACAGGCTTTGGCGGGGAAGCTGCTGACGTTGGCCTCCAGCAGAGACCTGATAGAAGACTGTGTGGAGGATCAGAGATCAGCTAGACAGGAACTGAGAGAAATCAGAGCTGAACAACACCGCAGAGGCAGAGAGGAGGCAGCACACAGGTACACTATGTACATACAGGTATACACTCAGGTACACTATGTACACACAGATATATACACACACAGGTACACTATGTACACACAGGTACACACACACACAGGTACACTATGTACACACAGGTATACACACACACAGGTGCACTATGTACACACAGGTATATACACACACACACACACACACAGGTACACTATGTACACACAGGTATATACACACACACACACACACACAGGTACACTATGTACACACAGGTATACACACACAGGTACACTATGTACACACAGGTATACACACACACACACAGGTACACTATGTACACACAGGTACACTATGCACACACAGGTATACACACAGGTACACACACACACAGGTACACTATGTACACACAGGTATACACACACACAGGTGCACTATGTACACACAGGTATATACACACACACACACACACACAGGTACACTATGTACACACAGGTATACACACACAGGTACACTATGTACACACAGGTATACACACACACACACAGGTACACTATGTACACACAGGTACACTATGCACACACAGGTATACACACAGGTATACACACACAGGTACACTATGTACACACAGGTATATACACACACACACACACACAGGTACACTATGTACACACAGGTATACACACAGGTACACTATGTACACACAGGTACACTATGCACACATAGGTATACACACACACACACACACACACACACACACACAGGTATACACACACACACACAGGTATACACACACAGGTACACTATGTACACACAGGTATATACACACACACACAGGTACACTATGTACACACAGGTATACACACACACAGATACACTATGTATAGACACACACACCGGTACACACAGGTATACACACACAGGTACACTATGTACACACAGGTACACTATGTACGTGGGTTTGAACACAACGATGAATTGAAACAGTTCTAATCGTCTTTTCCTTTTCAGGGTCCGTGTCCGTAAAGAGGAGAAGCTGAGGGAGCAGGAGATGAGGCTGAAGAAGGAGAGACTGAGGGAGCAGGAAGTGAAGGGAGGACTCAACATCAACAGGTACGACTCATCATGTGTCTCCTTGATTGATTCCTTCATCAGTCACTAGAAAAGTTGTGAACATGTTGTCTGTGTCTGTAGTGAGACTCCTGTAGACCTCACTGAGGAAGACGAGGAGCAGAACTCTTCACCCAACAAGAAGAAGATGAAGGGTAAAAAATACGGGAAATCTCAACTCTCTCCTCCTTTCTGCTGAGTCATGAGTGTCTCCTCTTTTCTGCTGAGTCGTGAGTGTCTCCTCCTCTTTTCTGCTGAGTCGTGAGTGTCTCCTGTCTCCTCCAGCTAAAGTCAACCAGAGAGATGACCCTAGGACCTCTGACTCTAAACCCCCATCGTGCCCCCCCGGCGCCCTGAGTGCAGAGGAGCAGGAGAAGGTCAGGAACATGATGTTTTGTTTAATGTATAAATGAGGACAGTTAACTCCGTAGACTCGGAGTGATCGTAGCGTCTCCTTCTTTGTGCCGCAGGTTCAAGAGCTGCAGGAGCGAATCCAGAAGGCAGCGGCCTGCACCTGCCTGCTGCCGCTGGGCCGAGACCGGCTGTACCGCCGCTACTGGCTCCTCCCCTCAGCCTCTGCCCTGTTCGTAGAGGACGACTGCTTCGGCCTGACAGAGGACATGCTGCGTCCACAGCCCACACCTGCACAGGACGCCACGGCCAAGATGGAGGACGAGGAGGCGGTCCAGAAGGAGGAGGAGGAGGTCAAGGACGAGCCCGCCGAGGGGAGGTGGGTTATTTTGGTCCCGTTTGTTTTTAATTTTAGGAGCTCAGGTGTTCAGACAGCGTTTCTAATTATGATTAAAAAAAAAAACACATCCTCCTGGACAGTGCTGGCTCAAGCCCCGCCCCCCTCCACACCTGTGGGCCGCCAGTGAAACGTCTCAACCAATGGTTCTTCTACACCTCAGTGGAGGAGGTGGATCAGCTGATCGAGGCTCTGAACCCCCGAGGTCACAGAGAGAGCGGCCTGAAGGAGGCGCTGCTGCAGGAGAGAGACAGACTGACACACCTGCTGCAGAACTGTGACAGGAACAAGTACAGTTACACAGGTACGTGTACTCAAGTACATGTACACAGGTACAAGTACATACACACAGGTAGACGGGTACCTACACACAGGTACCTACACACTGGTACACACACATACTGGTACATACACACTGGTACATACACACTGGTAGACGGTACATACACACTGGTACACACACACTGGTACATACCCACTGGTACATACCCACTGGTAGACGGTACATACACACTGGTACACACACACACACACACACACACTGGTACACACACACACACACACACACACTGGTACACACACACACTGGTACATACACACTGGTAGACGGGTACCTACACACTGGTACCTACACACTGGTACGTCTATAAACTGGAGAATATTCACACGGGTAAATTACCTGTAATCACTCACCTGTCCGGTTTGTCCAGATGATCTGGAGTCGTCTCGATCTGTCCCAGAATGCACCTCTGCAGCTGAGACTCTGATGGAGGGGAGACTGAGAGACCTGCTGTTGGACATAGAGGACCGAATCCACCAGGGAACCCTGGGAACCCTGAAGGTACTCGCGCACGCACGCACGCACGCACGCACACACACACACCTGGTGAACACAGAGAACCAGACACAGCAGGTAACCTCACACTCACCTGTTTATCTCTCTCTCTCCGTCTGTGCTCAGGTGATGGACAGACAGGTGTGGCGCTCAGCGCTGGAAGCTGGAAACTACGAGCTGCTGTGTTTTGACGGCAGAGAGAGCGGAGGGATGAATGGACGAGTGGAACCCATGGAGGTGGACTCACCTGTCCACCTGAGAGCCAGAGACAGGTACACAGACGCACAGCTGAAGATATGACTTGATGGATTTCAAGCTGACAGGCTCCTCCTCCTCAGAACCACCGTTTATGACCCTGTTGACAGATGTGTCTTTGACAGGCTACAGGAGTTGAGGTCGGGCAGCGTGGTGGCGGCGAGCAGCAGCGGCGGCGGGACTCCTCAGCTGGTCGGCAGCTCGGTACGAATCCTGGCTCAGGCCCTGACTCACATTGAGCAAGGCATCGAGAGGCGCTTCATCAAAGCTCCGCTGGGTGAGTCCTATGATCAGACTGTAAGACTGATACAAATACACAGGAGAAGTTTACCGCTCATCACGTTCATGACAGACAGATGATGTGATATGTGAACAGTCTGTAGTCCTCTTCATGACCATCTACTTGTTCTACAGGTCAGAGTATGTTTACATGTTCTCTGGTTCTTCACAGGAGACGAAGACTCAAAGAAAGACCAGAAGAACAAGAGGAACAAGAAGAAGGACGAGGACCAGGCCAGTGATGGTAGGACTTCCTGTTTAAGGACAGACTCTAAAACGATTATTTATATTAATATTAAGTCTCTCAGTAGAATCATATTCTGGTCTGACCTCATTAACAGCTGTGAAGAGTTTCAAGTCAGCAGAAAACTCACTGTCTCTCTCTGTCCGTCTGTCTGTCTGTCTCTCTCTGTCTGTCCGTCTGTCTTCAGACGGCAGTGACAGCGGTCGGGTCACTAAGACCGTGTTGGAGCGATGGAGGGAGTCTCTTCAGATCTGCTCAAGTCTGTCTCAGGTCAGAAAAAACCCTCATTATTTTTAATTTTCTTGTATCGAAAAACATTTGGTTTCTCTTCCAACACTTTTAATAACAATGTGAGTCTGTCAGTGGAGAAAACAAACACTTTTATATGTTTCAGTTGGTAAAGTTCACATTGTCTCTGCTGGACACGTTGGACACTGGAGTAGCTGTTATTCTATGAGATACTGTGGTGTGTTTATTGTGGGTTTGACATGCTGATGTTTGTGTCCAGGTGTTTGTCCACCTCTCCAGTCTGGAGAGAAGTGTCCTCTGGTCTCGCTCCATCCTCAATGCTCGCTGTCGCATCTGCAGACGCAAAGGAGACGCCGACAACATGCTGCTGTGTGACAGCTGTGATCGAGGACACCACACCCACTGTCTGAGGCCCCGGCTCAAGGTACGCTAACCACACCCACTGTTTGAGGCCCCGCCGCTAGGCTCTGTATTAGCATCATGCTAACATTAAACAAAATGTTATCTGCTTGTCTTTAGTCGGTTCCAGAAGGGGACTGGTTCTGTCCAGACTGTCGACCCAAACAGAGATCAAGTCGCCTCCCGTCTCGTCAACGTTCTTCTATTGATGAGGAAGAGGAGGAGCTAGAAGAGGAAGAAGAAGAGGAGGAGGAGTCGGAGGAAGAAGAAGAAGAGTCGGAGGAAGAAGAGTCAGAGGATGAGGAGGAGGAGGAGGAGGAGGAGGAGGAGGAGGAGGAAGAAGCAGCAGTAGTGAGGTAAGTGTGGAAATATTCCACCTTGTCTATTTACTGTGAGATCAGTCTCAAACAGCAGCTTCTTCTCTCTAAATCTCTGCAGAACCAAGAAAAACCTGGCCCCGCCCCCTAAAGGCAAGGGTCAACAGGCCACGCCCAAAGGTCAACCGGCCACTGCCAAGAACAGCACCCCCGCCTCAGCAGGGAAAAACGCATCGGCCTCCAAGTCAGTACCTGTTGTAGACTTGCTCCCAGTTTACTGTAGACCCTGATCCAGGATTACTGTAGACCTGAACCCGGTTTACTGTAGACCCTGCTCCCAGTTTACTGTAGACCCGATCCCAGTTTACTGTAGACCCTGCTCACGGTTTACTGTAGACCTGATCCAGGTTTACTGTAGACCCGATCCCAATTTACTGTAGACCCGATCCCAGTTTACTGTAGACCCTGCTCCCAGTTTACTGTAGACCCGATCCCGGTTTACTATAGACCCGATCCCAGTTTCCTGTAGACCCTGCTCTTGGCTTACTGTAGACCCTGCTCCCGGTTTACTGTAGACCCGATCCCGGTTTACTGTAGACCCGATCCCAGTTTACTATAGACCCGATCTCAGTTTACTGTAGATCCTGCTCACGGTTTACTGTAGACCCGATCCAGGTTTACTGTAGACCCTGATCCCAGTTTACTATAGACCCGATCCCAGTTTACTGTAGCTCTAATTCCCGATTCTATCCAATCACAGGTCCTCAGGTAAGAAGGCCACACCCCCCACTGTGAAGGCCAACATGTCTGCAGGTAAAGCTCCGCCCCGTTCCGGGAGTCGGGTCAGCGCCCGCCTGAGCCACGAGATCCTGGCACCAAATGGCAACACCAAAACCTCACTGGGTCAAACTGAGCCCCGCAAGAAACCACCAACAGGTAAACAACCAATCAACAGGTAAACACCTGCTGACAGGTTAACAACCAATCAACAAGTAAACGCCTGCTGACAGGTTAACAACCAATCAACAAGTAAACACCTGACAGGTTAACAACCAATCAACAGGTAAACACCTGCTGACAGGTTAACAACCAATCAATCAACAGTTGACGCTTGGCTTTGCAGATGTTAGTTCCTGCCTGTAGGTCTGAGAAGATGAACCAGACGATGATCAGAGTCCTGAAGCAGCACGGGGGACTGAGTGATATGCGTCCTCTATGACATATTTTATTTTATATGAGTTCTTTGCTGAGGGTTGCTCTGTTGAATCCCCGAGGACAACGAGCAGGGAGTCTGGGTGTTTGTGCTCCATGTGGTTGATCTGCTCAGCCAGGTGTTTGTGCTCCTCACTCACCTGAGGACGTAGACACCAGAATGAACGAGGAGAACTCCTGCGGTGAATGAACTGGTTTACAGTCTAAGAGTGTTTCTAAGTGAGAGCTGCATGGTTCCTTCAACACTGTGACATCCATACACCAACCGTCGTTCATATAGAAGCAGATTCCTCCTCGACCTCGTTTTCCCAGGACAGAACCGTTACGCGGTCCGCTCGGATAAGTTGGAAGCCCGGCAGGTGTAGTGCACTGTCCGGGATGTGCTCTCCGAGCCAGGGTTCAGTGAAGCACAGGGCGGCGGATCTGCTAAAGTCTGTGTTGGATCTATTGAGGAGCAGCAGCTCATCCGTTTTGTTGACAGGAGCGCAGCTCTTAATCCCGCTGACTCAGTTTAAATGGGCGCTCCCGCTCGCTTCCCCAAGTGGCGTCTCTGGTAAATCCCGAGGAGAGCCGCTGCTCCTCCGACTAGAAGCTCTGTGAAGCTTTCTGGTTCAATGATAAACGGTTTGACCGGTGTACTGACAGATGTTTAAAAGTTCTCTCTGCTGAATGTTATCAGAGAGGGAGAGACAAACAAACAAACAGAATCAGTACGAGAGGGCGCCGTACCGAGGCTGCATCTTCATATTCTACACACCTGTTCTATTCCACACACCTGTTCTATTCTACACACCTGTTCTATTCTACACACCTGTTCTATTCTACACACCTGTTCTATTATAAACACCTGTTCTATTCTACACACCTGTTCTATTCTACACACCTGTTCTATTCCACACACCTGTTCTATTCTACACACCTGTTCTATTCCACACACCTGTTTTATTCTACACACCTGTTCTATTCTACACACCTGTTCTATTATAAACACCTGTTCTGTTCTATTCTACACACCTGTTCTATTATAAACACCTGTTTTATTCTACACACCTGTTCTATTATAAACACCTGTTCTGTTCTATTCTACACACCTGTTCTATTATAAACACCTGTTTTATTCTACACACCTGTTCTATTATAAACACCTGTTCTATTCTACACACCTGTTCTATTATAAACACCTGTTCTATTCTACACACCTGTTCTATTCTTCACACCTGTTCTATTCTACACACCTGTTCTATTCTACACACCTGTTCTATTATAAACACCTGTTCTATTCTTCACACCTGTTCTATTCTACACACCTGTTCTATTATAAACACCTGTTCTATTCTACACACCTGTTCTATTCTACACACCTGTTCTATTATAAACACCTGTTCTATTCTACACACCTGTTCTATTATAAACACCTGTTTTATTCTACACACCTGTTCTATTATAAACACCTGTTTTATTCTACACACCTGTTCTATTATAAACACCTGTTTTATTCTACACACCTGTTCTATTATAAACACCTGTTTTATTCTACACACCTGTTCTATTATAAACACCTGTTCTATTCTACACACCTGTTCTATTATAAACACCTGTTCTATTCTACACACCTGTTCTATTCTTCACACCTGTTCTATTCTACACACCTGTTCTATTATAAACACCTGTTCTATTCTACACACCTGTTCTATTATAAACACCTGTTCTATTCTACACACCTGTTCTATTATAAACACCTGTTCTATTCTACACACCTGTTCTATTCTTCACACCTGTTCTATTCTACACACCTGTTCTATTATAAACACCTGTTCTATTCTTCACACCTGTTCTATTCTACACACCTGTTCTATTATAAACACCTGTTCTATTCTACACACCTGTTCTATTCTACACACCTGTTCTATTATAAACACCTGTTCTATTCTACACACCTGTTCTATTATAAACACCTGTTTTATTCTACAC
>NW_027176961.1:776915-866915 GCF_023349555.1 Cebidichthys violaceus
TGTGTGTGTGTGTGTATGTGTATGTATATGTATGCGTGCGCGCGTGTCTGAGGGCCTACAGGCTTCACCAGTTGTTAGGGTTAGTTAGTCTACTGGTTAGTTGGTTAGTGTTACTAGTGATCAGCCTGTTGGTGGTAACTAACCAGTATCAGTAACCAGTTAAACCAGCAGAGAACTAACTGTTGTTTTAATTAGTTGTTTATTTGTAATCATTTATTATATATTTCACATTATATTTTATGTATATTTTACATTATATTTTATATTATATTTTATCATAGTTCATATTGAATAAAAACTCACTCAGATTCATCACTTATTATTTTAATATTTTATCAAATTAAATCAGTTTGTGTATCAGTCAGCTGTACTCACTTTACTGCAGTACAAGTACTATTACTACTGTTTAAAATGAGCGTCAGAGTAAAAGTACTTTTTAAGCAGAAGTACTCCTTTCATAGTGTTGTATAATACTATGATATTATTCTGTTTAAATACTAATGAATTCAGTCTGAGATACTTCAAATACCACTGGTTGTATTACTACAGTATACTTCTACTACTGATTGAGTAGAATACTGTAGTAGTATACTGTATACTGTAGTACTACATCATATCTCAGGAGTACATCATGTGTCCTTTCATGGAAACAGCAAGTACAGTTATTAAATAAACGTAGTAAAAAGTACCATATTTCCTGTGAGATGTAGTAGAAGTACATGGAATACTGAAGTAAAGTACAACTACCTCAACACTGATACAAGTACCTGATAAATGATTATTGATCAATTGATTATCATCGTGAATCAGAATCTGAAATAATATAATATAAAATATAATAGTAGTAGTATAAATATAATAATATTATAAAAAATAATAGTATAACATATAATAATAGTAGTATAAAATCATATCTAGCTGCTATCTTTAGCTAAATAATAGCTGTCTGTCTGTCCAGCTGCTAGCTGTCTCTCTGTCCAGCTGCTAGCTGTCTGTCTGTCTGTCCAGCTGCTAGCTGTCTGTCTGTCTGTCCAGCTGCTAGCTGTCTGTCTCTCTGTCCAGCTGCTAGCTGTCTGTCTGTCTCGCTAATAGCATGATAGCTAGCAGCTAGAGAGATAGCTAGCTAATTAATATGAAGCAGCTGTCACATGTCCTCCTCTGAACCAATCACACATGTCCCCTCAGGCGTCGGGCGTGACAGTGAACGATGAGGTCATCAGGGTGTTCAACGACATGAAGGTGAGGAAGTCTTCGTCCGTGGACGAGGTGAAGAAGAGGAAGAAGGCCGTGCTGTTCTGTCTCAGCGAGGACAAGAAGAAGATCATCGTGGAGGAAGGTAAACAGATCCTGGTGGGAGACATCGGGGAGACCGTGGAGGACCCCTACGCCTGCTTCGTTAAGCTCCTCCCACCCAACGACTGTAGATACGGGCTGTACGATGCCACCTACGAGACCAAGGAGTCCAAGAAGGAGGACCTGGTCTTCATCTTCTGGTAAGACCTGTAGACCTTTAGGATCAGGGACCTGGTCTTCATCTTCTGGTACAGTTAGACCTGTAGACCTTTAGGACCAGGACCTGGTGTTCATCTTCTGGTACGGTTAGACCTGTAGACCTTTAGGACCAGGACCTGGTGTTCATCTTCTGGTACGGTTAGACCTGTAGACCTTTAGGACCAGGACCTGGTGTTCATCTTCTGGTACGGTCCTCTGGGTTCATCTTTTACCACCTATCCATCACCAGATCCTGCTCCAGTCCCTCTTTGTTTACCTGTCTGTCTGTCTGTCTGTCTGTCTGTCTCTCTCGCTGTCTGTCTCTCTCTCTCTTTGTTTACCTGTCTGTCTCTCTCTTTGTTTACCTGTCTGTCTCTCTGTCTCAGTAAAGAAAAGGTCTAAAATACCATACAAGTTATTTTTAGCAGCATTTAAACTAAGTTTTGTATTATTTAAAAGTTTATAGGTTCCAAACTTTAGTTCTGAGTCTCATTGATCCTCATCAGGGTCCCTGTAGACCACATGAGTAGATCCTGGTTCTGAATGAGGGCTCTGCTGTGTTTCAGGGCTCCAGAGAACGCTCCTCTGAAGAGCAAGATGATCTACGCCAGCTCTAAAGACGCCATCAAGAAGAAGTTTACAGGTGAGTCACCTGTGTCCTATCTGTCCTTTCCTAACCACTTCTTGGTGGAAGATTGGTGGAGCTCAGGTGTGACAGGTGGAGCTCAGGTGTGATTGATGGAGCTCAGGTGTGATTGGTGGAGCTCAGGTGTGACAGGTGGAGCTCAGGTGTGATTGATGGAGCTCAGGTGTGATTGGTGGATCTCAGGTGTGACAGGTGGAGCTCAGGTGTGATTGGTGGAGCTCAGGTGGTGTGTGTAGTCTCTCGGTGACCTCAGGTGTGTCTCCTCAGGTATCAAACACGAGTGGCAGGTGAACGGGCTGGACGACATCCAGGACCGCGCCACGCTGGCGGAGAAGCTTGGTGGTAACGTGGTGGTGTCTCTGGAGGGTAAACCGCTGTGATGTCACGGCGGCGAGCGGAGCGGAGCCAAAACAACCGCCGTGCCAAAGGACCGAAGCACCTGAACACCACCGCTCTGTATCCGGTCCTCAAGGACTTAGCGTCTTTAGGCCTCTTTCTTTTCTTTTTGTTCCTTTTGCTTTTTTCCAACATGAAGGAGATCTCATTAACATAATGATATGCAAACCCCTCCCACTTTGTTGCCACATGACTTCTGTTCACCTGGCAGATAAAAACCCAGAAATGACCCCCAACCAAACCAGGACGGTTGTCTCTCTCGCTCAGAGTTTTGCCAAAAAGTCGATTTCAAGGAAGCAGCCACACGTGTCGGGGGGGGGGGGGGGGGGGGTGAAGCTCCGCCTCCTGCAGCACACGGGTCATGAGGCTTTTTACATATGACTTTATTTATTATTGTAAGTGTTGTTTGTTTCTTCTCCAGTATGTTGACACCACTTCGTTGTTTCTATGAGAAGAGGAAGAGCACTTTGTGTTGACACCGCGGTAACGCCCGTTTACCTCCGCTCATCACCGTTTGGTCGTCGCCTTACTTTCAGTTTGAATGTAACCGTCACGCCAGTTAGTTAGAGTGCACTTTTATTTTGTAAAGAAACACTACAGGAAGCAGATTTGACCCCAGCAGTGAGAGACAACAACAACAACACGACGACATCGGAGCCTTAAAGTGGAACACGTTGTTTCTGAGATCACATGAAGCCACTTTGCAATAAAAGCCTGTGGCAGATCTGACCTCCCGCCTCTTCTCTGCTTCCACCAATCACAGAACAGTTCTACCCTTAGATCCTCATGTCCCACGTTCTGTCTGTGAGAACCATCAATAGATCATCAATTGAACCAGTGTGACACCTTGATAGAACCAGGCTTAGTAGAAGAGACGCGAGTTCTCCTACTGTAGTATTAGTATGAACTCAGAACTCAGGAGAACTACAATCTTGGTAGAAACCCATTAGAACCACTATAATCTAAGAAAAACCCCACTAAGAAACACTAAAGTTTTAGAAGAAAACCCAGTAGAACCGCTATAATCTAAGAAGAAACCCAGTAGAACCACTATAATCTAAGAAGAAACCCATTAGAACCACTATAATCCCACTAGAACCCCCTTAGACCCCTTAGTATTCTTTACTCCAGTGGAACCCATAACACCCAGCATGACTTTGTTGAACTCCAGGTGAACTATTACGAACCCAAACTAGAACCATTACCTGAGGGAACCTAGTAGAACCAGTAAGATTACAGTAAACCCCATTAGAACAAGTACAGCTCCATCAGTAGAGAACGAGTAAGAAATACAGAACATGTTAAAAACATTTAAACTTTAAATAAACATCTGTTACTACAAATCAAGACAACAAGACGTTCTGTCTGCAGACGTTCTACCAGGTGTTTATTATACAGACTTTAGGTTCCTGCAGGAACAGATTCACATTCTCATGTTCTGTGATGGTGAGTTATAAATATCTGGTTCTTTAGAGTGAAGTCTGACTCCCAGGATGCATTTCACTGACAAATAGCCGATCACAGGGCTCCTCATCATAGACTGACCTTCAGCTTCAATCATATAATAAACAGAAGGTTTACCTGTATGATGACATAATAAACAGGTTTACCTGTACGATGACATCATAATAAACAGAAGGTTTGCCTGAATGATGACATCATAATAAACAGAAGGTTTACCTGTACGATGACATCATAATAAACAGAAGGTTTACCTAAACGATGACATCATAATAAACAGGTTTACCTGTACGATGACATCATAATAAACAGAAGGTTTACCTGAACGATGACATCATAATAAACAGGTTTACCTGAAAGATGACATCATAATAAACAGGTTTACCTGTACGATGACATCATAATAAACAGGTTTACCTGAACGATGACATCATAATAAACAGGTTTACCTGTACGATGACATCATAATAAACAGAAGGTTTACCTGTACGATGACATCATAATAAACAGAAGGTTTACCTGAACGATGACATCATAATAAACAGAAGGTTTACCTGAACGATGACATCATAATAAACAGGTTTACCTGTACGATGACATCATAATAAACAGAAGGTTTACCTGAACGATGACATCATAATAAACAGGTTTACCTGAACGATGACATCATAATAAACAGGTTTACCTGTACGATGACATCATAATAAACAGAAGGTTTACCTGAACGATGACATCATAATAAACAGGTTTTCCTGAACGATGACATCATAATAAACAGGTTTACCTGTACGATGACATCATAATAAACAGGTTTACCTGTACGATGACATCATAATAAACAAAAGGTTTACCTGTACGATGACATCATCAAGGTAAGTTTCTGTGTTCCTGAACATCTCTGATAGAACATCAGAGGACCCAGTGAGACCAGAACCAGGTTCTTGGTTCCTGCAGCTGTTAAAGAAACAGTGACTCAGCTCCAGAATCTGATCCTCCTGCTGCTATTTATAAATCCTCATGTCTCTGAGTCATCATGTCCTCAGAAGGAGACGCTCACAGAGACCTAGATCCACTACAGGGGGGTCAACCCTAGACCACCGACCTGGATCCACTTTCTGTTAGTTCTACACTTAGTTCTCTTAAGTCCTTCACTAATGGGTCAAATCTGTACTGGTTTCAAGACTCCCAGCAGAAATATATGGAAGATTAAAAACTACAGAGACCATGATCCACTATCGAGAAGATCCACTACAGAGACCAAGATCCACGATAGAGACCAAGATCCACTACAGAGACCGAGATTCACTATAGAGACCAATATCCACTATTGAGAAGATCCACTACAGAGACCGAGATCCACTATAGAGACCAAGATCTACTACAGAGAAGATCCAGTACAGACCAGCATAAGGGAGGCCACACACAATGACATCATCATAAGAAAAATAAAATAGAGTAGAATGAAATAAAGTAAAGTATAACAAACAAAACAATATAATACAATATAATATAATATAATAATATAATAATATAATATAATAATATATAATAATATAATAATATATAATAATATAATATAATACAATATAACATAATTATATGAAGTAAAGTAAATAAAACAAACAAAACAGAATATAACTAAAGGTAAATAAAAGGTTATAATAAAGCTCTCCTTCTTGTTTTGAATTTGATTCGTGACGTTTGCCTCGCCGTGGTGACGTCACGCCACTTCCTGTCTCCACCCGTTCGCAGCCATGATGGTGGGTTCACGTCTTCATGTCTTTTCTCTCCTCTCGCTCTCTTTAACCGGCACGTTAACGGGCTGCTCCGGTGTCCGTGTTGTTGTTGTTGTTGTTGTTGTTGTTGTTGTGGTGGTGGCGGACTAACGGCGCTGTGTGTCTCTCTCTCCGCAGCAGGAAGGGCTGGACGACGGACCCGACTTCCTCTCCGAGGAGGACCGGGGAGTGAGTGCTACCTGTCTGTCCGCACCTGTCTGTCCGTCAGGGCCAAGCTAGAGACTCTAATTAGCCTTAGCTCCGGTGTATGAGCCGTGCTGGCTAATGTTAGCTTCATGCTAACGGAATCCAGGCTCTCTGTGGGTTCAACCGTTAGCTTCAAGGGCTAACTGAGCTAACAGGCTATGCTGTACTAGTTAGCCATCCGGGTGTCACGTGACTCTCTCTCTGGTGCTGATTGGATGATTCAGTTCAGTTTGAGTCTCATGACCACTGAGACATGAAACCATTCCTGGTTCTGGTTCTGTGTCCCAGTGAGACATGAAACCAGTCCTGGTTCTCAGTGAGACATGAAACTAGTCCTGGTCTTGTGTCCCAGTGAGACATGAAACCAATCCACAAACGAAAAAATATCACGACGCTGCGGCGTGATAGCCTATCAGTGTTGAGATGACCTCCTGTCATCAGTGACATCATGACGTTGTTGAATCAGGAAGTAAATACTGAATCCGTCTGTTCAGAGCTCTACGACGCCTCAAATCATTAGAGACCGAACTGTGTGTACATGTGTGAACCAGACGGTACAAACAGTGAAACACGTGTCTACGTCATCTAGGAGTAAATACACTCCTAGATGACGTTGTGTTGAGTGTTGATGACGTCGTGTTTGAGTGTTGATGACGTCGTGTTTGAGTGTTGATGACGTGTTGAGTGTTGATGACGTCGTGTTGAGTGTTGATGACGTCGTGATGAGTGTTGATGACGTCGTGATGAGTGTTGATGACGTTGTGTTTGAGTGTTGATGACGTTGTGTTGAGTGTTGATGACGTGTTGAGTGTTGATGACGTTGTATTTAAGTGTTGATGACGTTGTGTTTCAGTGTTGATGACGTGTTGAGTGTTGATGACGTTGTGTTTCAGTGTTGATGACGTGTTGAGTGTTGATGACGTTGTGTTTCAGTGTTGATGACGTGTTGAGTGTTGATGACGTTGTGTTTCAGTGTTGATGACGTGTTGAGTGTTGATGACGTGTTTGAGTGTTGATGACGTTGTGTTTGAGTGTTGATGACGTTGTGTTTGAGTGTTGATGACGTTGTGTTGAGTGTTGATGACGTTGTGGTTGAGTGTTGATGACGTCGTGGTTGAGTGTTGATGACGTCGTGTTTGAGTGTTGATGACGTCGTGTTTGAGTGTTGATGACGTCGTGGTTGAGTGTTGATGACGTCGTGTTTGAGTGTTGATGACGTCGTGTTTGAGTGTTGATGACGTCGTGTTTGAGTGTTGATGACGTCGTGTTTGAGTGTTGATGACGTTGTGTTGAGTGTTGATGACGTCGTGGTTGAGTGTTGATGACGTCGTGGTTGAGTGTTGATGACGTTGTGTTGAGTGTTGATGATGTCGTGTTTGAGTGTTGATGACATTGTGTTTGAGTGTTGATGACGTTGTGTTGACTGGAGCTGCTACAATTTTAGCTTAGCATAGCACCGATCGATACGAGCTCCATTCAGAAAGAAGCATTTTAAAAGTGATTTGTTTGTCGTCTTGAGGAGAAAACTAACAAAACATGAATTCAGACTTTTTAAAAATCGGCATCATCGTGTAGTTATTTCTGCATCTTTGTATCCGTTTATTGCAGTTAAATGAGTTTAGTGTTCACACAGCTGAATACAGATCGATGAACTACACGGAGGTCCTCAGGACTGTGATGAACCCGACAAGAAGGCGTCTACACAGCACGTACTGAGCAGAAACAGAGATTATTGTTTTCATGGTTGATGGCCGACAGTCGAACATCTTCCAGGGTGATAAGCCACGCCCACTCTCCGGAGCGAATGGGGCGATTTATGCAAATGACCACAAATGGTCCCCGGCGAGTGAACGTGACGCGATTAACGTACCTTTTAGACTCTGACACGTGTCCTTAATCGATAACTATGTTAACCGGCCCGTCAGTGGGTGTGGTGCATTATGGGATATGTGGTCTCTATCCTCCCTCTGCAGCCGCGGGCGGTGAACGTAGATCTGCAGACGGACGCCACGCTGCAGGTGGACATCTCTGACGCTCTTAGTGAGAGGGACAAGGTGAAGTTCACCGTCCACACCAAGGTGAGACAGTCTGTCCTCCTCCGTCCTAGTGAGGACATTTTGGTCCTCTTTCTTTCTGTCTGTCCTCCTCTGTCCTAGTGAGGACATTATGGTCCTCTTTCTGTCTGTCCTCCTCTGTCCTAGTGAGGACATTATGGTCCTCTTTCTATCTGTCCTCCTCCGTCCTAGTGAGGACATTATGGTCCTCTTTCTGTCTGTCCTCCTCTGTCCTAGTGAGGACATTATGGTCCTCTTTCTGTCTGTCCTCCTCTGTCCTAGTGAGAACATTTTGGACGGATCAGTTTGATGGTTTACTTCCTTTTTACTTCCTGTTTACACAGAGCACGCTCCCTAACTTCAAGCAGAACGAGTTCTCGGTGGTCCGACAGCACGAAGAGTTCATCTGGCTTCACGACTCGTTCGTGGAGAACGAAGAGTACGCAGGATACATCGTAAGAACCACACACACACACACACACACACACACACACACACACTGTTCACTGGTCCGCTGGGAGTATTGATCTTTGGAAACGGTTTCAGTAGCATAACTGAAACATAAAGCAAATGACTCCTGTGTTGTTGTTGATGTGTAGATCCCCCCAGCCCCCCCCAGACCAGACTTTGATGCATCCAGAGAGAAGCTGCAGAAGCTGGGGGAGGGAGAAGGATCCATGACCAAGGAGGAGTTCACCAAGATGAAGCAGGAGCTGGAGGCGTGAGTCACTGATACCACCTATCTACCTACTGATCTACTGACATAATGACGTACCACCTATCTACCTACTGATCTACTGACATAATGACGTACCACCTATCTACCTACTGTCCTACCGACATAATGACGTACCACCTATCTACCTACTGATCTACTGATATAATGACGTACAGTTGTGGTCAAAAGTTTACATACACTTGTAAAGAACATAATGTCATGGCTCTCTTGAGTTTCCAGTTATTTCTACAACTCTGATTTTTCTCTGATAGAGTGATTGGAACAGATACTTCTTTGTCACAAAAAACATTCATAAAGTTTGGTTCTTTCATGAATTTATTATGGGTTAACAGAAAAAGTGATCAAATCTGCTGGGTCAAAAATATACATACAGCAACATGAATTAGCAATTTTAGTGACTTAGAAAGTTGTGTCAATGAAATGAGCTTCATAGCATGGCCTCTTAACTTCTTGTGAGTGATTATGAGTGACTACAGCTGGTGACTTCTCTGAGGCCATTTAAATAGGGCTCATTGGATACAAACGCCCACAAACGCTACAATGGGAAAGTCAAAGGAGCTCAGCATGGATCTGAAAAAGCGAATCATTGACTTGAACAAGTCAGGAAAGTCACTTGGAGCCATTTCAAAGCAGCTGCAGGTCCCAAGAGCAACAGTGCAAACAATTGTTTGTAAGTATAAAGTGCATGGCACTGTTTTGTCACTGCCACGATCAGGAAGAAAATGCAAGCTATCACCTGCTGCTGAGAGAAAATTGGTCAGGAGGGTGAAGAGTCAACCGAGAACCACCAAAAAGCAGATCTGCCAAGAATTAGAAGCTGCTGGAACACAGGTGTCAGTGTCCACAGTCAAGCGTGTTTTGCATCTCCATGGACTGAGAGGCTGCCGTGCAAGAAGGAAGCCCTCGCTCCAAAAGCGGCACCTTAAGGCTCGACTGAAGTTTGCTGCTGATCACATGGACAAAGATAAGACCTTCTGGAGGAAAGTTCTGTGGTTAGATGAAACAAAAATCAAGCTGTTTGGCCACAATGCCCAGCAATATGTTTGGAGGAGAAAAGGTGAGGCCTTTAACCCCAAGAACACCATGCCTACCGTCAAGCACGGTGGTGGTAGTATTATGCTGTGGGGCTGTTTTGCTGCCAATGGAACTGGTGCTTTACAGAGAGTAAATGGGATAATGAAGAAGGAGGATTACCTTCAAATTCTTCAGGATAACCTAAAATCATCAGCCCGAAGGTTGGGTCTTGGGCGCAGTTGGGTGTTCCAACAGGACAATGACCCCAAACACACATCAAAAGTGGTAATGGAATGGCTAAATCAGGCAAGAATTAGGGTTTTAGAATGGCCTTCCCAAAGTCCTGACTTAAATCCCATTGAGAACATGTGGACAATGCTGAAGAAACAAGTCCATGTCAGAAAGCCATCAAATTTAACTGAACTGCACCAATTCTGTCAAGAGGAGTGGTCAAAGATTCAACGAGAAGCTTGCCAGAAGCTTGTGGATGGCTACCAAAAGCGCCTAATTGAAGTGAAAATGGCCAAGGGACATGTAACCAAATATTAGCACTGCTGTATGTATATCTTTGACCCAGCAGATTTGATCACTTTTTCTGTTAACCCATAATAAAGTCATGAAAGAACCAAACTTCATGAATGTTTTTTGTGACAAAGAAGTATCTGTTCCAATCACTCTATCAGAGAAAAATCAGAGTTGTAGAAATAACTGGAAACTCAAGAGAGCCATGACATTATGTTCTTTACAAGTGTATGTAAACTTTTGACCACAACTGTACCACCTATCTACCTACTGATCTACTGACATAATGACGTACCACCTATCTACCTACTGATCTACTGACATAATGACGTACCACCTATCTACCTACTGATCTACCATCATAATGACGTACCACCTATCTACCTACCGATTTAACTACCTACCGACATCAGAATCGGAACCGTTTATTTCCACGGTATGTTGCACATACAAGGAATTTGACATGGTGAATGGTGCATAACATTAAACAATCAACAACAATCAACAGAGTGCAAAAAATAGAAACGTATTAAAATGTACAATAATATATAGTGCACAGATTACAGGACTATAAACAAGTATAATGTAAGTGTATGTGAAAGTGTTGAGTGTGTTTAATTAAAGAAACATAGAGGGGTAGGGAGATTGTCCTGGGGATGACAGAGTCAGTGGGGGTCCTGGTCTTTGTTGGTGAACCCGACTGAAGAAACTGTTCATGTGACCTGAGGTCTTGGTCCTGATGGACCGCAGCCTCCTGCCAGATGGAAGGGGCTCGAACAATTTATGTCCAGGGTGAGATATTTACCGATTTAACTACCTACCAATCTACATACAGACCTGCAGATCTAGCAACCTACCGACTCTACCTCCCTACCGACTCTACCGACTCTACCTGCCTACCGACTCTACCTGCCTATCGATCGAGCTGATGACCTACCTTCCTACCGATCTGTCTTTGCACCGATTACAATTGTCTGGAGCTCTGCTAAGCTGGTAGTAAAGCTGACCGCTTACTGTTGTGTTTTCAGAGAGTACCTGGCCATCTTTAAGAAGACCGTTGCCATGCACGAGGTCTTCCTGTGTCGTGTGGCGGCTCATCCTGTCCTCAGGAAAGACCTCAACTTCCATGTCTTCCTGGAGTACAACCAGGACGTGAGTCGCCTGACAGTAAAACTACACACTACACACCTCTGAGCCGAGAGGTCTCACTCTGCTCCTGTTTATAAGACAAAGTCTGAAAAACATATTAATCTGAGATGTCAAAGATGACATAAGAAACAGAACAATAAGAGAGTCTAAGTAGGAGCCTTGTGGTACTCCAGACGTATGTTGTGTATCTGCTGTTTGTGCACTTCATGATGATGATGTGTGACCTCTGACAGCTGAGTGTACGAGGGAAGAACAAGAAGGAGAAGCTGGAGGATTTCTTCAAGAACGTGGTGAAGTCGGCGGACGGCGTCCTCGTGGCCGGAGTCAAGGTGACGGTTCAGAGTTCAGAGCTTCTACCAGACTTCAAAGGTCTCACGTCCGTCAGGTTTCATGGATATTTAATGTTTTTCAGGACGTGGACGACTTCTTTGAGCACGAGAAGACGTTTCTGTTGGAATATCACAACAGAGTGAAAGACGCTTCGGCCAAATCTGACAGAATGATCCGCTCGCACAAAAGTAAGAATCAAGCTGATTTAATAACTAATGGGAGACACTGTCCGGATGCATCATGGGACTAAGAGTCAGGTATTTGTGTTCAGATGCTGCAGATGACATCAACAGAATCGCCTCGTCTCTCTACACATTAGGAACGCAGGACTCCACAGACCTCTGCAAGTACGAACAGACATCTGCTGACAGTGTGCCGATTTATTTTTGTTTCATTATTTAATTTCCACTTTCTCCAGTTGATCGGTTTCCTGTTTCATCTGTTTCAGGTTCTTCCTGAAAGTGTCGGAGCTGTTTGAGAAAACGAGGGTATGTTTTTTGATGTTGTTTGTTGTCTGTAGCAGTGTGTTGTTTTGTTCACATCAGACTTGTGAAGGTTTCTGTCATTGTTTTACAGAAGATTGAAGCTCGAGTTGCAGCGGATGAAGACCTGAAGCTGGCCGACCTGCTGAAATATTACCTGAGAGAGTCACAGGCTGCAAAGGTCAGACCTTGTCCGACCCTTATGGGCCTGATCACAATCCATCAACGCACAATGCATGCTGGGTAGATCTGTGTCCGACTTGATCCCAACTTGATCTGATGTCAAGCACACTTGGGCAACAGTTAGCCCGACAGTCCTACAGTTAGCCCGACAGTTAGCCGTACAGTTAGCCTTACAGTTAGCCTTACAGTTAGGCCGACAGCCTTCCAATTACCCCGACAGTTAGCCCAACAGTCCTACAGTTAGCCTGACAGTTAGCCTCACAGAATTTGCTTTATGGAACGGAATGAACTGTGAGTCTGACTAAGTAAAATAAGTCTGGCTTATTTGGTAAAGGTGCTTTATAGAATTGGGCCCAGGATCTAACAGGATGTAAATATTTCTTTGACTTCCTGTTTATTCCAGTTGATTAAGACTATTGCTAGTCCGTCTCTCAATGCTGTCTGACTTCCTGTCTGTGCCCCATTGGTTCCTACTGAAGATGTAAATCTTTAAAAACACACATATATAGTTTCATCAGTCACTGTAGTTTTTATGAAACAAACAGGAGGGGACTATTGTCAGCGGTGGATTAATCCACATGTGGTGCTGTAGTGAGTGTTTGTATGCAAGTCAAAATAACCAAATAACAATGTCACCTCGCTCAGTAAAAAACCTTTTCTGTATCAAATGTTAAAAGACTCGTTCAGAATATTGTGGTGATGTGGCTGCAGGACTTGCTGTACCGGAGGAGCCGGTCTCTGGTGGACTATGAAAACGCTAACAAGGCTCTGGATAAAGCTCGAGCCAAAAACAGAGACGTCCTGCAGGCCGAGACCAGCCAGCAGCTCTGCTGCCACAAGTTTGAGAAGATCTCTGAGTCCGCCAAGCAAGGTCAGTCCAGTCCACTTTTTATACCTGTGAGAGACTTCTTTTACTTTTACAGCTACAACAAAACACACGTCAAGGTTTCAGACAGTCCTCACACCAATATACTAATTTATCATTAGATCCTTGGTACTTGTACTCCAGATCCTTGGTACTCTTACTCCAGATCCTTGGTACTTGTACTCCAGATCCTTGGTACTCTTACTCCAGATCCTTGGTACTTGTACTCTAGATCCTTGGTACTCTTACTCCAGATCCTTGGTACTTGTACTCCAGATCCTTGGTACTTGTACTCCAGATCCTTGGTACTTTTATTCCAGATCCTTGGTACTCTTACTCCAGATCCTTTGTACTTGTACTCCAGATCCTTGGTACTTTTACTCCAGATCCTTAGTACTCGTACTCCAGATCCTTGGTACTCGTACTCCAGATCCTTGGTACTCGTACTCCAGATCCTTGGTACTTGTACTCCAGATCCTTTGTACTCTTACTCCAGATCCTTTGTACTTTTACTCCAGATCCTTGGTACTTGTACTCCAGATCCTTTGTACTCTTACTCCAGATCCTTTGTACTTTTACTCCAGATCCTTGGTACTCATACTCCAGATCCTTGGTACTCGTACTCCAGATCCTTGGTACTCGTACTCCAGATCCTTGGTACTCGTACTCCAGATCCTTGGTACTCGTACTCCAGATCCTTTGTACTTTTACTCCAGATCCTTGATACTTTTACTCCATATCCTTGGTGCTCTTACTCCAGATCCTTGATACTCTTACTCCAGATCCTTGATACTTTTACTCCATATCCTTGGTGCTCTTACTCCAGATCCTTGATACTCTTACTCCAGATCCTTGATACTTTTACTCCATATCCTTGGTGCTCTTACTCCAGATCCTTGATACTCTTACTCCAGATCCTTGTTACTTTTACTGATCCGGATTCTGTTCTGATTGCAGAGCTCATAGACTTTAAGACGAGACGAGTGGCAGCTTTTAGGAAGAACCTGGTGGAGCTGGCAGAGCTGGAGCTCAAACACGCCAAGGTAACAAATGACATCATCTGTTGAAAGACATTGATTATACCTGTCCCTCTGTACACCTGTCCCTCTGTCCAACTGTGCACTTGTGTCTCTTTACACCTGTGTCTCTGACCCCGCCCCTCTCACCTGCAGGGGAACCTCCAGCTGCTGCAGAGTTGTCTGGGTGTCCTGAAAGGTAACACTTAACTGTTCAACCTCGCGCAACACCAACCGTACACGCCCCTTTTATACAACCCCGCCCACATCAACTGGGCATCCACTGTGGGCGGAGCCTGGGCGGACGAATGACACTGAGAACTGTGGACAAGAGAGAGAACAGACAGGAAGTCTGTCATCTTCATCACTAACCAGACACCGTCCTCTTCAGCTTCTTCATCCTCCTCTTCCCAGTCTTCTCCAGCAGGACCTGTACCGGTTTTACTGGTCCATTATCAGACCTGAAGCACCTGTACCGGTTCTACTGCTCCATTATCAGACCTGAAGCACCTGTACCGGTTCTACTGGTCCATTATCAGGCCTGAAGCATCTGTACCGGTTCTACTGGTCCATTATCAGACCTGAAGCACCTGTACCAGTTCTACTGGTCCAACAGGACTAGTGTGATCAGCCTCTTTTTCTCCTGAGTGACATTCACATACAACTTTATTATCACAGAACAGACAAAACAAATTCATGTTTTTATCCAAATTAAACAAATCCTTCCCAGTCTACCAGTTCTACTGTGGTGATACTGGTCCCAGTACAGTATCTGATTATCAGTGTAGATAACTCACACATATATTTCACAATTTTTTTCAATGAACAAAAGTTGTCAAAGTTCAAACATCAAGAACTTCAAAATAAAAGTAACTCTTGTAGTTATAACTTGTATGATAGAAGAAAACATGTTAAATCGGACCCGAGATGATCAATACCAGCAGATCAAGTATCCATCAGGTATTGATCAGGTATCGACCCTGACACCTGAAAAACCGATCCCACTCTGCTACTTCAGCAGGAACTGGTCCCAGTTGGTCCCTGATTGTCTCAACATCTTATAAACTGTTTTTGTCTTCTACTGAGTCAGAAGTCTTTCAACCTGTTTCTATTTTAAATGTTTTCATAATTGTCACATAAGGACTTATATCAGTTATCTCATAACCAGTTATTGTATCATAATTACCCATTAATAACCAGTTATTATCCTTTAATAACCAGTTATTATCTCATAGTAACCAGTTATTATCTCATAGTAACAATTATTATCTCATAGTAAACAGTTATTATCTCAGTTTCCAGTTATCTCATAGTAACAAGTTATTATCCCTTAGTAACAGTTATTATCTTAGTTTCTAGTCATTATCCCATAGTAACCAACCAGTTATTATCCCATAATAAGTTATTGTTGCATAATAACAGTTATTGTCGCATAATAACAGTTATTATCCCTTAATAACAGTTATTATCCCATAATTACAGTTATTGTTGCATGATAACTGTTAGTATCCCTTAATAGCAGTTATCCCATAACAGTTAGTATCCCTTAATAAGTTATTATCCCTTAATAACAGTTATTATCCCATAGTAAACAGTTATTATCCCATAGTAACCAGTTATTATCCCATAATAATAATTATCCCATAATAGTTATTACCCTTTAATAACAGTTATTATCCCTTAATAACAGTTGTTCCTTAATACCAGTTATGATCTCATAATACCAGTTATGATCTCATAACAGTTATGATCCCATAAAGACAACATATCTCAGAATTATCTGAGAATGACGACTTATTCTCTTGTAACTTTGATTCCATAATGAAAACTATTTTCTCTTTCCTGTGAAGTCGATGAGCTCCAGTAAACATGAACTAGTGTCGATGTGTAGAAAGTGAGGATGAAAAGTGGAGAAGACGTTTCTGACTCGACTCGTGTTCACTTCAGGAAAACAAGACTTTTAGGACTCAAAGAGACAAAAACATGGAGATGCTTTCCAGTGAAGGTTCACTGTGTCCTCCTCTCCTGTTGTCTGTTGTCTTATTTTGGCGGTGTGTGGTGGTTTTATTGTGTAGGTGAACTTCCTGTTCTGCTGCTGTGTGACGCGTTCAGGGTCCAGCTGTCGGTTCTTATTAAAGTGTAACGTCACTAAATAAAGAAGCCTTGTATATGTTTGTATTAGTTAACTAATGAACGCTAATCTTCATCTTCACTAACGTAGCTCGTTGTTTTTCTTTGATCAGCTGTTTGTTGCCATGGAGACCAGTCGCTCCGTTTGATTCGTTGTTCAGAATGTTTTATTTTTTAAAGTCACAGTATACGAATGTTTTTTTCACTCTTATGTGACCAAAGCTTCCATTTCTGATTCAAGATGGAGACGAGAAAAAGAGAAATAAAAAGAGTAAAATAAATAAAGATGATTTATGATTCACAACGTTTTCGTTGTTTAAAGTTTCATGAAGTCTGTAATCCACCAGAGACTCAATAAAACTTTATGGACACTTTTCTTACAATCATCTGTGTCGCTGCTTTACTGGGAGGAGGAGCCGTCTGATTGGACTGGAGGCTTACAGGGGGCGGGGCGGGGCCAGGATGTTCCTCTACATCCTGTTCTTATTCTGACCCACAATCCTTTGCAGCAGCAGAGGCGCAAGAGGGTCAAAGGTTCCGTTCTTTTTGAGGTACTACAAGTAGAAGTGAATTACCCACAATGCATAGCGCAGTGATGTTAAACGGGTTACCAGGGGAACCATGGAGGATTCAAAAAGGTAAACAAAGAGGTCACATGTTCAATAAACATTAAGGTTAAACTTTTATTTAAATGTTGCTTTAACAAAAACAGGAAGTAGATTGTTTGACAGTCGGCTGATCTGGAGGATGGACCAATCAGGAGCGACTCCTGGTGTTGTCACGGTAACCGGATGTGTCACAAGGTGAACCTTCTGTTCTTTATGGACATTTACTGTTTACATTTGTGACATTTACACATAACATCAGAGCTGATGTCATGTGTTTCATGTTGCCCCCTCCAGAAGAACCACAAGACTCTGTCCCTGTGTCCTCATCCTGGACTCCAGGGATCCTCCTCTCTGGAGTTCCTCTAGTGTCCCCTCTGGTGTCCCCCCTTGTGTCCCTCCTGTCCCTCGTGTCCCCTATAATTAAAATTATTTCTGTTTTCTGAATTTTAAATCGATGAATAAATTAGGGTTCAGATAAATCTATGAATTGAGAGTTGATTTATATAAACACATGATAAATGTTATGCTTTTATTTCTGGACACGAAGATGTTCTTTTTGTGGGAAAACCAAGCCGGAAGTAAGCTTCACTCAAAGATAAAAGTAAAATCCACAGTTCCGTCATATTATATGATATATTTAATCCCTTAAGTACTCTGATATTTTACATCAGTCAAAGTACTGTTGTAGAATAACTGTACGAGACCTCGTATAAACTGTGACTTTGATCCCAGCTTGTATCAACATGTTTAAAAGATGAACGGAAGTACAAACCAACACCATTTGACCTGCAAAGAGTGTCAACCTGACCCGGTCAGGAGAAGGAGGGCATGACGTGATGAGAGGACCAGATGTGGTTTGTACTGGTTCAGTCAGTAAGATGTGATTGGTGAACTGTGGGGTGAGGTTTAAGACTAGAGTATTAAAGTCATATGTAAGAACCTTGAGTCTTTGGATTCGTTGTGAACATGTCCTTGTGTACACAAGAATAAACGGTCTCCGCTGGTTGCTACACCAACTACTACGTGTCTTCTCCTCATTTCTACCACAACTTAATGGTGGTGTTTTTGCCACAACATATTTGGCCCCCAACGTGACGCTCAACTGTTCGATGGGGGGGGAAGTACTGAAAAGGCTAAAGGGTAAAATCGTGTGTTTGAGTCGAGCCCGGGACATCTTCCGCTTCTTCAGCCAACCAACAATCACGCTAGAGGCGTTGTATCAGGTAGGAGATGTGATATCTCATTATAGATTCTATAGTTTCTACAGCGTGATTCTCACTTATGTGATAGAGAGGGAGTATCTGGGGTCCCCTCAATAGAATCCACGTCTGTGGCAGAGGAGGAGGCAATGGATAACGGAATAGAGTTTCAAAACTAAATATAAGAAAGCAACTGTCTGAACACACGACTGCAATCATACTGACACTACTGACAAAGAGACCACAAAGGAGAGATTCATAGATCATAAAGGGAAGAGATATAACTCCCTATAAAAAACCCTGTGTCAAGTTTAATGAGCCTCGGGTGAAACAGAGTGAACAGCAAGCAGCCCAACAATAAGAATCTCTCTGAACAAAGACTTGAGTACAAGCAATAAAAGATAAAGTTTACTCAACGTTGGACATTAGAAAAGAAGATAAAAAACAAAAACTGTCCCAGGTGGCTTTGCATGATTAGGTGGCTCATATGATTATGAGCTCTTGGCATGTTTGTGGCTGTTTTTCCAGTTATACACTGCAATTGTGTAATCAAGCCTCTGTGAAACCTCTCATAAGAAATATATATTTGATCTTTTCTACCACTACATAATGGAGGTGTTTGTGTTTCTACCACTACATAATGGTGGTGTTTGTGTTTCTACCACTACATAATGGTGGTGTTTGTGTTTCTACCACTGCATAATGGAGGTGTTTGTGTTTCTACCACTGCATAATGGAGGTGTTGGTGTTTCTACCACTGCATAATGGAGGTGTTTGTGTTTCTACCACTGCATAATGGAGGTGTTTGTGTTTCTACCACTGCATAATGGAGGTGTTGGTGTTTCTACCACTGCATAATGGAGGTGTTTGTGTTTCTACCACTGCATAATGGTGGTGTTTGTGTTTCTACCACTACATAATGGTGGTGTTTGTGTTTCTACCACTACATAATGGTGGTGTTTGTGTTTCTACCACTACATAATGGTGGTGTTTGTGTTTCTACCACTACATAATGGTGGTGTTTGTGTTTCTACCACTACATAATGGAGGTGTTTGTGTTTCTACCACTACATAATGGTGGTGTTTGTGTTTCTACCACTACATAATGGTGGTGTTTGTGTTTCTACCACTACATAATGGAGGTGTTTGTCTTTCTACCACGACATAAGATAGATAGATAAATAGATAGATAGATAGATAGATAGATAGATAGAAACTTTATTGATCCCGCGAGGGGAAATTATTTTGTTACAAGCAGCAATAGGTTACAGGTAAAAAATCTTAATATTATATAAAAAGAAAAAGAAAAATACAAGAAAAATACACATGTCACAATATATACAGTTATAATATAGTAAAGATGTTATATAAAAAATGCACACTATATACACAGTGAATAGAACAGAATAATATTAAATCAACTAAATAAACAGTAGTGCAGAGGTTTAACGATTTGATTTGGCCCGAGGTGATTTATTGTACAGTCTTATAGCAGTAGGCAGGAATGTTCTCCTGTACCTGTCCTTATGACAGCGGAGCTGGATCAGTCTGTTGGAGAAAGTGCTCCGCTGTCCCTGCAGTAGGTGGTGCAGAGGGTGGTCCTGGTTATCCAATATGGATGATAGTTTCTTCAGTGTCCTCCTCTCCACCACCTGTTCCAGACTGTCCAGTTTACAGCCGATGATGGAGCCGGCCTTCTTAACCAGTTTGTTAAGTCTGTTGGTGTCTCCGGCTCCAATGCTGCTCCCCCAGCAGACTACGGCGAAGTACAGTGCACTGGCCACAACAGACTGGTAGAACATCTCCAACATCTTGCTGCACACGTTGAAGGATCGAAGTTTCCTCAAGAAAAAGAGTCGACTCATCCTCTTCTTGTACACAGCGTTGATGTTGGCCTTCCAGCTCAGTCTGTTGTCGATGGAGACACCCAGGTACTTGTACTCCTTCACCATGTCCACGTCCTCTCCCAGAACTCTCAGCGGCTGTGGAGCCGTCGTCCTCCTCCCGTAGTCGACCACCATCTCTCTGGTCTTGGCCACGTTCAGAAGCAGGCGATTTCTACCGGCCCACTCCACAAAGTCATCCACTTCTGCCCTGTACTCCTCCTCCCATCCGTTCCTTATACACCCGACCACTGCAGAGTCATCAGAGAACTTCTGCAGATGGCATGACCCCGAGTTGTACTGGAAGTCAGTGGTGTATAAGGTGAACAGGAAGGGAGACAGAACAGTTCCCTGTGGGGCTCCAGTATCACTGACCACCGTATCAGACAGTACACGGCCCAGTCGGACAAACTGTGGTCTGCCTGTGAGGTAGTCAGTGATCCAGGAGACGGTGGACGCGTTAACCCCCACCTCCCGCAGCTTCTCACTCAGTAGCACTGGTTGGATGGTGTTAAATGCACTGGAGAAGTCAAAGAAAGTGATTCTCACAGAGCCACCGGTTCCATCCAGGTGCGACTGAGCTCGTTGCAGCAGGTAGATGATGGCGTCGTCCACTCCCACATGAGGCTGGTATGCAAATTGCAGAGGGTCCAGCGATGATTTCACCTGCGGTCGGAGGTGGGCCAAGACCAGCCTCTCCAGCACCTTCATCACATGGGATGTGAGGGCAACTGGTCGGTAGTCATTGAGGCCAGATGGTGTCGTCTTCTTAGGAACAGGAACCAGGCACGACGTCTTCCACAGCACCGGGACTTCCTCCTGCTTCAGGCTCAGGTTGTAGATGTGTTGTAGGACATCAGACAGTTGAATGGCGCAGGTCTTCAGGACCCTGGGGCTGATGCCATCAGGTCCCTCAGCCTTTCCTTGGTGGAGTCTCTCCAGCTGTCTTCTAACCTGGCCAGTCGTCACAGAGAGGGGGGGGGGAGGGTGGTCAATGGAGGTGTTGGTGTTTCTACCACTACATAATGGTGGTGTTTGTGTTTCTACCACTACATAATGGAGGTGTTGGTGTTTCTACCACTACATAATGGTGGTGTTTGTGTTTCTACCACTACATAATGGAGGTGTTTGTGTTTCTACCACTACATAATGGTGGTGTTTGTGTTTCTACCACTACATAATGGTGGTGTTTGTGTTTCTACCACTACATAATGGTGGTGTTTGTGTTTCTACCACTACATAATGGTGGTGTTGGTGTTTCTACTACTACATAATAGTGGTGTTTGTGTTTCTACCACTGCATAATGGAGGTGTTTGTGTTTCTACCACGACATAATAGAGGTGTTTGTGTTTCTAACACTACATAATGGTGGTGTTTGTGTTTCTACCCCTACATAATAGTGGTGTTTTTACCACAACAGTACTCATAACAGTATAGAAAATTACGACATTCGAAATGTTACTTAAGTAAAAGTACAAAACTATTAGGTATATATTTTATATTGTTGTATTTATAATTATTGATGCATTCATAAGTTCATCACTTTAATGTTGCAGCTCATTTTAATGACTATCTATAATATTACATAATTTAGTATTAATTGAACGGAAATACTCTAGTAAAGTACAAGTACCTCAAAATAGCAGTCCAGTACCTGAGTACATCGTCAGTCAGAAGAGTGACGTCATAGATGACTCAGGTAATAAAAGTTTGTGGCGTGCTGAAACGTCATCTTCACTCGGTGCTTTTATTGTGGAGCTTGTTATTAGCCGGAAGTCGGTGAGTGAGACGTCACAGTGTGATGAAGCTCAGGAGCAGCGGACTGAAAGCTGTCCACAGGATCCAGACTCTTGAGATAAGATGAGCTCCATCGGTACCGGGGTGAGTGGTTCTATGGTCCGAAACCCGGAGGACCGGTTCTGATCCGGTTCACTGGGAATAACCCGCCTTTTATTCTGGAAACCAGTCATTGTTACCTAAAGGTAGCTAGCGTGTTAGCCTGCTGAAGCTAGCTAGCGTGTTAGCCTGCTGAGTCACAACGAGGCCTGCTAGCAGAAGCTAAAGTGAAATTGAAAGTACAGAGTTTAAAGTTTAAATTATAATTTTAACTTGAGTTTTTTTTTTAACTATCATAACTAAAATGAATGTATCTCAGTAGCGTCATCATAATGCGACATTTTAGTACTATAAGTGAGTTAATGACGTGTGAGCAGAGTCGATGCTATGCTAACAGTTAGCATCGGTAGTTTCGTGCCAGACTCCGTTCAGAAAACATAATATTTAAGTATCCGAGTCAGCTGAGGTTCTCCTCCTGAAGAACACGTGCTACTGTTTATGGGCCTGCTCTAGTGGTTCTATCGGCTTCATCAAACCACCGTAAACCTGAACAGCGTCTACGCTTATAACTCATTAATGTTAGTTTATCACTTCTTACAACCTGTTAAATATGGTACCTGTCTGTCTCTCTACCCGTCTGTGTCTCTCTACCCGTCTGTCTGTCCTGCAGTACGACCTGTCTGCCTCCACCTTCTCTCCAGATGGTCGTGTGTTCCAGGTGGAGTACGCTATGAAGGCCGTAGAGAACAGCAGGTAGTGAAGACACTGGCTGTTTATTATGGAGGAGGAGGAGTCACCTGAACGCATCTAACTCTCTGTGTGTGTGTGTGTGTGTGTGTGTGTGTGTGTGTGTGTGTGTGTGTGTGTGTGTGTGTGTGTGTGTGTGTAGCACGGCCATCGCTATCCGCTGTAAAGATGGAGTCGTGTTTGGAGTGGAGAAACTTGTTCTGTCTAAACTCTACGAACAAGGATCTAACAAACGTATCTTCAACATTGACAGACATGTCGGCATGGTACACACACACACACACACACACACACACACACACACACACACACACACACACACACACACACACACACACACACCACACACCTCTGTCCCTCTCTCACCTGTCTGTCTCCCACTCAGGCAGTAGCAGGTCTTTTGGCTGATGCTCGTTCTCTGTCTGAAGTAGCGAGAGACGAAGCGTCCAGCTTCAGGTCCAGTTATGGACACGACATTCCTCTGAAGGTTAGTCTCTATACTTGTGAGGACCGTGTGCAGCCAGCGATGCTAAGCTAACTGCTTGCTAACGGTGCTTCCTGTTGTTGCAGCACCTGTCGGACCGAGTGGCCATGTACGTCCACGCCTACACGCTCTACAGCGCTGTGAGGCCGTTCGGCTGCAGGTGAGTTCAGGGACCACCGTAAGAAACGCATTAACACTGATGATGATGATGATGATGATGATGATGTCGTCTTTCCAGTTTCATTTTGGGCTCGTATGACAAAGATGACGGTCCTCAACTCTACATGGTTGACCCATCAGGGATCTCACATGTGAGTCAGTCCACACACACACACACACACACACACACACACACACACACACACACACACACACACACACACACACACACAGAGAGATAGATGTCAGCAGGGACGGATGATGAAAGTCAGAGTTTCGCTAATTGGGCTGAACCCCTGTGATGTCACTTCCTCTTGGCTGTCTGACCAATCCCTGATCTGATCTCCCTCTCTCACACACGTGACCCCCTGCTGGTCCTGGTCCAGTAACAGGACTGTGCTTGTCTCTACAGGGTTACTGGGGTTGTGCCATCGGGAAAGCAAAACAAGCTGCAAAGACGGAGATCGAAAAACTGGGGGTGAGTTTTTATTAAAGGTTTGAATTGTGATGAGACCTGAACTGATCAATGATCAATGACGCTGATCGATCAGTTTAATAAGATATTGATCTTCTGTCTCAGATGAAGGAGATGACCTGCAGGGAGCTCGTCAAAGAGGTCGCCAAAATGTGAGTATTAGTACTGAAAGTTTAAAGCTCTAATAAAAACGAAGTGGTTCCAGGAAGTAAAGTAGGAAGTAGAAGTTGTTTCTTGTTTGTGATAATGGATTGAGTGTTTGGAGTACTTGGACTGTAGATCTACTCCAATGGTGCCTTCAGGCGTCTCTGTAAACCTGTGTCTCTGTTCTAGAATCTACATCGTTCATGACGAGGTGAAGGACAAAGCCTTCGAGTTGGAACTCAGCTGGGTGGGAGAAGGTGAGCTGTCGACCAATCAGGGCTCAGCTGGAGCCACTTCCTGTTTCACTGAAACCAATCAATGATGATCATTGAAACCAGGTGTCAGCAGGGATGGAATGATGAGAGTCAGAGTTTCGCTAATTAGGCTGAACTCCTGTGATGTCACTTCCTCTTGGCTGTCTGACCAATCCCTGATGTCTGTCTGGTTGTCTGTCTGTCTGACGGACGTCTGGTTGACTGACAGTATATCTTTTTTTTTTCTCTCAGTGACGAATGGTCGACATCAACTGATTCCTGAAGATGTGAGACAGGAAGCTGAGAAGTACGCAAAGGTGAGACACGCACTACTACTACTACTACTACTACTACTACTACTACTACTACTACTACACCACACTACTACTACACCACACTACTACTACTACTAGACCACACTACTACTACTACCACTACTACACCACACCACACTACTACTACTACTACTACTACTACTACTACTACTACTACTACTACACCCTACTACTACTACTACACCACACTACTACTTCTACTACACCACACTACTACTACTACTACTACACCACACTACTACTACTACTACACCACACTACTACTACTACTACACCACACTACTACTTCTACTACACCACACTACTACTACTACTACACCACACTACTACTACTACTACTACACCACACTACTACTTCTACTACACCACACCCTACTACTACTACACCACACTACTACTACTACACCACCACACTACTACTACTACTACACCCTAATA
Organism: Cebidichthys violaceus; assembly: GCF_023349555.1. Lineage (NCBI taxonomy): Eukaryota > Metazoa > Chordata > Actinopteri > Perciformes > Stichaeidae > Cebidichthys > Cebidichthys violaceus. The sequence continues at coordinate 801,939 of NW_027176961.1, forward strand.
CACCACACCACTACACTACTACACACTACTACTACACCACACCACTACTACACCACACTACTAATACTACTACTACACCACACCCTACTACTACTACACCACACTACTACTACTACTACACCACACTACTACTACTACTACTACACCACACTACTACTACTACGACACCACACTACTACTACTACTACACCACACCACACATTACACTACTACACCACACTACTATACACTACTACTACACCACACTACTACTACTACTACACCACATCCCTACACTACTACACACTACTACTACTACTACACCACTACACTACTACTCCACACCACTACTACACACTATTACTACACCACACTACTACTACTACACTACACTACTACACACTACTACTACTACTACGCCACACTACTACACCACACTATTACACACCACTACTACTACTACACCACACCACTACTACACCACACTACTACTGCTGCTATTACTACTACTACTACTACACCACACTATTGCACACTACTACACCACACCACTACTACTACACCATACTATTACACACTACTACTACTACTACTACACCACACTATTACACACTACTACTACTACTACAACACCACACTACTACTACTACTACTACTACTACTACACCACACTACTACTACTACTACTACTACACCACACTACTACTACTACTACACCACACTACTACTACACCACACTACTACTTCTACTACACCACACTACTACTACTACTACACCACACTACTACTACTACTACACCACACTACTACTTCTACTACACCACACCCTACTACTACTACACCACACTACTACTACACCACCACACTACTACTACTACTACACCCTAATACACCACACCACTACACTACTACACACTACTACTACACCACACCACTACTACACCACACTACTAATACTACTACTACACCACACCCTACTACTACTACACCACACTACTACTACTACTACACCACACTACTACTACTACTACTACACCACACTACTACTACTACGACACCACACTACTACTACTACTACTACACCACACCATTACACTACTACACCACACTACTATACACTACTACTACACCACACTACTACTACTACTACTACTACACCACATCCCTACACTACTACACACTACTACTACTACTACACCACTACACTACTACTCCACACCACTACTACACACTATTACTACACCACACTACTACTACTACTACACTACACTACTACACACTACTACTACTACTACGCCACACTACTACACCACACTATTACACACCACTACTACTACTACACCACACCACTACTACTACTACACCACACCACTACTACACCACACTACTACTGCTGCTATTACTACTACTACTACTACACCACACTATTGCACACTACTACACCACACCACTACTACTACACCATACTATTACACACTACTACTACTACTACTACTACACCACACTATTACACACTACTACTACTACTACTACAACACCACACTACTACTACTACTACTACTACTACTACTACACCACACTACTACTACTACTACTACTACACCACACCACTACTACACCACACTACTACTACTACACCCACCACACCACTCCACTACTACTACTACTACTACTACAACACTACTCCCTCTCAGCCTCAGTCGCTGATGTTGTTGTTTTTGTGTCTCAGGACTCTCTGGAGGAAGAGGATGACTCTGATGAAGACAACATGTGAACTCTTCATCATATTGTTTATGTTTTATAGTTCATGGACTTGTTTGTTTTGTTCTGATAAATTCAACTTTGAAAATAAAGAAATCAACAAACTTTGTTTCTGTCGTCAGTAAAGTACATTTACTGAAGTACAAGTACAATCTCATATATAGCTGTATATATTGTACTTTATACTGTACTACATCACAGGTAGATATTGTACTACATCTCTGTACTTTGTACTTGGAGTAAAAAGTACAACATGTACTTTTTATGATGTCATAGAACATGATTCATTGTAGATATTTATGAGGTAAAGTGAAATAATGATGCAAAAACATCAGTCACTGAAGAGTTTTCTACATTATTATTATTGTCATGATTATTATTATTATTATTATTAATGAGTCTGTTGTGTATAAAATAACCTCCACTCTCCTCAGAGGATCGTGACGAATGGGGCTCCGCCGTCACTCTTACGGTTACGTAAGCGCGCCAATGAGCCCGCCCACCGCGGTTCTTTACAAACGGCACCACAACACCCAGTCACCGACTTCAAACGCGCGTTTACCGCTTAAGTTCCGCTCTGAATGTTGCGAGTTAAATCCACTGAAGAGCTGATCTGTGACGTTGTCTCATATGGAAACCACATCGTCACGCTCCATTAAAGAACGCGTCAGCGGGTTCACGAGAGTTATGGACGTGACAGAAGCAGAAGCGGAACCTTTCACGACACCTCACAAGCACCGCTTACCTTCGGTGTACCTGTCATGTCACAGAAGTGCGTTTATAAATATAAATACTTGTGTTCACTATCTAACCCTCTCTGCGGTTACTCCCGCCATGCTGCGTTTGCATCGGAACGAGCAGAAAAAAACGGTGTTTGTGTACATTCATTGGTGCTTTATGAGCCGATGTATTGAAGTGATTAATGTAGCCAGAAAGTGTGACGTTTATTTCTACCACGTTCATAACCGTTTAATTCACTCTGTAGAGCCTCAGCACGTAACGGGGCGGGGCTTCCTACTGTGTCCGTACAAGACAAGGACTCCCGCTCAGCCAATAGCGACGCTTCGTTTCTGGGGGAAAAAACGCGCTCAGCCAATCACAACCTCCAGCGGCCGTGATTGGACAGTTATCCAGCGGATGACGTCATCTCCCTCGTGGCGCCTCGTTCATATCGACTAATGACAACCGCCAACAGAGTTTCTTTTTATCCAATCAGAATCGAGGAATTGCTCGACCAATCGGAATAATGTATCCGTTTACCGAACACCGCTGTCACCGCAGCCAATTGCATGCCGGGAAAACAAGAGCTCGGGACTCAACAGCTTGTTGTTCGTGTATAGCGAGAGGCGAAGAAGAAGAAGAAGAACCGATAATGTGAGTATAGACCCGACTAGACCTGGTCCCGGAGCAAACACCCGGTGTACCGCAGACAGACGTCCCACCGGAGCTCTGTCGGTACCGAGCTGTGAGCTGAATGGCAGCAGCAGCTTGTGTGTGTTTTTTTCTTGCAGTGAAGAAATGTGAAGCGACCACATAAATAAATAAATAAATCACAAAAAAATGTCACCAGGTTCGGTTCGGCTAGGTAGAAAAGTTTGTATCTCCGGAAAAGAACGAAGAGCTAAATGTCTCCGTTCGGCCTATCGAACGGTTTAAATCTCCGATCCACAAACTAGCATAGGTAGCTAACTAACATTAGCTTCACCTAGGTAGCTAACTAACGTTAGCTTCACGTAGCTTCGGTCCTTCCGCCCACACACGGCCGGTAGTTTGGACTCGGTCACGTATCTACCGGGACTCTGTGCAGCTGGTAGCTAGCTTCTAACTTTACCTCCACACACACACACACACACACACACACACACACACACACAGCTAGCATCGAGCTGACATGGACGAGCTGTGATGGCGACGTGACTCAGTGGAGCGGGAAGACGCTCCTCTCCGTACATCCGGGTCCTCTCTGAGACCCGCAGATATTTATAACGTACAAACCGGTGGAACCTGGTTCAGTCCGAAGTTAGTGAGCGCTGTTTATGCCACATAGAGAGGAGGAGGGGGAGGTCTGAGCTAGTTGCTAGCTTAGCTTAGCATCATGTTCTGACACCTTGTCTGTCCTCTGCGGTGCTGCCAGCTTTAAAGTCCTCGTCCTGTTTGTGTCTTTCAGTGATCCACAATCCTCGAGCTGGACCCCCTCAGACAAGAAGATGAAGGTGAGTCTGAGGAGCTTTACACCGGACTCCGCTGGTCCTGGACTCTCTGCTTGGTCCTGGGCTCTGCTGGTCCTGCTTTCTGTCCAGTTTCAAAGACTCCTCAGTCCGCCAATAATACTGTTAACAGTCTGTTAGTTCATCAAGAGAAGATGAGTTAGCAGCTTGTTAAAGATGAAGTAAACAACATGAGAGACTTAGTGAATCAAACTCTACGATCTGGATCAGTTCTAAATCTGCGTCTCCACTCAGAGACTCCACGATCTGGATCAGTTCTAAACCTGCGTCTCCACTCAGAGACTCTACAATCTGGATCAGTTCTACACTTGCGTCTCCACTCCGGGACCCAAACAAAGATGGCAGCTGTTGATGAAACCTGTCATTTATCTGGTTGCCATCTTAATTTGTGTCCAGGTCTGGACGTGGACCCTGTGAGACCCTTTATAGACGTTAGTTCTTCAGAGTACAGCAGCTGGAGTCTGAAGGTCTGAGCTGGACCTAGAGTGGTCCCATGTTCATGAGACTCACCTAGGTGTCTTGTCGTCATTGTGTTTCTCTACATGTCTCCTCAATATCTGAGACGTCTTTAAAGCAGAACTTTAAAGATTTACAACTAATCTGAGGTCCAACGAGTAGATGAGCGGGAAACCAAAGCTGAAGTCGAGTTAGAACTAGACTTTGATTAGTAAGACGAACACGTAACTGTGTACGGAGGTATCAGACTGTTTAGTTTAACTAAACTATCGGACTGTGTTTGGTTTAACTAAACTATCGGACTGTGTTTGGTTTAACTAAACTATCGGACTGTTTGGTTTAACTAAACTATCGGACTGTTTGGTTTAACTAAACTATCGGACTGTTTGGTTTAACTAAACTATCGGACTGGGTTTGGTTTAACTAAACTATCGGACTGTGTTTGGTTTAACTAATCTATCGGACTGTGTTTAGTTTAACTAAACTATCGGACTGTGTTTGGTTTAACTAATCTATTGGACTGTGTTTGGTTTAACTAAACTATCGGACTGTGTTTAGTTTAACTAAACTATCGGACTGTGTTTAGTTTAACTAAACTATCGGACTGTGTTTGGTTTAACTAATCTATCGGACTGTGTTTGGTTTAACTAAACTGCTGTGTGCTGCAGTGCACTCTGGGAGTGTGTGATGTCACTGATGTGTGATGTCACTGATGTGTTCCAGGCAGCAGACGAGCCCCCCTACCTCACTGTGGGGACGGATGTCAGCGCCAAATACAGAGGAGCCTTCTGTGAGGCCAAGATCAAGACGGTGAAACGCATGGTGAAGGTCAAGGTAAGACTCTCAGGGACTGGGTCCACCCGCAGACTGACTGTTGGTCTTCAGGGTTAGTTTGAACCTGAACCAGATCCTCTTGTGAACCCGACCAGGTTTCTGGAACCAGTGTAGCATTGAAGTGGAATTAGCAGGCTAACTAGCCTTCTGCTCTGTGAGCTCCATTCCACGACGCTTTGCTATTGCCAGATAAACAGCCAATCACAGCACAGTAGGACGGGGCTAAAGGAACAGTCTACAGAGGCATTGGATCCAAAGAAGTGTCCGTTATTCAGTCCACGTTGTTGTTGTCCTGTCGTTAGCCGAGAGGACAAACTGTCCCTGGATCATACCCACATGTCTTCATGTCTCTGTGTCCTCAGGTGAATCTGAAAGGTGAGAGTACGTCCCAGGTGGTGCAGGACGACCAGGTCAAAGGAGCGCTGAGGGTGAGGCGTGTGTGTGTGTGTGTGTGTGTGTGTGTGTGTGTGTGTGTGTGTGTGTGTGTGTGTGTGTGTGTGTGTGTGTGTGTGTGTGTGTGTGTGTGTGTGTGTGTGTGTGTGCGCGCGTGTGTGTGCGTGTGCGTGCGTGCGTGCGTGCGTGCGTGCGTGCAAGACGTGTTGTGAGACCTACGTGTGTTTCCTTGTGTCCTTCAGGTGGGCTCCACAGTGGAGGTGAAGACTAACGAGGGTTTGTCCAGCGAGGCCATCATCAGTAAGCTGACAGACGCCAGCCTCTACACTGTGGGTGAGTCTCTGATTGGTCCGTTGGGGTCAGTCAGTGGTCACATGACCTCCTCTCCATGGAGGTGATTGACAGGGAGGAGTGGGCGGAGCTTCAGTTGCTGGAACCTCAGGGATCAATGATTTTTGATCAGATGTGGAGCTTTTATTAGTACTTTATGTTGTGATGACGTCACTGATCTCAGGTCAGTGATTGGCTGTCAGGAGTGATGATGCTGAGAAATGGTTTCGCTCAATGAGCTGATGTCCTGTGATGTCACAACTTCTCTTGGCTGTCTGACCAATCCGCTGTCAGTTTAACTCCAGGCTAACGAGGCTAAATATGCTAATGGTCCGTCCATGAAACACTCTAATAGTTCATTAGCACAATGCTAACAGCTAGTAGTTACCAACACTAGCTCAGCTGCTACAAGAGGACAGGAGGAAGGAGACAGGACAGGAGACATAATGACGGGAGGAAGGAGACATAATGACAGGAGGAAGGAGACATAATGACAGGAGGAAGGAGACATAATGACAGGAGGAAGGAGACAGGACAGGAGACATAATGACAGGAGACAGGACGAAGGAGACATAATGACAGAAGACAGGAGGAAGGAGACATAATGACAGGAGGAAGGAGACAATGACAGGAGACAGGAGGAAGGAGACATAATGACAGGAGGAAGGAGACATAATGACAGGAGACAGGAGGAAGGAGACACAATGACAGGAGGAAGGAGACATAATGACAGGAGACAGGAGGAAGGAGACATAATGACAGGAGACAGGACGAAGGAGACATAATGACAGGAGACAGGACGAAGGAGACATAATGACAGGAGGAAGGAGACAATGACAGGAGACAGGAGGAAGGAGACATAATGACAGGAGGAAGGAGACATAATGACAGGCGACAGGAGGAAGGAGATATAAAAACAGGAGGAAGGAGACATAATGACAAGAGACAGGAGGAAGGAGACATAATGACAGGAGGAAGGAGACAGGACAGGAGACATAATGACAGGAGACAGGAGGAAGGAGACATAATGACAGGAGGAAGGAGACAGGACAGGAGACATAATGACAGGAGACAGGAGGAAGGAGACATAATGACAGGAGGAAGGAGACAGGACAGGAGACATAATGACAGGAGGAAGGAGACAGGAGGAAGGAAACATAAATAACTTTATTTCGACACTTTGATGTTACAAATTATATTGAACCTTGTTATTTTTCAAATAATCTCAATCTATAATGTGAGTTTATTTAATATTCATGTGGGACGGGTCTGTCCCTACTAGGAGACAAGGTGGAGGAGACATGTCGGAGAACAAAGTGTCTCTAATGAACTGTGTGTGTGTTTCAGTGTTCGATGATGGAGACGAGAAGACTCTTCGTAGGACGTCTCTGTGTCTGAAGGGAGAGAGACACTTTGCAGAGAGTGAGGTAAGACAGACAGACAGACAGACAGACAGACCGACAGACCTCCTCTCATCTCCTTGTCTCGTGTTATCAGACCTTGGACCAGCTGCCACTCACCAACCCAGAGCATTTTGGAACTCCGGTCATCGGAAAGAAGTCCAACCGAGGAGGACGACGCTCGTCTCAGGCTGTGTGAGTCCTCTGTCCTTTTATTTATTTATTTATTTATATATATATATATATATATATATATATATATATATCTCCTCTGTCCTCAACCGTCCAGATACATAGAGCATTACATCATCACATTAATGATGATGATGAGAGGACTCTATAAGAACACAAGTTCGGAGGTCGCGTCCACTGGATTGGGACACATTTATAACAAAGATCAAATGTGTGTGTGTGTGTGTGTCTCAGGGCTGATGAGGACAATGAGTCTTCCTCCAGTGAGGATGAGGAGGACGACAGGAGGAGACTGAACGATGAGCTTCTGGGAAAAATCTGCAGTGTTGAGAGTGAAGAAGAAACGAGCAGCTGGTACCTGGCTCTGGTAAACACACACACACACACACACACACACACACACACACACACACACACACACACACACACACACACACACACACACACACACACACAGAGAGAGAGGTATAGGGTGATCTGATTGGTTCTTAACTACAATACTTCCTGAACTGACCCTGTGCTAAGCCCCGCCCCCTCTGCATCAGTTTGTCAGCCCCGTTACCGTGGAGACCACTCTGTCATGAAACAGATCAGCGTCATGATGTAACTACTAACAGTGTTAAATACCTCTTATTGTTTGTTCCAGTGTAAACATATTCTACATGCAGTGTTATAAACGTATATGAGAGCACATTTCTGTTATTGTAACTTATTATAACTTTGTATCTGTTTCTTGGAGGCTAACGTTAGCATCTTTAGGTCCGTGTTTGGTGTTAAAGTGACGTAGATGTTCCTTCATCAGAACAGAACAGACCGGTTCTCTCCTTCACAAACACGTCTTCACTTTCTCATCTTTCATAAAATATAAAACAAATGCTGTCTTATCTGCAGGATACCGTCATTTTGCGGGTCACAAAATCGCCATGCATTGTGGGGGATGTAGGTTATGGTCAGTGTACACTGTAAAGCAGCATGGACTTTAATTTTAACACAATCATAGGCCTTTTATATGGAAGACCATATGAAAAGTTAGACTTAATAAAGATATCCCCATGACGACTGGTGCATCCACCTGTAACCATGACACTGACCAGATGTTTCCAGCTGTTCAATGAAGGTTGTCACCTCAGACACATCGCCACGGGTGTGTTTACTCATCTTTGAAGTATTTCATTTGTTTAAAGTCTTCACTGTAGAGTGACCTGTGAAGAGCTGCTTCATTACACTTAAACACTTAATGTCTTCTCATTAACACTTTATATCTTCATTAACACTTTACATCTCTTCATTAACACTTTACATCTCTTCATTAACACTTTACATCTCTGCATTAACACTTTATATCTCTGCATTAACACTTTATATCTTCATTAACACTTTACATCTCTTCATTAACACTTTACATCTCTTCATTAACACTTTACATCTCTTCATTAACACTTTACATCTCTTCATTAACACTTTATATCTCTTCATTAACACTTTACATCTCTTCATTAACACTTTATATCTTCATTAACACTTTACATCTCTTCATTAACACTTTACATCTCTTCATTAACACTTTACATCTCTGCATTAACACTTTACATCTCTGCATTAACACTTTACATCTCTTCATTAACACTTTACATCTCTTCATTAACACTTTATATCTCTTCATTAACACTTTACATCTCTTCATTAACACTTTACATCTCTTCATTAACACTTTACATCTCTTCATTAACACTTTACATCTCTTCATTAACACTTTACATCTCTTCATTAACACTTTACATCTCTTCATTAACACTTTACATCTCTGCATTAACACTTTACATCTCTGCATTAACACTTTATATCTCTTCATTAACACTTTATATCTCTTCATTAACACTTTATATCTCTTCATTAACACTTTATATCTCTTCATTAACACTTTACATCTCTTCATTAACACGTTATATCTCTGCATTAACACGTTATATCTCTTCATTAACACTTTACATCTCTTCATTAACACTTTACATCTCTTCATTAACACTTTACATCTCTTCATTAACACTTTACATCTCTTCATTAACACTTTATATCTCTGCATTAACACTTTATATCTTCATTAACACTTTACATCTCTTCATTAACACTTTACATCTCTTCATTAACACTACATCTCTTCATTAACACTTTATATCTCTTCATTAACACTTTATATCTCTGCATTAACACTTTATATCTCTTCATTAACACTTTACATCTCTTCATTAACACTTTACATCTCTTCATTAACACTTTATATCTCTGCATTAACACTTTATATCTTCATTAACACTTTACATCTCTTCATTAACACTTTATATCTCTTCATTAACACGTTATATCTCTGCATTAACACGTTATATCTCTTCATTAACACTTTACATCTCTTCATTAACACTTTACATCTCTTCATTAACACTTTACATCTCTTCATTAACACTTTACATCTCTTCATTAACACTTTATATCTCTGCATTAACACTTTATATCTTCATTAACACTTTACATCTCTTCATTAACACTTTACATCTCTTCATTAACACTACATCTCTTCATTAACACTTTATATCTCTTCATTAACACTTTATATCTCTGCATTAACACTTTATATCTTCATTAACACTTTACATCTCTTCATTAACACTTTACATCTCTTCATTAACACTTTATATCTCATCATTATGACCATGGGGATATTTTTGTTTTCAAGTCTAACTTTTAATTTTTTTGCTGGTCGATTCACGGGTCACATAAAATCACGTGAGTTTGACATGTGCACTAGAAGCTCATGTTGGTGTTATTTATTACACTTCATTCACTAAACCAGACGTCTTACAGAGTGGAACAACAGACAGACAGACCATAATGTCTGATGGGATCTCTGTTGGCAATACGGTTTATCATCAATGTGCTGAGTCATCATCACCATGTTACACACACAGATCAATAACAACAATAATAAAGTTGCGTGCTAAGCTAACATTGTAGCAGCTCCATCAACATTCAACATAACGTCATCTAGATGTAAATACGGCAGAGTTGTTATTGTTCATACATTTATACACACCTCTAAACATAGTGTACCTGTCTGTCCTCCAGGTGTGTGTGTGTGTGTGTGTGTGTGTGTGTGTGTGTGTGTGTGTGTGTGCGCCCGTCTGTCCTCCAGGTGTTTAAACGTTGTGTGTGTGTGTGTGTGTGTCCTCCAGGTGTTTAAACGTTGTGTGTGTGTGTGTGTGTGTACCCATCTGTCCTCCAGGTGGTGTCTCCCAGCTGTAACGATGAGGTGGTGGTGAAGAAGGACCAGTGTCTGGTCAGAGCCTTCAGCGACTCCAAGTTGTGAGTTTCTTCTTCTTCTTCTTGATCTGTGGTCACAAACCCATCAGCTCTGTCTCACCTCCTCCGTCTCGTGTCCTCCTGCAGCTACACAGTGGCAAGAAGACACATTCACACCTTCACCTCCATCGGCTCCACCAGGTCTGAGTTCTCCAGCAGGAGAGGTGAGGAACTACAACTCCCACAATACACCAGGGCACCCAAACACCTTTTTTTGTTCTCCTTCAACGTTTTCTCTCATCGTTGCTCCTGCTGCTCCTCTTCTTCTTCCTCTCTCCTCCTTGTCTTCTTCCTCCCCCCACCCTCTAGGTTTTGAAGCGGCTCAGGTCTTCCTGAGGACTAGGGAGGTCCCTGATATGTGGAAGATGGACATGAGTCTGATCCTGGACTCGTCCTCCAGCGACGATGAAGAGAAGGAGAGTGATGATGAGGAGGAGGACGAAGAGGAGAAGAAGAAGAAGAAACGCTTAAAGGAGGAGGTGAGAGGGCCACATGTAGACCTGTCTGTAGACCAGATGTAGACCTGTCTGTATGTCTGTAGACCAGATGTAGACCTGTCTGTATGTCTGTAGACCAGATGTAGACCTGTCTGTAGACCAGATGTATGTCGGTCTGTCTGTAGACCAGATGTAGACCGGTCTGTCTGTAGACCAGGGTGTTGGATGTAGACCAGTCTGTCTGCAGACCAGATGTTGACGTGTCTGTCTCTCTGTCTGTCCAGCCCGAGGAGGAGGAGCCTGATCCAGAGGAGAGAGACGGCTTCCTGCAGCAGCTGTATAAGTTCATGGAGGACCGAGGTGAGACCTACAGAAGTTAAATCGGTACAGAGAACTGGCACAGGTCACATACCAGCTTAAGACCCTTTCTGGTTCATGGTGGTCTCCACTAAACGGCTGAGAGGATCATCAGAGGACTGTTCTAACATGATGTCTCTGTCTGTCCTTCAGGGACCCCCATCAACAAGCCTCCAGTGTTGGGTTATAAAGACTTGAACCTCTTCAAGCTCTTCAGACTGGTCTATCACCTGGGAGGCTGCCATAAGGTGAGGACTGTCTCTCTGTCTGTGGTCATGTGACCTGCTGAAGTCCTGTGATGTCACTTCCTGTTCAGCTGGCTGTGACAGAGTGGTATTGTGTGTTGCAGATTGAGTCTGGGACCGTGTGGAAGCAGGTCTACATGGATCTGGGGATCCCTGTGCTGAACTCTGCTGCGTCCTACAACGTCAAGACGGCCTACAAGAAGTAAGAGGACACTCCCGCTTCACCCCGTTTGTCCCGCTTCGTCCCGTTTGTGTCCCGCTTCGTCCCGTTTGTGTCCCGCTTCGTCCCGTTTGTGTCCCGCTTCGCCCCGTTTGTGTCCCGCTTCACCCCGTTTGTGTCCCGCTTCGTCCCGTTTCTCCCGTTTGTCCTGCTCCACCTCATCCTCCTATTTTCCCATGATGCCCTGGTGTTGGTTGACGGTGTGGTTTGTGTCATCAGGTATCTGTATGGTTTTGAGGAGTACTGCCGCTCCGCCTCCATCACCTTCAGGACCATCCATCACAACAACCCCCGTCCTCCCACCACACCGACCAATCAAAAGCAGGCAGGGGCGGAGCTTAACAAGCCCTCTGCGCTGCCAGAGAAGGAGGTGGAGCCTGTCAAAGACAAGATGGAGGAGGCGGAGTCAGAGAGTGAGAGCGAGAAGGAGGAGGTGAAGGGGAGACAGTCGTCCCCAAGGGTGAGACAGCACCTTTTAATTTATTATCATATTAACTGTTATTACACCTGTTATTACTAAATATTAGTTAGAGATCGACTAAAAATGTAACTTCTCTTTAAGACATTTTTCCTCTGGTCTCACTTTAATAAGACTAAATGTCTCTCTGTCCTCCTGTCTCTGTCTCTCTCTGTCCTCCTGTCTCTGTCTCTCTCTGTCCTCCTGTCTGTCTTTCTCTCTCTGTCCTCCTGTGTCTCTTTCTCTCTCTCTGTCCTCCTGTCTGTCTTTCTCTCTGTCCTCCTGTCTCTCTCTCTCTGTGTCCTCCTGTCTGTCTGTCTCTCTCTGTCCTCCTGTCTGTCTTTCTCTCTGTCCTCCCGTCTCTCTCTGTCCTCCTGTCTGTCTGTCTGTCTGTCTGTCTTTCTCTCTCTCTGTCCTCCTGTCTTTCTCTCTCTCTCTGTCCTTCTATCTGTCTCTCTCTCTCTGTCCTCCTGTCTGTCTCTCTCTCTCTGTCCTTTTGTCTGTCTCTCTCTCTCTGTGTTGTAGGGGAGGAGGAGTTGTGTGGGGAGTCAGCCGAAGACAGACAGAGAGTCTCCCTCCAGACTGGAGAAGGGAGGAGGAGCAGAAGATAACAGTGAGGAGCAGAGGGAGGTGAGAAGACGCAGCAACAGAAGAATGGACGACTCGGATAAAGGCTCTGAGGAGGAGGAGGAGGAGGAGGAGGAGGAGGAAGATGATGATGATGATGATGATGATGATGATGATGATGATGATGATGAAGAGGATGACGACGATGGCGATGAAGAGGAGGAGAGAGAGATGAGAGAAGGGTGAGACTGAAATAAACAAAGTAGACATTGTGCTGCTAGTGGACTTTATTATTCAAACCAGGAACTAATGTTAGCGTCAGACGTCTGGATCTTAAGTTATCAGAGAAACAAGCTGAGCTAACGTTAGCATCAGATGCCTGCATCTTAAGTTGTCAGAGGAACAAGCTGAGCTAACGTTAGCATCAGACGCCTGCATCTTAAGTTGTCAGAGGAACAAGCTGAGCTAACGTTAGCATCAGATGCCTGCATCTTAAGTTGTCAGAGGAACAAGCTGAGCTAACGTTAGCATCAGACGCCTGCATCTTAAGTTATCAGAGAAACAAGCTGAGCTAACGTTAGCATCAGATGCCTGCATCTTAAGTTGTCAGAGGAACAAGCTGAGCTAACGTTAGCATCAGACGCCTGCATCTTAAGTTGTCAGAGGAACAAGCTGAGCTAACGTTAGCATCAGACGTCTGGATCTTAAGTCATCAGAGAAACTAGCTGAGCTAACGTTAGCGCCAGACGCCTGCATCTTAAGTCATCAGAGGAACTAGCTGAGCTAACGTTAGCATCAGACGTCTGGCTCTTAAGTTATCAGAGAAACAAGCTGAGCTAACGTTAGCGCCAGACGTCTGATCTTAAGTTATCAGAGGAACAAGCTGAGCTAACGTTAGCATCAGACGTCTGGATCTTAGGTCATCAGAGAAACTAGCTGAGCTAACGTTAGCATCAGATGTCTGGATCTTAAGTCATCAGAGGAACTAGCTGAGCTAACGTTAGCATCAGACGTCTGGATCTTAAGTCATCAGAGGAACTAGCTGAGCTAACGTTAGCATCAGATGTCTGGATCTTAAGCCATCAGAGGAACTAGCTGAGCTAACGTTGCTGATGTCTGTTGTTTAGAATGAGACCTCTAGTGGTATAAAGTTACATGTGTTTAACTTAAAGAACATAATAGTTCTATTTAATGAAAGAGTGTGTGTGTGTGTGTGTGTGTGTGTGTGTGTGTGTGTGTGTGTGTGTGTGTGTGTGTGTGTGTGTGTGTGTGTGTGTGTCTGTCTGTCTGTCTTTCTCTCTCAGCTGTGAGGAGGAGGAGGAGGATGGCGACTCTGTGACAGGGACGAAGGTGCGGGTGAAGTACGGCAGAGGGAAGACTCAGAAGATCTACGAGGCTCACATCAAGAAGACGGACTTGGACAACGGAGAACAGTTCTACCTGGTCCACTACTACGGCTGGAACGTCAGGTGAGACTTCCTGCTTCATTTAACCAGTGTCCTGTTAAAGATCATCCTCAAGTCCCGCCCCTACACGCTCTCATCTAATCGCAAAAGGGATGTTGATGAGTGTCCCTTTGTTGAACACGTTCTCAGGTTCCAGTGATTTAAAGGTACAAAGTCACTCAGGTGTGTCTGATCCTCAGGTACGACGAGTGGGTGAAAGCCGACCGGCTCATCTGGCCCCTGGAGAAAGGAACCAAGAAGAGACGGAGAAAGAAGGTGAAGGTGAGCTCGGTGAGGTCATGTGACCTGCTGCTGAGAAGCCCTGTGAGGTCGCTTCCTGTCAGCTGACCAGGATTCATCTGACGTTTCATTTATTCTACAACCAACCAAAGACTCGGGACAAGTTTGTGTGTCTTGTTACCTGATGATTTAAAACAAAGCTTAGCAACAGCTCAGGCTCACTTAAGGTGCACCGACCCATAGGGTGGACCGGCCCTTAGGGTGGACCAGCTGATCAGAGTTTTGCTCAAGTTGTTGTTTTTTCTGTTTTTGTTGTTGTTGCTGTCAGTTTGATGTTATCTGTCTCCCAACAGAACAAAGATGATCCGGAGACAGACAAAGACGAAGAGAAGCCTCCGTCAGCGGCGGCGAAGCCTCCGGGAGCCAAACGAGGTCGTCCTCAGATCAGGACACCGCCCACCGGCTCAGCGGGACGCAGCGTCTCTAAGACGCCCAGCACCGAGGGACGATCCAACGGGAGGACGGGCAGGACGGAGACGCCTTCCAACATGGCCAACGGAGACAGTAAGAGACTCTGTCCTGCTGGCTTCATTGTGTGTGTGTGTGTGTGTGTGTGTCTGTGTGTGTGTGTGTGTCTGTGTGTCTCTGATGTGTCCTCCTCCCTGCAGACACTCCTCGCAGGAGAACCAGGAGGACGTCGGGTCTGTACGACTCCGACAGAGCCTCTAACGGTGAGGTCACTTCCTGTTTCCTGTCGCTGATCCGGTTGCAGTGACCAGTAACTAACCAACCTGCTACTCTGTCTCCCTGCAGAGGATTCTGGGAACTCATCAGAGGACAGCGAATCAGAAGACCCGCCTGACAAAAAGCCGTCGCCATGGCGAGGGAGGAGTGAAGACCCATCCAGTCAGGAGGAGGTGAAGGAGGAGGACACAAGTGAGGTCGCTGATGTCACAACGGCCATTAACGACGACGCTGTCGCTGGGGCAACAGCTGGTCAGCTGCCTGTCTCCACGGCACCGCAGCATCCCAGCATGCCTCAGGAGAAAACTGACAATCTCCTGAGCCAATCGGAGAACGAGGAGCCGGGGCAAGGGGAGGAGCCAACAGTAGAAGCCGCCATGTTGCTGATACACCTGGACAAGGAGTTGACGTCTGTCCAAGAGACGGACAACTTGGTTCCTGGGCAGGAAGTGCTTGGCAAGATGTCTCCTCCGCCCGGCAACAGGACGCCTCCTCCTTCCTCCAACAGGACGCCTCCTCTTCCTGCGCCCTCCAACAGGACGCCTCCACCTTCCTCCAACAGGACGCTTCCTCCTTCCTCCAACAGGACGCCTCCTCCTTCCTCCAACAAGACGCCTCCTCCTTCCTCCAACAGGACGCCTCCTGTTCCTGCGCCCACCAACAGGACGCCTCCTGTTCCTGCGCCCGCTAACAGGACGCCTCCTGAGGACCAGGTGTCCTCTTCTCAGCTCGCCCTTGCAAAGGATGAGGACATCCGGTCCACTCCTCTGCCCTCCCCCAGTGTCAAAGGGCGCAGGTCCCTCCTCAGGGAGACAGGTCATGAAACTCCTCCCAGAATCCTCCTCTCCGCCTCTCCCACCACCAGCCCCGCCCACATGGTGTCTCCTCCTCGCAGCGTCCTGAAGAGACAGGACGAGCCCATGGTGGTTCTCCACTGCCTCCCCACCCAGCGCCTCCCCCCTGAGTCTCCCACCGCAGACTCCGACACTGACTCTGCCACGGAGGAGGAGGAGGAGGAGGAGGTCCCTGAGAAGAGGAGCAGCTCCACATTGAAACGGAAAGCAGCAGAGCAGCGAGCAGCAGACAAGAAGCTCCGCCTTGAAAGGAGGCAGGAGGAGGCCGCCTCCTCCCAAACGCCCCCTGCCCCTTCCAAGATGGCCTTGGGAGCTTCACCCAAAGGATTCCCCTCACCTCTCCGCAGGGTGGAGTCAGAGAGGAGCGAGGGAGTGATGAAGGCAGAGGAGTGGCCCTGCCCAGAGGACAAGTCGAGGGAGGCGTCAGAAGAGCTCCTAATGGGCGGAGCCACAAAAGACTCAGAGGTGCATGCTGGGATGCCTCCCCCTGCCCCAGGCCCCTCCCCTGCTGAGGAGCTGGAGCCGCAGATCGGCCCTGAGGCGCTGGTCTGCCACGAGGTGGACCTGGACGACCCGGACGAGAAGGAGAAGCCCACCCCCCCGGAGCACCTCCTCCTAATGATGAGGGAGCAGCAACCTGCCCCGCTTCCTAACCTCCACTCCTCTCTGCCCTCCCCCCACACCCCTCACCTCCCCCAGCCTCAGCTCAGGCCCTTCCTGCCGACCGCCGCTCCCGGCTCTGAGGAGCTCCACCCGGCCAGGAGCGCCGGCGAGGAGGAGAGAGGAGCAGTCAGGGGAGAGCAGCAGGGAGACTCCAGCCCCGGGTTTGATGGCAGCGCTTCCTCCTCAACCTCCCTGCTGTCTCTACAGGAGACCAAGGACAGAGGTGAGACCTGTGTGAACAGTGTCAGTATGTTCTGGTGTCTCACCCTCTCTTCCCCTCTTGTCCTGATTGTCCTGACCCCTCTTGTCCTGATTGTCCTGACCCCTCTTGTCCTGATTGTCCTGACCCCTCTTGTCCTGACCCCTCTTGTCCTGATTGTCCTGACCCCTCTTGTCCTGATTGTCCTGACCCCTCTTGTCCTGACCCCTCTTGTCCTGATTGTCCTGACCCCTCTTGTCCTGACCCCTCTTGTCCTGACCCCTCTTGTCCTGATTGTCCTGACCCCTCTTGTCCTGGCCGGGTGGCCGTGGCTAAGTGGAGAGCAGGGCCGCCTTTCAATCAGAGGGTCGGCGGTTCGAATCCCCTAGTCTCGTGTCAATGTGTCCTTGAGCAAGACACTTGCAATGTCTCCCGTAGCTGCGTCTACGGTGTGTAGATAGATACTGAATTGTAAGTCGCTTTGGATAAAAGCGTCTGCTAAATGACTGTAATGTAATGATTGTCCTGACCCCTCTTGTCCTGATTGTCCTGACCCCTCTTGTCCTGATTGTCCTGACCCCTCTTGCCCTGACCCCTCTTGTCCTGATTGTCCTGACCCCTCTTGCCCTGACCCCTCTTGTCCTGATTGTCCTGACCCCTCTTGTCCTGACCCCTCTTGCCCTGACCCCTCTTGTCCTGATTGTCCTGCCCCCTCTTGTCCTGACCCCTCTTGTCCTGATTGTCCTGACCCCTCTTGTCCCTCATGTCCTGACCCCTCTTGTCCCTCATGTCCTGACCCCTCTTGTCCCTCTCGTCCTGACCCCTCTTGTCCCTCTTGTCCTGACCCCTCTTGTCCCTCTTGTCCTGACCCCTCTTGTCCTGATTGTCCTGCCCCCTCTTGTCCTGACCCCTCTTGTCCCTCTTGTCCTGACCCCTCTTGCCCTGACCCCTCTTGTCCTGACCCCTCTTGTCCTGACCCCTCTTGCCCTGACCCCTCTTGTCCTGACCCCTCTTGCCCTGACCCCTCTTGTCCTGACCCCTCTTGCCCTGACCCCTCTTGTCCTGATTGTCCTGCCCCCTCTTGTCCTGACCCCTCTTGTCCCTCTTGTCCTGACCCCTCTTGTCCCTCATGTCCTGACCCCTCTTGTCCCTCTTGTCCTGACCCCTCTTGTCCCTCTTGTCCTGACCCCTCTTGTCCCTCTTGTCCTGACCCCTCTTGTCCTGATTGTCCTGACCCCTCTTGTCCTGATTGTCCTGCCCCCTCTTGTCCTGACCCCTCTTGTCCCTCTTGTCCTGACCCCTCTTGTCCTGATTGACCTGACCCCTCTTGTCCTGACCCCTCTACACTATACGGATGTTGTTGGTTATTTAGGTAACTGTGTTTAAATCAGAAATAGAGTACAGTGACGAACTTAATGAAACATTTGAACAGATCGACATGAGCAAAATGTTTAAATGTGTCCATGATGTAGTTCAACATTGGTTTATTATTATTATTATTATTACTACAGGTAATGACTACATGTGGTCGCTGCTCTCCTCTCCTTTGGTAAAGAATGGTTGTGTGTTCCCTATGCTAAAGGAGATGAGGAGGCATTGAGCTTCCTAAGAGACTCCTCTGTCCTCCCTTCTGATTGGTTAGTTGTTACCTGTGTGCCCCTCCCAGGTCAGAAGAGGGTGATGGACTGTAACTCCAGCCCGACGGCCAAGAAACAGAAACGCAACCAGAAACGACTCAGCACACCTGTGAAGGTGGAGAAGAACGGAGCAGGTGAGCTGTGATGTCACTGTTGACCAGGTGTAGTCACGTGATCTGAACAGGAAGCAGCAGGAGGCCAATCAGCTGCGTCGTTTAAGAAGAACAGAAGATCTAAAGGACCTCTCATGGTCACCATCAGCTACTCTTCTACACTCACTAGTTTTATCTCAACACCTGTCTCCTCTCTACACCCCCCCCCCCCCCCCCTCGTCTCCCAGGTAACAGCAGTGACAGTGAGGACCAGTCCCGGCTGTCTCTGTCTCAGAAGTCTGTTTGTCTCTCGTCTCCTTCATCTCTCAGGAAAGACAAACACAGCTTCTCCCCTCAGAGGACGTACAAGTGGACCTTCCAGCTCGGTACTTCTTCTTTAACTATTTTTTTTCTTCATATATATATATATATATATATATATATATATATATATATATATATATATATATATATATATATATATATATATATATATATATATATATATATATATATAAAAACACACACACACACACACACACTAACTATATTATACTCGCATTATCCTCTTTCCTCCTCTACCTTCCCTCAGACGAGCTGGACAGCATGTCGAGCACGGACCGGATCTCCTTCCTGCAGGAGAAGCTTCAGGAGATCAGGAAGTACTACATGAGCCTGAAGTCTGAGGTGGCATCCATCGACCGCCGGAGGAAGAGACTAAAGAAGAAGGAGAGAGAAGGTAGGAGCTGCAGGGCATGCTGGGAGGTGTAGTCCATCAGAACCCTGTGTCCCGTCCCTAACGTGTAGTTCTGTCTCTCAGTGTCCAACACGACGGCGTCCACGTCCTCGGGCTCCTCAGACACAGGTATGAGTCCGTCCTCGGCCTCGCCCAATCAGAACACCGTCGCCGTGGAGTGCAGGTGATGACACGTCCACTGAGCCCCGCCCCTTTCCAGCCACAGACTCCGCCCACTCAGCCAGCTCAGAGGGCATGATGGGAAATAAACTGTCAGAGGGGGGAGGGGCTACCACTTGGCCCCGCCCCCTCACCTGAGACTGACTTCCTGTTTGAGGAGAAACATCAGCCGTCTGTTCAGCCGCCACACAACTCCTTACTTCCTTGTCTTGTCTCCTAATTTCAAAATAAAGTGACAGGTTATTTTTGGGGGTCCAAGGTCACTGGTTTAATTTCCTGACTTCCTGCTGTGAATCTTTTTGTATAAAATTAGAGCTTTTATTTTGGAAAAAGAAAAACGGTAAAGATTAACTTTTTTTGTTTAAAATAATTAAAATCATTTTTATTTGTTCAGTTATTGATTTATATGAAATAAATAAACGTTTTGATTTAGTGTTTTTAATTAAAACATTTTATTTTAAGCTTTTGGCCTCCGTATCTTATTTTGTAGTAAATTTAATTTATGATTTAATCTGAATTACGAGAATAAAACAAAACAGTGATGAAATGTGATTTAATGTGAACATTTAGTTCATCTGATAACTGACTCATTTAAATTTCATGTTTGAAGAAGAAACAGTTTAACTTTTGAATGTTAAAATATTTGTTAAAGTTAAAATGTATCTTCTTCTCATTTGATCTTCTGTTCAGTACTGACCTCACGCCTCCTCCTCTTCCTCCCTCACTCTTCCTCCTCTTCCTCCTCCTCTTCTGTGGTGCCTCAGACAGACGGCTGCTTCATGGACCCTCTCTGTTCTGTAAATATCAGCTCTGATTAGAGTGAAGCCGTGGTGCGTTCAAAGACTCACTTTTTCATCGTGTAAAGAATGTTTCTAATATTTTTAAGAGCCGACTGTTTGTATCGTCGTTTAATGAACTTTTTAATGTAAATAAACTAAAACGTCATGAACTGTCAATAAACAGCTCTTTGTTTCTAATAAAGTTTTAAAATGTTTCCTCAAGTCCTGATCCACATCCCAGACCGCCTCATGTTCAGGTTCTACAGTCAGAAACCAAACATCCGTTCTGAACCAGAACTTGATGGTTCTAATTTAAATCTAGAAGCAACACCATAGAGAACAGTTAGCTTAGCATAAAGACTGCTAGCAGCTAGCTGGACTCAGTTGTGATGTCACGACATTAAAACTGAACCGTTGATCAGAGGATTCAGTTTGACACAAGGACCCTTTAGTGGACCAGGGACCCTCTACAGGACCTTTAGTGGACCAGAGGCCCTCTAGAGGACCTTTAGTGGACCAGGGACCCTCAACAGGACCTTTAGTGGACCAGAGACCCTCTACAGGATCTTTAGTGGACCAGGGACTTTCTACAGGATCTTTAGTGGACCAGGGACTTTCTACAGGACCTTTAGTGGACCAGAGACCCTCTACAGGACCTTTAGTGGACCAGGGACCCTCTACAGGAACAGGTTTCATTATGATGTGAAATGTCTAAGTTCAAAACTTCTGAAACTTTTTTATAAACAAATCAGATTTTATTTCCAGAAAAAAGAGAAACAAACGTTTAATAAAAATATGATTCAACATTAAATATTGAACTTAAAGTCTGTGTTCCACATCTCCCATGATGCATTGGGATCCTCGTAGGAGGCGGAGCTTCACTCCAGCTTTAAAGAAGTGAAACGTCATCCCTCCGACACAGGGACCCTGGTCCAGACCGGGTCAGTCCACGTCAGGCCGGGTCAGTGAGGCGGTCCCATGAGTCCGGCTTTAGCAGCCAGAGCCTCGTTCTGCTGGATGTGGTACTCCTGGAACCTCATGGAGATCCGCTGAGTCATCTTCAGGTACTTCTGGAGACACGACTCAGAGCAGCTGGTCTGTAAACGTCAATAAAGTTTATTCAAAACATCGACAAACAGCCAATCACAGAGCTCCGTAGAAACAATGCTGAAAACGAGTGTCTTTCTGATTCTGGATTCAGCAGCTAAGGCTCATGGGTAATGTAGTATTCAGAGAAATCTGACAAAAGGATAAACTGACAGCCGATTGGTCTAGATGTATAAAAGAAGTTGTGACATTGCTCCTCCTGACAGCCAATCAGAAGAGCAGAAAGGTTTTTCTAGCTTTCTTAAGAAGGAAAACTTTATTGGCTGAATCCTCAGATGTCCCAGCATCCCTGAACATTACAACAGGAAGTCGCGCCTCACCTCCTCCGGCTTCACCTCCCTGCTGGTGAAGTCCTTCACACAGTCCATGAAGCAGTTCTCCGTCACCTTGTTGTAGGTCCCCAGGAACTCCTTAAACTACACGCACACGCACACACACACACACACACACACACACACACACACACACACACACACACACACACACACACTCATCAGGTGTCTGAACCATCAGATCAATAACTCCTAAACTACTAATCTTTAGTGCTCCTACCTGTTTCACCTGGTCGGACTCGGTCACCTGGACCGCCATGATCCGGATCAGAGTCTGAAGAACAAACAGACATTTAAACATCTAAACAGAGAGAACCGGAACCTTCAGGTCTAAAGTCCTGACAGAATCTCAGTACACTATAGAACGTGCTTCTGAGCACGAGGCTCCTTTAAATGAACGAGTCTGGTGCAGCCGTGACGTCATCGTTAGCTCAACGGCTAACGTGAGCTAGCATTAGCTTCCTCTGGGTTTAGATTTAAATGTTTCTCTTCCGGCTTCGAACCGACAACCTACAAACACACCTGAGTGATAGTCCCGTGTTTAAGTCTCACCTGTGGATTATGATGTAATGTGTTTCACGTGGAGCTCTTCAGAGGCTGAAGGACGAGTGATGGCAGTATTCTTCTTCTTCTGTGGTTTTTATTGGAGGACTAAAATACTGACGTCACCGGAGTTTAGCGCCACCTCCTGGACCGGAGTGTGTACTAATATATAATTATACTTCTCTCTTGATTCTTACTGTCTAATTTATTTAACTTAATTCATATTTAATTCATATTTGTTATAGTGTTTACCCTTTGATATTTATAGAGCATTTAAAACGCACGATCTTCATATTTCCGACGGCTTTGAACACACCATGAAATAAACACATCCCATTGGTTGGATAAAGTGTGACGATGGTTTTTATTGACGTTGTTTTTAGTTTTCTGAATTTAGAGTCACAGTGAGACGTCCGTCCTGAGTGTCTTTTTAAAATCTCTCCGAACCGGAAGCCGGAAGTGCGTTGCTGTGTTTTGTTGTCAGCAACAGTTGCTGTTTGTCGCTTTTCCACTCTGTGTTTTGTCCGTTTTCTGTTTTTTTAACGTGACATTTGAACATTACGTCACTTTCCCGCCGTGACGTCGGTCTCTGTGAAGCAGAACTCTGGTTTTAACCGTCCACAACTCTTCGGACCCGGATGTTGTCGGAGCGGGAAGTTTGAAAAGTGGAGCAGCGCGTGAACCAGTGAAGAACCCGGATGTTGACCCGGTCCGGCTCACCGGGTCAAACCAGTCCGGATCACACCGGGCACGTGTTGATCCGGTCCACTCGAGTTCATCCCTCGGATCAGAGACTCGAAACTGGAACCAGACCGGGACCAGGACCGGGACCGGTCCAGATTACCATTCAGAAACTGCGACAGAAGCCGAGTAAGGCTCCTCCTCCTCGGGCAGCAGGTTCCTCTCAGTCCGGTAAGAACTCCGGTGGGCCAGGTGTTACGTCACTACTGGTTTCCTTTCCGTTGTGTGTTGTGTTCACTTAACAGCTGTTGTTGTTGATGATGACATCATCTCTGTGACGTCATCGTCTCCTCAGGCCGTGACGTTGTGACCTCACGGTTTGGTGCTGGATCTCGGGGACTCGGACTTGCAGCTCTGAAACATCAGTGAGTCTGCTTCATTGATTCTTTACTCATTTACATATTGACTGTCATGACAACCTGTTGACAGTAGTTTTGTCAATAAAGTTCCAGTTGTCCATCAAGAAGCAAACAAAGTTTCTAACTTAATATTTTATTTATAGTATTTTACTTTGAAAACCATCTTGACACCCTGTCCTCAGGTGTCACAGCGCCCCCCTCAGGAGGGAGGTCAACGTGCAGCTGTTGGGCTCCCAGGATGCACTGCGGGGGGCGGGGCCGTTCTCTGGTTGCCTTGGAGACGCCACTGTCATCGAGGTAGATCTGATCTCAGAACAGTTTACTGCTGCTGTCATAGAGATGGAGCTAAACCTGTGTGTGTGTGTGTGTGTGTGTGTGTGTGTGTGTGTGTGTGTGTGTGTGTGTGTGTGTGTGTGTGTGTGTGTGTGTGTGTGTGTGTGTCCAATCAGAGCCAGCCGCTGATGACTGGCCACGCCCCCGTGACCTCTGACCTCACAGCTTCAGATCAGACTCCTGGTCTGCAGGTCACTCACCTGGACTCAACAGGTAAACATCATCATATATACACACACACACACACACACACACACACACACGCACACAACTCTCTGACAGGTCAAATGTGACTAACCCTGGTGGAGCGCCACCTAGAGGGCCGCAGAAAACGTTCAGTTTTGTATCTGTGGGCCGCGAGGGCCACGGGACCGCATAGGTTATCAATTGAAGACACCAGAGATATTACTGTTATCCATAAGACGCTCAGTTACAATATAGCTTCCCACCACTTGGTGGCGGTAATGCGTCAGTCAGTTGTTTAACAAGCTTCAATAAGCAGAAGAAGACACTCAGCTAGCCGCTAGCCTGTAGCGAAAGTTATGGAGAAGTATTTAAAATAGTGCTCGCGGCAAATTAATTAAGTATTTAAGTAACGCCGACAATTGTTTTATCGCGCATTAACGCAGTTTTTTTATTATTATTAAGCGAACATTTTTAACACAAGAACCGGGCAGCGAGCGGTGACCAGCTGTGTGTGTGTGTGTGTGTGTGTGTGTGTGTGTGTGTGTGGCGTCTCTTCCTGCCGCCCCCCCGGTGACACGTCTCGTTACAGGATCAAACGTGACAATATCAAAATACATATTGTTGTGTTTTTAAATAAACATATAAGCACGTGAGAACAAACTGCTCTTCACTCAACTCTTTATTAGCATTACTTCACGTGCACTTTACTGCCTACAGACTCCCTCCACGTTCCATGCTTCTCCTTCATTCCCCTGGGTCCTAAGTCCCTCCTACTTCTTATCACTCTATGTACCATCGTACATTTATAACTAATACCACACATAGTACACAGTACTCAGCACGTACATTTATAACTAATACCACACATAGTACACAGTACTCAGCACGTACATTTATAACTAATACCACACATAGTACACAGTACTCAGCAAGTACATTTATAACTAATACCACACATAGTACACAGTACTCAGCACGTACATTTATAACTAATACCACACATAGTACACAGTACTCAGCACGTACATTTATAACTAATACCACACATAGTACACAGTACTCAGCACGTACATTTATAACTAATACCACACATAGTACACGGTACTCAGCAAGTACATTTATAACTAATACCACACATAGTACACAGTACTCAGCACGTACATTTATAACTAATACCACACATAGTACACAGTACTCAGCAAGTACATTTATAACTAATACCACACATAGTACACAGTACTCAACAAGTACATTTATAACTAATACCACACATAGTACACAGTACTCAGCAAGTACATTTATAACTAATACCACACATAGTACACAGTACTCAGCAAGTACATTTATAACTAATACCACACAGTACACAGTACTCAGCGTTGAATATGTTTCTGACCAAAATACCAAAAAAATAAAAAATAAATGATTAATTTAAATTATTTTTGTAGAGTTTTTAAAGTGTTTTTGTTTGTAATATGTATAATAAGCATCATTTAGTTATCACTACTGATAATTTAACAAACATAAAAACATGACGTAGATAAGTTTACAGTTTTCAAGATGTGTATTTAAATATCATCTATGAACACATGAAGATAAAGTTATGAACACTGAATATCTATGATCAGAATCATTATAACTGTATTTTAACTGATACTGTGTGAAGAATACTGCTGTTAAAAAGAACCTGATCTGTTTGAAGTGATTCCAACCAAATGTTATTGTACTTTTGTTCATATAGCAGTACTTTAAAATAAAAGTACACAATACACTACTTATGAATTCATTGTTGAACTTTGCACATAACAATGAGATTAATCAAGATTAAACATTGTAATCGTTGTAGTACTTATAGTTTTTGTAGTACTGTATTTGGTACTATAGGTAGTACTGTATGTAGGTACTTTTTGTAGTACTGTATTTGGTACTATAGGTAGTACTGTATGTCGGTACTTTTTGTAGTACTGTATATAGCTTATGATTCTAACCTCTGACTCCTCCCCCTTAATGTCTCCATCAGCTGGTCTCCTGAAAGCTGCATCCATCGCCGTAGACACCGGACCAGTTGCTACGGCAACACCCCACCATGACCAATGGACAGAGACAAGCAGGTTAGGGGGGGAGGGGGGGGGCTGTGTCCCCATGGTTACCACACCTCTAAATCAATACAAATATATTATATTATCTATTACATATTATATATATAATATGTAATAGATAATATAATATAATATATATATATATCATATTCTATATGTTCAGAGACAAACATCATGGCTCAGAGGAACCATCAGTGTGTGTGTGTGTGTGTGTGTGTGTGTGTGTGTGTGTGTGTGTGTGTGACTGGTTATATTTGTCCCAGAATGCATCAGTGCTGTGAGTCTTCTCAGTGAAACAAAGAGAAACCTGCCTAGCAACACACTCTGAGAACACATAATAAATATAACAATAATAATAAGATGAGCCGTGTATACGAGTACAAATAGATACATTTAGAAACTATATATATATATATATATATATATATATATATATATATGAATACATAAATATATATATATATATATATATATATATAGTGTATTTAATGTTGTGAGCTGGAGAGTTTAACACAAAGATACAATGTGATCATAATACTAATAGTGCAGCAGTATAACAGAATGTAATAATACTACACTGTAATACTACGGTGTAATACCACTGTATAGTTATACTCTATAGTACTATAATATAAACCTATATATTTGACATCAGATTAGGTCACGTGACTCTTTTGTTCTGAACAGATTTAATTTACCTGCATCGTCACGTGACAGCTGTTCAGAGAGGGGGGGGGGATGACGTCACTTACTCTACCAGGTGGCATTCCAAGGAGGGGGAGGGGCTGAGGAATCCAGATTCCTCCCCCTCCTCCTCCTCCTCCTCTCTGCAGCACACGGAGCTCCAGCAGGAGGAACAATAAGCTGAGAGGAGAGTCCGTCTGTCTGCACTCCTCTCAGGCTCTTCTCCGTCTGATCGACGCTCGGAGAGACAGGAGGAGACACAGGAGGAGACACAGGAGGAGAGACAGGAGGAGGAGAGACAGGAGGAGACACAGGAGGAGACACAGGAGGAGAGACAGGAGGAGAGACAGGAGGGGAGACAGGAGGAGAGACAGGAGGGGAGACAGGAGGAGAGGCAGGAGGAGACAGGAAGGAGAGACAGGAAGGAGAGACAGGAAGGAGACAGGGGGAGAGACAGGAGGAGAGACAGGAGGACAGACAGGAGGAGAGGCAAGAGGAGACAGGAGGAGAGACAGGAGGGGACAGGAAGAGACAGGAGGAGAGACAGGAGGGGACAGGAGGAGAGGCAGGAGGAGAGACAGGAGGGGACAGGAGGAGAGGCAGGAGAGACAGGAGGAGAGGCAGGAGGAGAGACAGGAGGAGAGACAGGAGGGGACTTGAGGGGACAGGAGGAGAGACAGGAGGAGAGGCAGGAGAGACAGGAGGAGACAGGAGGACAGAGGGAACATGTCCTCGTCCCGCAGACAGTCGTGTTACTTGTGCGACCTGCCCCGCATGCCCTGGGCTATGATCTGGGACTTCACGGAGCCCGTGTGTCGGGGCTGCGTCAACTACGAGGGAGCGGACCGGGTCGAGTTCGTCATCGAGACGGCCCGCCACCTGAAGCGGGCTCACGGCTTCCAGGAGGTCCGGTCCACCACCGGAGGACCTCCTCCTCCTCCTCCACAGCAGAAGAGCCAGACGGCCTTACTGAGCGGTAAAGAGCTGCAGCCGAACCACCAGCACCAGGCGGAAGGACCGGGGAGGTCTCAGCAGGCCGGTTTGGACCGGTACTCGCTCTCAGATAGCCGGTCTCGGTTCGACTACGGCGGCAGGATGCCCAACGGGTTCAAACCGGACGACGGGCCTCCCGAGCTGAACCGGCAAAGCCCAAACTCACGAGGCCGGAACCACGGGGGCCCGGTGAACGTACCGCCGAACCTGCAGCCTCAGAACCTGAACGGACCCGTAAACAGAGCCGCACCGCAGAGCTCCGGGGTCTGTCTCTCTGAACCCGGAGCGAAGCGGCCCGCCTCGGTGTCCAGCAGCTCGGACCAGGACCGGGAGCTGAAGGAGAAGCAGCGGAACGTGGAGGCTCTGTCCGAGCTGAACGACAGCCTCCGGAACCGGCAGGAGGACTGGACCGGAAAGCCGAAGCCCGTGCGCGAAATGCTGCTCTCTTTATCCGGCTGCACCCCGTTCGATGTCCGCTTCAAGAAGGACCACGCGCTGGTCGGCCGTGTGTTCGCCTTCGACGCCGTGTCCAAACCGGGTCTGGAGCACGAGCTGAGGATCTTCATCGAGTACCCGAGCGGCTCCGGGACCGTGTTCTCCAGCGCCTCGGGGGTCGCCAAGCAGATGTACCAGGACTGCATGAAGGACTACGGCAGAGGTCTGTCCTCCGGGTTCAAGTACCTGGAGTACGAGAAGAAGCACGGCTCCGGGGACTGGCGGCTGCTGGGTGACCTGTTACCGGAGGCCCTGCGGTTCTTTAAGGAGGCGGGGGGGGACGACATGCTGCCGGAGCCGCACACCGACGGGAGCGTCCCGGTGCTGCCCGGCCGGGTTCTGGCGTCAGGCAGCAGTGGGAGCGGGAGCTCCAGGACCGGCGTGAGGAAGAGGAGGGCCTCTCCGGAGCCGGAGGAGGAGCAGCAGCAGAGGCAGCAGTGGATCAACAGCCAGACCGAAGCGCTTAAACTCTCCATGTCTGCAGGCTCGTTCTCCGGTCCCCCCTGTCCTCCCGGTCCTCCCGGTCTCTCCTCCCCACCGGAGTCCATCGCTCCTCTGCAGAACGGACAGTCCCCGATGCACTCCCCCAACAAGGACCGTGACTCGGTCCACTCCAGCACGTCGTCCTCCAGACACAACAGCAGCCCGGTGTCTCCGGCCTCCGTGTCCGGACAGAGGCGCCTCTCTCTCGGGATGTCCGGTGTGGACCAGGTGCAGAACGTGCCCGACTCCCCGATGGCCAACAGCGGGCCTCTGTGCTGCACCATCTGCCATGAGCGGCTCGAGGACACGCACTTCGTTCAGTGTCCGTCGGTCCAGAACCACAAGTTCTGCTTCCCGTGCTCCAGAGAGAGCATCAAGAACCAGGGATCCTCCGGGGAGGTGTTCTGTCCCAGCGGGGACAAGTGTCCTCTGATGGGCTCCAACGTGCCCTGGGCCTTCATGCAGGGGGAGATAGCCACCATCCTGGACGTGAAGGTAAAGAAGGAGCGGGACACCTGAGGGGGTGATGAAGATCGGTCTGTGGGTCGAGGTCTCTGTGTGATGGACTGAAACATTTTACACTTTCATGAAATCAAACTTATTCTTATTTCAACACCTGTTTATCAATATATTAACATATTCATCTTCTTTATCATAAAGCGTCTTAAATTCTTCATTTCAAATCATCTGCGTCAATTAAAAACGGTAAACTACTTCAGTCTGGAGGAAAACTGTGTTTTAATACTTAGTTTGTGTTTCTTTATACTTCTAGTAATCCGTCAACAGACGAGGTCATGAATATTTAATACTTTCATATTATCATATTAATGATCAATTAGTTTAAAAACAAACATGGAGGAAGATGAAAGATCTTTGATGACAATAATAATCAGATGAAACATTACTGAAGAAACAAGTGATGATGTCACAGGACGAGTTTGAAGGGATGTTTTTAAATCAATACTTATATTATAATAATAATAATTATTCATCAGACGAACCGGTGGCTCTTCTTCAGTTAATACTTCACATCATGAATATTTAAATATGTAAAATGATGACGTCATCAGCACACAGAGATGTTCTCTCCACTGACAGAGGGACTCGTTAAAGGACTCGTTAAAGGACTCGTTAAAGGACTGGATATGGAGGTGAAACATATTTAAATATTCTACATGTGGATGTTTCGTGGTGGAGGTGTGTTTAAAACAGACAGACAGGTTCAGAGAGTGAGACAGCTCTCGCACTTCATCATCACACCTGTTTGTAAAACTATTTTTATTTTTTATAAAGTTTTTAACTATTTATTTGATTTTTTTTTAGAATCTTTTTTGACTTTTTATTTGATTTTTTTTTCTATGTAATTTATTTTTTCATTTCTTACTGCAATAACTTTGCTAGCCTTCCTGAATTAATTTTTTTTACATGTAAGATTATATTCGTGGTCTTTGTGTTTTTATTCATGATTTCCAGATGAAACATTTTATCTTGTAACGTGCCTTTAAGCTCCGTCTGTTGTAATAAATTCATTGATATGAACGTTTTCACTGACATGTGACTTCTCCTTCTTTATGACTCATAAGGTAAACATGTTGAATTCTGGGTAAATGTGTTTGAAAAAACATGGCCACCTGTTGGTCACCTGTTACCAAGTTACTCTTCCTGGATTATAGATTTCAGATTAATTCTTCTGTTTTTACTTTCTGTTAATACAAACTCAAGTCTTTCTTCATGTTTATCTGTTTGTCCTGATAACGTTAACAATATAATATTTATTACTATATGAAGAGTCAACGTTAAAGTCTGAAGAGTTAACGTTAAAGTATGAAGAGTTTGCGTTAAAGTCTGAAGAGTTAACGTTAAAGTATGAAGAGTTTGCGTTAAAGTCTGAAGAGTTAACGTTAAAGTATGAAGAGTCAACGTTAAAGTCTGAAGAGTTAACGTTAAAGTATGAAGAGTTCACGTTGAAGTCTGAAGAGTTAACGTTAAAGTCTGAAGAGTTCACGTTAAAGTCTGAAGAGTTCACGTTAAAGTCTGAAGAGTTCACGTTAAAGTCTGAAGAGTTCACGTTAAAGTCTGAAGAGTTTACGTTAAACTCTGAAGAGTTCACGTTAAAGTCTGAAGAGTTCACGTTACAGTCTGAAGAGTTCACGTTAAAGTATGAAGAGTTCACGTTAAAGTCTGAAGAGTTCACGTTAAAGTATGAAGTGTGTTACTGTGTGTGTGTGTGTGTGTGTGTGTGGTGAGGAAGAGTATGAATGGAGTCTTCACTACAAAATGAATCAGTTATCAGATCTATTGATCCTGAACCATCTCTTCTTCTAGTATCTCATGTATACTGTAGTATACAGATTATATATATATATATACAGTATATATATATATCTCATATATATATATATATACAGTAAATATATACAGATTTATATTTACTGTGTGTATATATATATATATACATACAGATCATATATATATATATACATACAGATCATATATATATATATATATATATATATATATATATATATATATATACTGTATATATACTGTATATATACTTCTTTGTTGGTATTCTCTCTTAATCCAGACACCAGTATCTCAGAGGTGCCTCCATCATCTCCACTGTTACCCAGCAACCAGCAGGAAGTCACCTGCTGTCTTGGACCAATCACAGTGAGGGGCCGGCGAGGAGAGCCAATGAGACACTGAGAGAGATGGGACGTCTGAAGACTGAGATGAAGATGCTGCTGACGGTGAGTAGACAGAGAAGTAGAGTCCAGTAGAACACAGTAGATGCCAGTAGAGGACAGTAGACGCTAGTAGAACACAGTAGAGTTCAGTAGAACACAGTAGAGGTAAGTAGACTCCAGTAGAACACAGTAGAGTCTAGCAGAGTCCAGTAGAACACAGTAGAGTCCATTAGAGGAGCTTGCTGTCCAAAGTCTGAAACATATTCTGTTGTCCAACAGCCAGAAGACTCTCTGAAGACCACCACACCTGGACCAGACCACCATCAGTCCCAACAAAACCTCTTTCAGTCCCAACAATCCCAGTCCCAACAATCCAAGTCTCACCAATCCAAGTCCCAGTCCCAACAAACCCAGTCCCAGTCCCAACAAACCAAGACCCAGTCCAAACAAACCAAGTCCCAACAAACCCAGTCCCAGTCCCAACAAACCAAGTCCCAACAAACCCAGTCCCAGTCTCAACAAACCAAGACCCAGTCCCAACAAACCAAGTCCCAACAAACCCAATCCCAACAAACCAAGACCCAGTCCCAACAAACCAAGTCCCAACAAACCCAGTCCCAGCCCCAACAAACCCAGTCTCAGTCCCAACAAACCCAGCCCCAGTCCCAACAAACCAAGACCCAGTCCCAACAAACCAAGTCCCAACAAACCAAGTCCCAACAATCCCAGTCCCAGTCCCATCAAAGTCCTTTCCAATCAATCCAGTCCCAACATTGTCAGACCCGGTCCCAGCAGTTCCAGTCTGTGCTGGTCCAGAGGAAACCAGTGGTTCCGTCAACATTGGAGGAGGCGGGTCTGGTTCTCCGTCAGGTGCGGAGACAGAAGAAGGTTCTGGAGGAGAACCTGGAGGCTCTGCTGAGAGCCAGAACTGGAGAGGTTCTGCACTGCCAGCTGGACGCACTGGCTGCTAACAGGTAGCTAATGTTACCTTACTGTCTGCTAAATGGTGGCTAATGCTAGCTTACTGTCTGATAACAGGTAGGTAATGCTAGCTTACTGTTTGCTAACAGGTAGCTAATGCTAGCTTACTGTCTGCTAACTGGTGGCTAATGCTAGTATACTGTCTGCTAACTGGTGGCTAATGCTAAGTTGAACTCCTCTGTGGCAGCTTATATGAACAGGCTAACACTATTTGTATTTTTAAGAGGTAGCTAACTAGTTTCTAACTAGCTTCATGCCTGCTAACCCAAAACCAGGGTCAACCTTTTTCTGCTAACAGACACATGTTCTATCTTCTAACAGCTAGCTAGTGGTAACATAGGTCTGCTAACTGGTGGATAATGTAAATTAAATGTTATCTATGTGTCTGTTAACAGGTAGGGCTCGCTAATGCTAACTCTGTGTGTATGAACAGGTAACTTGTTAACGTTATCTCTTTTAAGAGATGGGTGACTGTGGCTAAGTGGAGAGTAGGGCCGCCTTTCAATCAGAGAGTCAGTGGTTCGATCCCCGGTTCCTGCCTCTACTAGTCTCATGTCAATGTGTCCTTGAGCAAGACGCTTAACCCCAAAATTAATGTAATGTAATGTTAAGGAAGCCAATGTTCTTAAACATGCTAACAGCAGCTAACTGGCTTCATGACTGCTAGTGGTGTAACGTACTGACCCCCCTCACAGTTTAACGTTACCATTACCATTATTTCAATAAAGTTTTACTGACGACCAGTATTCAGTTGAACATGTGTTTCTAGGCTCTGATCTCTGATAATGTTTCATCGTAAACAATCAATCAGTGTTTAAACCAACAGGAGGAGAGCTAGTAACGTTAGCAGCACCGCTAACGGCTAATCAACAGAGGTTCACTTCAGTTACATTATGATGCCTTCAGGCTCTGCTCAGTGAACATGAGTACTGGCTGAAGGTACATTATAATTTATCATGATGTGTTCACATGTAATCTGTAAAATGTAGTTTTTGGTGTAGCTAGCAAACCAAACTAAATGTTACTACGACAAACTGAGACTTTGTCCTCTGTCCTCTGCAGAGACTGGACGGAGGAGGTCCGGATCAAGAAGACGGTGGACGCCTGGATCAGCACGTCAACCAGAGACATCCAGGTGAGTTTAGTAGTGGACCACCATCCTCCACCAATGAAAATGCTGCACAGGCCGTCTGTCAAACAGCTCATTAATATTCATGTTCAGGTTAATGACGTCATCGTGACGAGGTCAGCTGACGTGTATATATA
This sequence comes from Cebidichthys violaceus, assembly GCF_023349555.1. Taxonomy (NCBI): domain Eukaryota; kingdom Metazoa; phylum Chordata; class Actinopteri; order Perciformes; family Stichaeidae; genus Cebidichthys; species Cebidichthys violaceus. Next base: position 836,010 of record NW_027176961.1, read on the forward strand.
TATATATATATATATACAGTTGTGGTCAAAAGTTTACATACACTTGTAAAGAACATAATGTCATGGCTCTCTTGAGTTTCCAGTTATTTCTACAACTCTGATTTTTCTCTGATAGAGTGATTGGAACAGATACTTCTTTGTCACAAAAAACATTCATGAAGTTTGGTTCTTTCATGACTTTATTATGGGTTAACAGAAAAAGTGACAAAATCTGCTGGGTCAAAAATATACATACAGCAACATGAATTAGCAATTTTGGTGACTTAGAAAGTTGTGTCAATGAAATGAGCTTCATAGCATGGCCTCTTAACTTCTTGTGAGTGATTATGAGTGACTACAGCTGGTGACTTCTCTGAGGCCATTTAAATAGGGCTCATTGGATACAAACGCCCACAAACGCTACAATGGGAAAGTCAAAGGAGCTCAGCATGGATCTGAAAAAGCGAATCATTGACTTGAACAAGTCAGGAAAGTCACTTGGAACCATTTCAAAGCAGCTGCAGGTCCCAAGAGCAACAGTGCAAACAATTGTTTGTAAGTATAAAGTGCATGGCACTGTTTTGTCACTGCCACGATCAGGAAGAAAACGCAAGCTATCACCTGCTGCTGAGAGAAAATTGGTCAGGAGGGTGAAGAGTCAACCGAGAACCACCAAAAAGCAGATCTGCCAAGAATTAGAAGCTGCTGGAACACAGGTGTCAGTGTCCACAGTCAAGCGTGTTTTGCATCTCCATGGACTGAGAGGCTGCCGTGCAAGAAGGAAGCCCTCGCTCCAAAAGCGGCACCTTAAGGCTCGACTGAAGTTTGCTGCTGATCACGTGGACAAAGATAAGACCTTCTGGAGGAAAGTTCTGTGGTCAGACGAAACAAAAATCAAGCTGTTTGGCCACAATGCCCAGCAATATGTTTGGAGGAGAAAAGGTGAGGCCTTTAACCCCAAGAACACCATGCCTACCGTCAAGCACGGTGGTGGTAGTATTATGCTGTGGGGCTGTTTTGCTGCCAATGGAACTGGTGCTTTACAGAGAGTAAATGGGAAAATGAAGAAGGAGGATTACCTTCAAATTCTTCAAGATAACCTAAAATCATCAGCCCGAAGGTTGGGTCTTGGGCGCAGTTGGGTGTTCCAACAGGACAATGACCCCAAACACACATCAAAAGTGGTAATGGAATGGCTAAATCAGGCTAGAATTAGGGTTTTAGAATGGCCTTCCCAAAGTCCTGACTTAAATCCCATTGAGAACATGTGGACAATGCTGAAGAAACAAGTCCACGTCAGAAAGCCATCAAATTTAACTGAACTGCACCAATTCTGTCAAGAGGAGTGGTCAAAGATTCAACGAGAAGCTTGCCAGAAGCTTGTGGATGGCTACCAAAAGAGCCTAATTGAAGTGAAAATGGCCAAGAGACATGTAACCAAATATTAGCACTGCTGTATGTATATTTTTGACCCAGCAGATTTGATCACTTTTTCTGTTAACCCATAATAAAGTCATGAAAGAACCAAACTTCATGAATGTTTTTTGTGACAAAGACGTATCTGTTCCAATCACTCTATTAGAGAAAAATCAGAGTTGTAGAAATAACTGGAAACTCAAGAGAGCCATGACATTATGTTCTTTACAAGTGTATGTAAACTTTTGACCACAACTGTGTGTGTATATATATACACACACACACGCATAACACCTTGAGCACCTGGATCCACCGATCTCTAAAAACATGTTTCCTCATTTCTTCTCTCCTCGCATGGTTTCCTTGAGTCTCTCCATGCATCCTTGGTGGAAGGGACTAGGACACAACGAGAATCCTTCTTCTTCTTCTTCGTCGTCATCATTCTCTTCTTCATCTTCCTCATCCGTCTCCTCTTCCTACTCCAGGCGGAGATGTCCTCAGAGGAGGCTGCGATGACATCACAGCAGAGGCCTGCTGGGAGCTCCGCCCACACTGGTCGGGGGAGGCCAGTGAGCGAGTTCAGAGGAACAGGAAGTGAGAGAGGAAGCAGAGGACCGGTCAGTCTGTCTCTCTGATCCATGCATCTGATTGGTCGGTTCGCTGACAGACAGGTGAGTACTCACTGCTGTGATGTCACTGTTTCCAGCTGCAAGGGGCGGAGCCTGAGGCGTACCTGAACCGTCTGTACGGCAGAGCTCCGTATGAAGGTGTGAGACGGACCCTGAAGAAGAGTCCGTACCTGCGCTTCAGCTCACCTGTCTCGCTGCTTGGCAGGAAGCCCCGCCCCCGTCTGGTGGAGAGCGTCACAGGTGGGACCGTCGTCGTCAATTAAGTTTTATTGAATGCAAACGACGTCTCTACAGAGCTCACTGTGTCTCCATCAGGTGTGAAGGTGAAGTCCTGTAAGACTCAGACGTCACCTGGACGACGTCATGACATCATCGGCTCCTCCCACCTGACCTCTGGTGACTTCACAGTGACCGTTCCCATGGCGATCCCTCTGGGTCAGTAAACAAACATCTGGATTTTATTTTTGTGTAAATGTGACAAACAAACGTTAAAGTGAACCGTTGTTTACAGGACGTCCCAGGATGGACTCCTCTTCCTCCAGGTGTCTCGCCGAGCGGCAACAGGAAGTGACATCACCACCTGCAGCTCCTCCCACATGTAGCGTGGTTGCCGTGGACAACGGAGAGTCTGAGTCACAGGTGATGACACAGTGAACACGTCCCATGATGCATCACTGTATCTGACAGACAGACAGAGGGACAGAGAGACAGGCAGGCAGGCAGGCAGACAGACAGAGGGACTTCATAATACTTTCAGCTACAGACATTTTTGTTTTTTGTGTTGACAGGAGGTGGAGCAGCTGGATGCTCTTCCTCCTCCTCCTCTTCTTCCTCCTGTCGACATCATTGAGAGCAAAAGTGATGAAGAGGAGGACGTCTTTCCTGGAACTGAATTCCTGCTTGTCGCTGACATAATTCAGGTAACCTTCATTTTCCTCATCTTCTTCTCTTCCTCATCTTCCTCACCTCCTCATCTCATCTTCCTCGTCTTCGTCCCCTCCTCTTCCTCACCTTCCTCTTCCTCATCTCCCTATCTTCTCCCTCCTCTTCCTCATCTCCCTATCTTCTTCCTCCTCCTCTTCCTCATCTCCTCCTGTATCAACAGTGTGAACCAGCGTCAGTCCCACTGCTCCTCCTGCTGGGCACAAACTGAACACCTCCTCTATTCTTCTCTTCCTCATCTCCTCCTCCTCTATTCCTCCTTTTCTCATCTCCTCCCCCTCCTCTATTCCTCCTCTATTCTTCTTTTCCTCATCTCCTCCTCCTCCTCTATTCCTCCTCTATTCTTCTCTTTCTCATCTCCTCCTTCTCTATTCCTCCTTTCCTCATCTCCTCCTCCTCCTCTATTCCTCCTCCTCTGTTCCTCCTTGCTTCATCTCCTCCTCTATTCCTCCTCCTCTATTCCTCCTTTCCTCATCTCTTCCTCCTCCTCTACTCTATTCCTCCTTTCCTCATCTCCTCCTCTATTCCTCTTCTACTCCTCTCTTCCTCATCTCCTCCTCCTCACCTCACTACTGAATAGTTATTAGGATATGTGTATATGTTTCAGGACTTTATTAGTTATTGTTGATTATAAAATGAGTTTCAGTGATTTGATCTTCAGTTTGTTTAAGTTGAATAAAAGATAATTTACTGAAACAAAAGAAACATCACTAACTGTTAATGTTCATATTGATTATTGAAGATCAGAACTAATCAATGGATCATAGATCTATAAACCCTTTGATCGTCTCTGTCTTCAGCAGGAGGAGCTAAGATTTAAAGGTGAGGAGGAGGTGCAGCTGGATGGAGGTCCATCTCCTCCTCCGGTCCCGTATCAGGGTCCAGTCTTCCCTCCACAGACCAGATCTGCCCTCCCCCCCCAGGATCAGGGCTTCGTCCTGAACCTCGACCTGCAGAGAGACGTCCTCGAGAACCGGCTGGTGGAATGGTGAGTAACCGGTCTGAACCGATCTGAACCGGTCTTAACCGGTCTGAACTAGTCTGAACCGGTCTTAACCGGTCTGAACCGGTCTGAACCAATCTGAACCGGTCTCAACCGGTCTGAATTGGTTTGAACCGGTGTGAACCAATCTGAACCGGTCTGAACTGGTCTGTCCTTGTTGTGTCCAGGGTGGAGCAGCAGCTGATGTCCCGCATGATCTCTGAGATGTACCGCCCCCTTCCCTCTGACCCCGCCCAGAACGACTCCACTGACCAATCAGAGTCCAAGGAGCAGAGCGCCTCAGACATCGGTGAGCCGACAGGCTGACGGACCAATCAGAGCAGAGTTCTCCTGTTGGTGCTCTCTCATTGGTCTGACAGTCTGGTATTTGTCATTTAATGATGTAACAATAAACTTTACTGTCACTTCATGTTCTGCACTAATTTAAGGTGGAAATGTTTTTATTCATGAAAAGGAAAACTAAATTTAAAACATAATGTAATATAAAGCAGCATATCATATTTCTCTGATATTTTAGTTTTTTCAGTATTGGTGAAAGGCTCCGCTCTGCTGACAGCAGACTTTTCCATGTTTGTGATTGGTCAGATGCTTCAAACCCCGCCCCTTTTATGTGAACCTCTCACAACCAGATTAATAAACTCTGGTTGATTAATGAGTTGATGAGCAGCTTCATAGTTTAGAGGATCTGATTGTTAGAGTGAAACCAGATAACCGGGAGATAAACTGGTTTGTTGACCTCTTCATAGTGCAGGACACTGTGACAGTGTTGTAGTTGTGTGTTCTGACGGTGTTTTTGTTGTTGTATGTTCTGACGGTGTTGTTGTGTGTTCTGATGGTGTTGTTGTTGTTGTTGTGTGTTCTGATGGTGTTGTTGTGTGTTCTGACGTTGTTGTGTTTTTTGACGGTGTTGTTGTGTGTTCTGACGGTGTTGTTGTTGTTGTGTGTTCTGACGGTGTTGTTGTTGTTGTGTGTTCTGACGGTGTTGTTGTGTTTTTTGACGGTGTTGTGTGTTCTGATGGTGTTGTTGTGTGTTCTGACGGTGTTGTTGTTGTGTGTTCTGACGGTGTTGTTGTGTTTTTTGACGGTGTTGTGTGTTCTGATGGTGGTGTTGTTGTGTGTTCTGACGGTGTTGTTGTTGTGTGTTCTGATGGTGTTGTTGTTGTTGTGTGTTCTGATGGTGTTGTTGTTGTTGTTGTGTGTTCTGATGGTGTTGTTGTTGTGTGTTCTGACGGTGTTGTTGTTGTTGTGTGTTCTGATGGTGGTGGTGGTGTTATTGTTGTTGTGGGTTCAGTGGAGGCAGCAGGAGGTGGAGGTTTGCAGCTCTTTGTGGACTCCAACATGTCAGTGGACTCGACTCTGATCCGGCAGCTGGTTGGTGAGGTTCTGACAGAGCAAGTTGCCCTGCTGCTGGGACAGAGGGACTCACTGGAACCAGAACCAGGACTGGAGCCAGCAGAACCAGGACCGGGATCCCTTGAGGAGGTACAGAATCTTCAGTCTTCAGTGTGTCTTTGTGTTTTGAACATAAACTGAATCCTGCTGCCGATTCTGTTCCAGGACAAACTGGTACCACTGGTTCCTACACCAGTACCGACAACTCCGCCCAGCAGAGAGACTCCGCCCCTGGTCACACCCCCTCCCTCTGAACCAACCAGCCTGCTGAATGACGAGTCTCCTCGGCCAATCACAGCTCCAGGTCAGACACGGCAGCAGTGTTTCTGTAGTCCAACAGGAAGTCATCATCACTGGTTCCTCCACAAACAGCCAATCAGGTTCCTCCATGTGATTCTGGATTATTACATAAAATAATCTTGTTTCTGATTCTTCTCGGTTTTGTTCATCCAGATAGTCTTCACTATTGAACTCCACTTTTATGATCTTTGAAGTGTAAAGTAAAAAGCTAACGTTAGCCTATAAAGGAACTCCACCATGGTCACATGACTTAGCTCTACTAGTGTACCTGTACTTGTGTAACTTTACTAATGTACCTGTACATCTGTAGCTGTACTTGTGTAGCTGTACTAGTGTAGCTGTACTTGTATTGTAGCTGATGATGATGGTTTGATGATGCGTTGTCTGTCTCTGACCTCAGAGCATGTAGCCACGCCCCCCTCCAGCCCAGAGCCCGCCCCCTCTGCAGGAAGTCCTCTTGCTGTCCATCAAGCCCCTCCCCCTCTGACCTGGGGAGACGTTGAACTGCCGTTGGACGAGGAGAGACCAGAGGAATACCTGGATACACGCTCACAGCTGCTGTATGTACACATACTGAAACTGTCCAGATAGATTGTAGGAGATGTAGGACATACAAACATGAGTCTCTCTGTCCTCCTGCAGGGTGATGTCAGTAGCAGAGGAGGAGCCTTTTCTCTCCTCCCCTCTTCCTCCCTCCTCCACTCCCCCTGCTCCCTCCCCGTCTCCTCCTCCTCCTCCTGGTCCTGGTCCTAGACCAGAGTCCCCCTCCAGCTCCTCAGAGGAGTCCAGCAGCACAGTGACAGCAGAGACTGAAGCAGTGCTGAGACACATCTCAGAGGGAGAACTCCTCCTCAGTGTCAACCAGCTGGCGGCCATGACAGGTATCTTCATCATCTCCATCTTCTTCATCACTCCACAAATTCTCTCGGTTCTCAATATTTAAAAGAATCCGAAAAACTTTCAACAAAGAGTTCACTCAAATATCTCTCTCTCTCTCTCTCTCTCTCTCTCTCTCTCTCTCTCTCTCTCTCTCTCTCTCTCTCTCTCTCTCTCTCTCTCTCTCTCTCTCTCTCTCTCTCTCTCTCTCTCTCTCTCTCTCTCTCTCTCTCTCTCTCTCTCTCTCTCTCTGTGTGTGTGTGTCTTAGATGAGGCTGTTCCCAGTTTCTCCAGTTCTCTTCAGGAGCTTCATGAAATGGTGAGAATCATGTTTCTAATGACAGTTATAGTAGTGTGTTAGTACGTTGTAATAGAGATAGTAGAGTTGTAGTAAAGATAGTACAGTTGTAGTAGAGATAGTACAGTTGTAGTAGAGATAATACAGTTGTAGTAGAGTTGTAGTAGAGATAGTACAGTTCTAGTAGAGATAGTACAGTAGTTGTAGTATTACTACAGTTATAGTATTAGTACTACAGAGTGAAGTATTTCTTGTCATCCCTCCCCCAGGACTTTGACCCCCCCAGTGAAGGACAGGTCAAAGGTCTCGACCTCCTCAAGACCAAGACGGAGCAGAGAGACACACAACCAGAGGTACAGACACAACCAGAGACAGACACACACACACACACACACACACACACACTGACATAGACACACAACCAGAGGTACACGCATACATATACACACACACTGACACACGCGCGCGCACACACACACACACACACACACACACACACACACACACACACACACACACACACACACACACACACACACACACACACACACATGACCTCTGACCTGCTGCATCCTCAGGGCCCCTGGAGGATGGATCAGGATCAGGAGGAGGTGAGCGTGGGGGAGGTGAGAGGGACCAGGACAGCCCAGCAGGATCAGACCTGGTCACCTGGACAGATGAGTCAGTGTGCAGGTGAGACTCCCTTCAGAAGATAATGGCATCACTCTGACATCATTCTGACATCACATCTGTTCTTCTTCCAGATGTGACAGAAGTTAGTTTTGAAGCAACCAATCAGAGCTCAGTTGCCGTGGGTGACCTGATGACAGAGCCAATCGGTACTCTGACCTCTGACCTCCAGACTGACAGGTCCTTGACTCCTCCTCCTCACCTGGAGGACACACACACTACAGGACGGGTGAGCCACACACACACACACACACACACACACACACACACACACACACACACACACACACACACACACACACACACACACACACACACACACACACACACACTACAGGACAGGTGACACACACACACACAAACACACACTACAGGACAGGTGACACAAACACACACACTACAGGACAGGTGACACACACACACACACACACTACAGGACAGGTGACACACACACACACACACACACTACAGGACAGGTGACACACACACACACTACAGGACAGGTGACACACACACACACAAACACACTATGCTTACTGACTGAGGAGAAATAAAAATAACTGTGTGTGTGTGTGTGTGTGTGTGTGTGTGTGTGTGTGTGTGTGTGTGTGTGTGTGTGTGTGTGTGTGTGTGTGTGTGTGTGTGTGTGTGTGTGTGTGTGTGTGTGTGGTCAAAAGTTTACATACACTTGTAAAGAACATAATGTCATGGCTCTCTTGAGTTTCCAGTTATTTCTACAACTCTGATTTTTCTCTGATAGAGTGATTGGAACAGATACTTCTTTGTCACAAAAAACATTCATGAAGTTTGGTTCTTTCATGACTTTATTATGGGTTAACAGAAAAAGTGATCAAATCTGCTGGGTCAAAGATATACATACAGCAGTGCTAATATTTGGTTACATGTCTCTTGGCCATTTTCACTTCAATTAGGAGCTTTTGGTAGCCATCCACAAGCTTCTGGCAAGCTTCTCGTTGAATCTTTGACCACTCCTCTTGACAGAATTGGTGCAGTTCAGTTAAATTTGATGGCTTTCTGACATGGACTTGTTTCTTCAGCATTGTCCACATGTTCTCAATGGGATTTAAGTCAGGACTTTGGGAAGGCCATTCTAAAACCCTAATTCTAGCCTGATTTAGCCATTCCATTACCACTTTTGGTGTGTGTTTGGGGTCATTGTCCTGTTGGAACACCCAACTGCGCCCAAGACCCAACCTTCGGGCTGATGATTTTAGGTTATCCTGAAGAATTTGAAGGTAATCCTCCTTCTTCATTATCCCATTTACTCTCTGTAAAGCACCGGTTCCATTGGCAGCAAAACAGCCCCACAGCATAATACTACCACCACCGTGCTTGACGGTAGGCATGGTGTTCTTGGGGTTAAAGGCCTCACCTTTTCTCCTCCAAACATATTGCTGGGCATTGTGGCCAAACAGCTTGATTTTTGTTTCGTCTGACCACAGAACTTTCCTCCAGAAGGTCTTATCTTTGTCCACGTGATCAGCAGCAAACTTCAGTCGAGCCTTAAGGTGCCGCTTTTGGAGCGAGGGCTTCCTTCTTGCACGGCAGCCTCTCAGTCCATGGAGATGCAAAACACGCTTGACTGTGGACACTGACACCTGTGTTCCAGCAGCTTCTAATTCTTGGCAGATCTGCTTTTTGGTGGTTCTCGGTTGACTCTTCACCCTCCTGACCAATTTTCTCTCAGCAGCAGGTGATAGCTTGCGTTTTCTTCCTGATCGTGGCAGTGACAAAACAGTGCCATGCACTTTATACTTACAAACAATTGTTTGCACTGTTGCTCTTGGGACCTGCAGCTGCTTTGAAATGGCTCCAAGTGACTTTCCTGACTTGTTCAAGTCAATGATTCGCTTTTTCAGATCCATGCTGAGCTCCTTTGACTTTCCCATTGTAGCGTTTGTGGGCGTTTGTATCCAATGAGCCCTATTTAAATGGCCTCAGAGAAGTCACCAGCTGTAGTCACTCATAATCACTCACAAGAAGTTAAGAGGCCATGCTATGAAGCTCATTTCATTGACACAACTTTCTAAGTCACCAAAATTGCTAATTCATGTTGCTGTATGTATATTTTTGACCCAGCAGATTTTGTCACTTTTTCTGTTAACCCATAATAAAGTCATGAAAGAACCAAACTTCATGAATGTTTTTTGTGACAAAGAAGTATCTGTTCCAATCACTCTATCAGAGAAAAATCAGAGTTGTAGAAATAACTGGAAACTCAAGAGAGCCATGACATTATGTTCTTTACAAGTGTATGTAAACTTTTGACCACAACTGTGTGTGTGTGTGTGTGTGTGTGTGTGTGTGTGTGTGTGTGTGTGTATGTATGTATATATATATATATATATATATATATATATATATATATATATATATATATATATATATATATATATATATATATATATATATATATATATATATACATACATACATACAATCAGTAGATACAGTTAAAGTCTGTATGTGAATGTTCAGATTGACCACTAGAGGGCGGCGTCTCTCCCTCTGTCCTGAACTCACTCACTGCTTCACTGTTCATATTATAAATATGATGAATACATGAAATATGATGAATACATGAATAATGATAAATGTTTCTGTAGTATTCTACAGTATTCTGTATTATACTGTAGTATTCTTTAGTAGTTCAGGAGACAAATACAACACATTTGTTTGTTTTTTTTATTTCATGTTTGATCCAGCAGCCAATCAGCAGAGAGGATTCATGAGGATGGAGGTCCACCTGCCCTTTATCACACCGGAGGAAGAGGAGGAAAAGGAAGAGGAGGAAGAGGAGGAGGAGGAAGTCGAGGTCAGTGCAGCAGCAGAAACAAACTCCTCCACTGATGATGTTTTCTAGAAAGAGAAACCTTCATCATCATCTTCATAGTCTGTGTTTAAACAGGCTGATGATGTCACAGACAGGTCACATGACTTCCTGTGACCTTTGAAAATAAATGTTTGAATAAACTTTTACTTTGAAAGGTTTCAGCTCTGATGTTTGTGGTTCCTTTAATCTGTGAAAACAGCAGCAGAAGAAGAACGTTAACAAAATAGTTTCTATGAATCTGTTTAGAAAAGTTTTAGAAACTCATGACATCAACATGAATCACTGATGACATCATCATGACGTCAACAGGAATCACTGATGATATCAGAACATTCTGTTATTGACACGTCTTCATCTGAGAAACTGCAAGTCAAAACTGTGGGAACCCCAAACTCTATTACTGCTCCTCTCTCACACACACACAGAGACACACACACACACACACACACACACACACACACACACACACACACACACACACACACACACACACACACACACATAGAGACACACACACTCTTTAAAAACAGTCAGTGTAGATGAGAGGATGATAAGCAGGAAGTGAGATTTGTGAAGCACCAGGAGACACTGAACACACACACACACACACACACACACACACACACACACACACACACACACACACACACACACACACACACACACACATAATACACGCACACATCCCTGTACTTCTATCTTTGTGAGGACCTGCAGTGATATGATGCATTCAAAGCCCCTCACTCACCTAAACCATCTCACTAAATCTAAGTCTGAACCCTTAAACAGACCTTTGAAGGACCGGACAACATGTCCTCACTCTGTTGGTATAAAACTCAGGTCCTCACTACGTAGCAACTACAGGAAAACATACACACACCATCTATTTATTCTTCGTCATCTCATTAAAAAATCACAATTTCTGTGTTACAAAGAAAAGAACATGAGACCAGTTCACCTGAGACCTGGTTACCTGAGACTTGGTTACCTGAGACCTGAATGCCTGAGACCTGGTTACCTGAGACTTGGTTACCTGAGACCTGAATACCTGAGACCTGGTTACCTGAGACCAGTTTACCTGAGACCTGGTTACCTGAGACCTGGTTAGCTGAGACCTGAATACCTGAGACCTGAATACTTGGGACCTGGTTACCTGAGACCTGGTTACCTAAATGTGAGAACGTCCTCTGATCAACACACAGTAGATGCACAAGTCCCTGATCTGCTTCTAGGTCCTGATCTGGTTCTTGATCTGCTTTTAGATCCTGATCCTGGTCTGGGTCCTGAACCTGACCAGGCTCACATGGAAGACTGGTAGTGTCCCTCGTGTGCATTAAAGATCCATAAATATCAACAGAAGCCTTAAAGGTCTTTGTTGTTATTAATATTTCATCATTTCTATTGTCTTTATTTCTGTCCTCAGTGTTGGTCCTCAGATCCAGATCCTTTATTTCTGTCCTCAGATCCAGATCCTTTATTTCTGTCCTCAGATCCAGATCCCAAAACGTTGTGTTTGTTATTAATATAATTTCACCGATAAAGACTTTCACTTTAAAACAGATTAGATTAGAGTTTAGCTCCTCCCCCTCATTAGCATACAGATGAAGCGTTGACCTCATTAACTGAACAGTTAAAGTCTTTAAAGTTTGACCCAAAAAACACACAAAGACAATAATACTCTGTTCAGAGAACAATAAAGATTAGAGGAGTCACGTGATGTAGATGTACTGTATATATATTATTAGATACACTGTAAATACATTATTATTAGATATACTGTAAATATATATTATTATATACAATGTAAATATATTATTAGATATATACTAATCCGATCCCGGATAAGCGGACGAAGATGAATGAATGAATATACTGTAAATATGTAAATATGTTATTATATACACTAAAAATATATTGTCATTAGATGTGCTCTAAATATATTATTATATACATTGTAAATATATTATTATTATTATATACACTGTAAATATATTAGATATACTGTAAATATATTATATACACTGTAAATATATTATTATTATATACACTGTAAATATATTATTATATACACTGTAAATATATTATCATTATTAGATGTACTCTAAATATATTATTATATACACTGTAAATATATTATTATTATTAGATGTACTGTAAATATATTATTATTATTATATACACTGTAAATATATTATTATTATTATTATACAATGTAAATATATTATATATACCGTAAATATATTATTATATACACTGTAAATATATTGTCATTATTAGATGTACTCTAAATATATTATTATATACACTGTAAATATATTATTATATACACTGTAAATATATTATTATCATTAGATGTACTGTAAATATATTATATACACTGTAAATATATTATTATATACACTGTAAATATATTATCATTATTAGATGTACTCTAAATATATTATTATATACACTGTAAATATATTATTATTATTAGATGTACTGTAAATGTATTATTATTATTATATACACTGTAAATATATTATTATATATACTGTAAATATGTTATTATATACAGTATACATATATTATCATTATTAGATGTACTCTAAATATATTATTATATACACTGTAAATATATTATTATTAGATGTACTCTAAATATATTATATACACTGTAAATATATTATTATTATTATTATTATATACACTATAAATATATTATTATTATTATTAGATGTACTGTAAATATATTATTAATATATACGCTGTAAATATATTATTATTATTATTATATACACTGTAAATATATTATAATTATTAGATATACTGTAAATATATATTATTAGATATACTGTAAATATATTATTATTAGATACACTGTAAATATATTATTATTATTAGATATACTGTAAATATATTATTATTAGATATACTGTAAACATATATTATTAGATATACTGTAAATATATTATTATTATTAGATATATTGTAAATATATTATTATATACAATGTAAATATATTGTCATTATTAGATGTACTCTAAATATATTATATACACTGTAAATATATTATTATTATTATTATTATTATATACACTATAAATATATTATTATTATTATTAGATGTACTGTAAATATATTATTAATATATACGCTGTAAATATATTATTATTATTATTATATACACTGTAAATATATTATAATTATTAGATATACTGTAAATATATATTATTAGATATACTGTAAATATATTATTATTAGATACACTGTAAATATATTATTATTATTAGATATACTGTAAATATATTATTATTAGATATACTGTAAACATATATTATTAGATATACTGTAAATATATTATTATTATTATTAGATATATTGTAAATATATTATTATATACAATGTAAATATATTGTCATTATTAGATGTACTCTAAATATATTATTATATACACTGTAAATATATTATTATTATTATATACACTGTAAATATATTATTATTATTAGATGTACTGTAAATATATTATTATTATTATATACGCTGTAAATATATATATACAGTGTGTTTAATATTAATACATAGACAACAGTTTTAAACGAGAGAACTTTAGGACCTGACAGAAGCCTGAGAGAGGAGGAAGCTCTGCGGGGCGGAGCCTCAAGTTCACACAAATCAGTGCAATCAGACCGGAAGTAGTATCAATGTGCCCTTCAAAATAATACTTTGTTGTTGTTACTCAGCCACTAAAGACATGAGCTGTAAATTGTTACGTGATCAGTTTGAAACGTTTTATTAATTTAATGTCATTATGCAACACAGAGACAACAAACACACGATAAACAAACACACACGTAAAATAAATAAGTCAATCGTTTTCATATATATCATATTGATGAATAATCACACAATATAAGTGTTTATTATATTATAGATTATGTATTTCACAAGTAAAATATACTTAAAGTACCAAATGTGAAAGAATAATATATATTATATTAAAGTATTATAATTATTATATATATATTACATTAAAATATTATAATTATTATATACATTATATTAAAGTATAATTATTGATGCATTCATGTGTTCATCACTTTAAAGCTTTGGAGCTCATTTTAATGACTTTATACAATGTATAACAATATGTCATCATTTCTTAGTTTATTGTATCTCATAATGAAGTAGCTAAAGTTAAAATATACATATATAAATATATATGTGTGTGTATATATATATATATATATATATATATATATATATATATATATATTTATTTATTAGTATTATTCCCGATGAAACTGAAGAACCGGAGATTTTATTTTGAAGGTGACGACAGGAAGCGCTTGTGTTCATTGTCGCTGACATCAGACGGCGTGTAGGGGGCGGGGCTTAGCGGACTCTTCACGGCTGTGGAGCAGCGGGTCAGTCTGGACGGAGCGACAGGAGGAGCGGCAGGAGGACGGAGTTAGAGCCGACTCTGCTTCTTTGTGACGGACTCACTCCTCGCTGCTGCCGCGGGGCATGCTGGGATTCACCTGGAGCTGGACCCAGACCGGTTTACCGGATTAATTTCCCCTGTGAGTCCGCAGGAGGACCGTGAGACCACCGGTTGATACTTGGAGCTTCAGAGACCAGTCTGAGGATCCGGGTCTGGATCCACTTTCTAACCCGGGTCCGTGTAACCCGGATTTATCTACCCGGGTTCCTGCAGACCGTCCTCCGGACCCTGATGCTGTAGAGACCTTGAGCTCCCGGCGGACGGTCTGATTGACGACATGCCGCTGTCCGCCGCCAGAGCGGCAGCCTCTGCGGAGGCGGCGGAGCGGCAGCGTCAGATGCGGCAGCGGTTGGAGGCCTCCGTGTCCGGGCTCGAGGAGCTGGAGCACCTGCGGCAGCAGCAGGAGGTGCTGGTCCGGGGGGCGCTGGAGCTCCGGGAGGAGGAGCAGCAGGAGGAGGAGCGGCGGAGGGAGGAGAAGCTCCTGGAGGAGAACATCCTGCTACTCAGGAAACAGCTGGTAGGTCCTCACCTGTCTGCCTCGTGACCCCTCACCTCTGTGAGGAGAGACTCAGGTGTGTGTGTGTGTGTGTGTGTGTGTGTGTGTGTGTGTGTGTGTGTGTGAGAGGTCATGAGGTCTTCTATTTTCTAGAACTAGAATCAGAACTAGAACTAGTGAGACCAGAACAGATCAGAGATCAGATCAGCTGAGGAGAAGATCTCTGATTTATTTTTCATAACGAGGTTCAGTTTCTATCATGACGTATGTGTATATATATATATACGTATATATATATATATATATATATATATATATATACGTATATATATATATACGTATATATATATATACGTATATATACGTATATATATGTATATACGTATATATATATATATGTATATATATATATATATGTATTACCTTTCACCGATCCTAAAAATACATATTTAGAAATATAAATTAGTTTAAAAACTCATTAAGGTTATTAATCATCTCTGAGAAGAGGAGGAGGAGGAGGAGGTTTTAATGTATCACTCCTCCAGACTACCCCCCCCCCAAACCTCGCGGCTCAGAGAGGATGCTGGGAGACTTAGTGACTCCAGGTTTAAGATATTAGAGCAGTGTGTGTTTAATTAAAGAGGAGATGAGTAGACGTGGCCTGAAGCACACACACACACACCAACACACACACACACATAGGCACACACACACATACACATAGACACACATAGACAGACACACACACACACACACAGGTTGATGTCTTTTATTTGGGGTAGCTAATGATGAAACATCAGAGAGGAACGCTCAGCTGTTAGCGGACTAACCACTAGTGTCCTCCGTCTAGCTTTAGTTCAGGTGGTCTACAGTGTCCTCCGTCTAGCTTTAGTCCAGGTGGTCTACAGTGTCCTCCATCTAGCTGTGGTCCAGGTGGTCTTCGGTGTCCTCCATCTAGCTGTGGTCCAGGTGGTCTTCGTTGCCCTTCGTCTGGCTGTAGTCCAGGTGGTCTACAGTGTCCTCCGTCTCAGAGGACGTTCAGACTTGACAAAGGCGTTCGAGGACGAGTCTGCTGACCGTCAGCTGTTCGTCTCTGTGCTGCATTCACGTGCAACTTTTAACACGTTGGTGTGAAATCAAACAGCAGAGAGGACGTTTGTCCTTCTGTCCTTTTGTCCCGTGTTTTTATTTGAGACGTTGATCTTTGGACTCCAGCTGCTGTTTCACATGTTTGTTGATGTGAGACAGCTGATGTCTGTGAGGACACAGTCCTGTGATTTCAGGATCCAGTTTCATGTGTCTTGGTTTCTGGACTCTGTTCGTCCTGCAGCTGCAGCTCTAAACTTGAATCTGGATTAGATTACCCCCCCCCCCCCCCGTAAGCAGTAACAAATGCAGATTCCTGTGAGCTGCTGGAAAGTCTGCAGATACACTTTCAGCTCTGAGACCAAACAGCTGAGACCAAACACAGAGCTAGAAGACAGAATCAGGAGGTGGAGACTAAACACAGAGCTAGAAGACAGAATCAGGTGGTGGAGACTAAACACAGAGCTAGAAGACAATCAGGTGGTGGAGACTAAACACAGAGCTAGAAGACAGAATCAGGTGGTGGAGACTAAACACAGAGCTAGAAGACAGAATCAGGAGGTGGAGACTAAACACAGAGCTAGAAGACAGAATCAGGTGGTGGAGACTAAACACAGAGCTAGAAGACAATCAGGTGGTGGAGACTAAACACAGAGCTAGAAGACAATCAGGTGGTGGAGACTAAACACAGAGCTAGAAGACAATCAAGTGGTGGAGACTAAACACAGAGCTAGAAGACAGAATCAGGAGGTGGAGACTAAACACAGAGCTAGAAGACAATCAGGTGGTGGAGACTAAACACAGAGCTAGAAGACAGAATCAGGAGGTGGAGACCAAACACAGCGCTAGAAGACAATCAGGTGGTGGAGACTAAACACAGAGCTAGAAGACAGAATCAGGAGGTGGAGACCAAACACAGCGCTAGGAGACAGAATCAGTAGGTGGAGACTAAACACAGAGCTAGAAGACAGAATCAGGAGGTGGAGACTAAACACAGAGCTAGAAGACAGAATCAGGAGGTGGAGACTAAACACAGAGCTAGAAGACAGAATCAGGAGGTGGAGACTAAACACAGAGCTAGAAGACAGAATCAGGAGGTGGAGACTAAACACAGAGCTAGAAGACAGAATCAGGAGGTGGAGACTAAACACAGAGCTAGGAGACAGAATCAGGAGGTGGAGACCAAACACAGAGCTAGAAGACAGAATCAGGAGGTGGAGACCAAACACAGAGCTAGAAGACAGAATCAGGAGGTGGAGACTAAACACAGAGCTAGGAGACAGAATCAGGAGGTGGAGACCAAACACAGAGCTAGAAGACAGAATCAGGAGGTGGAGACCAAACACAGAGCTAGAAGACAGAATCAGGAGGTGGAGACTAAACACAGAGCTAGAAGACAGAATCAGGAGGTGGAGACTAAACACAGAGCTAGAAGACAGAATCAGGAGGTGGAGACTAAACACAGAGCTAGGAGACAGAATCAGGAGGTGGAGACCAAACACAGAGCTAGAAGACAGAATCAGGAGGTGGAGACCAAACACAGAGCTAGAAGACAGAATCAGGAGGTGGAGACTAAACACAGAGCTAGAAGACAGAATCAGGAGGTGGAGACTAAACACAGAGCTAGAAGACAGAAGAATCATATCTCTGCGTGGTTCGAATCGACTTGTCTTTTTGTTTTTTCCGTTAGTAGAAGTGTTTGGTACCAACTCGGTCGAGGTTCCCAGTGGTACTAGAAGGTGGAGTTAAAACACTGCAGACATCTGATTGGTCAGAGAGAACCTTCATTAGTGTAGCAGCAGCTCTGCTCTCTGCAGCTCATCACAGGAATGCAGCACATGACTGACCTGAGAGCAGCGCTGCATTACCCACATGCTTTCCATCTGATTCACTCTGTGACTGTGTGTGTGTGTGTGTGTGTGTGTGTGTGTGTGTGTGTGTGTGTGTGTGTCTGCAGTTTTCTCCGTCTAGATTTACATCTTTGTTCTTTTGAAGTAAGTTGTTATTTATTGTTATTAGTTGATCTACAGAATATTCATCGACATGTTTTCTTGTGGAAACGATCCTTCAGAAGGAGAGCAGAGGACTTTATATGTTGTCCCTGTGAGGCGTTCAGGTACTTCTCATCTTCTATCAGACGTCCACACTTTGTGAATGAGACCTTTGTGTTTGTGAAGCTGCTGATCTTCAGAGTGGAGACATTCATTCGGGTTGGTCCTGAGTCACATGACCACCAATAAACAGAGCGTCCCACAGGGAGCGTCTCTGTATGTCTCTCTATGTCTCATAATGTCTCTCTATGTCTCATAATGTCTCTGTATGTCTCATAATGTCTCTCTATGTCTCATAATGTCCTATAATGTCTCTGTGTCTCTCTATGTCTCATAATGTCTCTGTATGTCTCTATATGTCTCATAATGTCTCTATACGTCTCATAATCTCTCTTTATGTCTCTATATGTCTCATAACGTCTCATAATGTCTCATATTATGAGAAATACTCATCACTTATTGGTTAAGTGTTGACGATCTGCTGAGCCAATCAGGTCGTTTGTTGTTGGTTTAAATCATATTGTGGTCTGGTTTCCTCTGGTCCCCTCTGGGATCAGGACTCTCATGGTGTCACTCTGCGTCCATCAGAACTGTCTGAGGAGGAGAGACGCTGGACTCATCAGTCAGCTGCAGGAGCTGGACCGGCAGATCTGTGACCTGCGATTGGACAGCGAGGCGTCACATGACCAGCTGGAGACGGACAGCCGACCCAGTTCAGGTAGAGATGAACATAATGAGTTATTAAGTTATTCATAAACTGATTAACATAATGTGTTATTAAGTTATTCATAAACTGATTAACATAATGAGTTATTCAGTTATTCATAAACTGATGAACACTTAATTAAAAAAATATATATTTTAGTGTAAAGAAAACAGTATCATCTGCATAGAGACTGATATTTACTGTCTGTCTGTCTCTCTGTCTCTCCTCCTGTCTGTCTGTCTCTGTTTCTGTCTGTCTGTCTCTGTGTCTGTCTGTCTCAGGTTTCTATGACTTGAGTGATGGGACATCTGTCTCTCTCTCCAACTCGTCAAACTCTGTCTTCAGTGAGTGTTTCTGTTCCATGAATGAAGCTGATGGACGTCTTCTGTCTGCAGGTACACAGCTACTACACAAGTAGTACACAACTAATACACAAGTACTACACAACTACTACACAAGTAGTACACAACTACTACACAACTAGTACACAGTATATATAAATGTAACCTGGAAACACATTGTGAAGGAAATTGAAAGCCTTTTAACGAAACATTAAGAAGAAGAAGCAGAATAAGTTCTTCTGAACTGGATCAGTGATGAACACGAGAGTTAACGCTTCACAGGGAGGAATGTTCACTAAATGGGTCATTACCACATTCAGCTCTGCTCAGAGTGAACTTCCTGTCAGGTGTTGACATTAGGAAACGCTGCAACACAAAGTAAACTCAGATCCATTTAGACTGTTTATGTTTGGATCTGGTTTACAGCAGCCCTGTTCACGTTCAGTCCTCCTCCCTCATCCAAAGACTTAAAACAACAGTGTCTGGTTTCATGAAGTCTTTTCTCTTTCTCCCTCCAGATGAGCTGGCCAGCTGTTTGGACTGTGTCGGTTTGGATGGAGGACTTTGTGACGAGTCGTCCTCCTCTGGTCTGGTCCGCCGCTCGCTCTCGGCTCCTCACCCGGCCTCCCTTGACCCGGTCTCATCAGTGGACTCCCAGTCTAAGTACCACTGCGACCTGGTGGCCCGAAATGGCAGCGATGTGTATCGTTATCCGAGCCCGCTGCATGCCGTGGCCGTCCAGAGCCCCGTCTTCCTGCAGATGTTGGGTCACGGTGGTCCCGGCAGAGACGAAGGGCTTCTAAAAAGCGTTGAAGGACTCAAACCAGAATCCTCACCCCTTTCTGCTTCTGATGCAGCTCTTCTTATAGCTCCTCTTGTATCTCAGAGCTCCTCCTGGCCAGCCTCCTCTTCTTCCTCTCAGACTCCTCCCTATAAGCGACTGGACAGCTACATCTACAGTCTGCTGCAGCGGAGGGCCCTGCCCGTCAGGACCAGCAAACCCAGGACCAGCATCAGCGCCGACCCGTCAAAGAGCATCCTGAGGCAGGCCAGTCTCTGTGTGAGGCAGTTCTCTGGGTCCGGTTTCGGGACTCTGAGGGGCTCTGAATTCAAACCCTCCGGACCGACCGGAGGAGCGTCAGCGTCTCCTCAGAGGCAGCGGTCTGTAGACAGTAGATCTGAGGAGCAGGAGACCCAGAAGGTTTCCCCTGAATGCAGCGTTGACTCAGTGCAAAATGTCTTCCGGATAAATATTGATCCAAGCAGCAACAGTCTGCTGAAACAGAAAAGCAAAACGCTTCTGCCTCAAGACCCCCCCAAAGAGACCAAGCAGCCATGTTACTCTCCAGACCTGCTCCTCAAATCACCACCAGTCATCAAAACAGCTACTCCCAAGAACAGCCCGAATCCTCCACAAACTGTCCAGACAGAGAAGGTCGATAGGTCAGTGCCGGAGGTAGCCTGTCGAGGTTCCTCCTCCCAGAGTCAGGATGAAGGAGGAGGAGGAGGGAGTCACACGGTTAACACCAAGTGCATTACCGCCCAGCGGCACACCGTCAAACTCCGCAAGGGTGGCAGCAAGACGGTGAAGGTGAAGACCACCACGAAGATGAGGACGAGTCGGGCCGCTGAACCCAACGAGCCTTTGTGGGAGAGAAGAGGCGACAAATCCCACCACAGGTCCCGTTCTAAAAAGTCCCGGCTGTTGGACGACAGAAGCTCCGTCAACATCAAAGTCTCCAAGAGAGCAGCCGCCGGTGTTCACGGCGCGTCCACCTCCAGGATCAAACGCCTTCCTGCGTCCATCCCAGAGGGCCGAGTTGTGGACAAACGAACCACATCAACAGTAAGCAGTGTGCAGTCTGGTGCATCCAGGCACCATCACCATGGAAACCACCACGGACGCGACCAGGTCGTGGTCGTCGCCAAACCGAAGTACAAACGAAGCGACTACCGCCGGTTGCGTGCAATCATGGAGGTACCGAACAACGAGGCGTTCAGGCGCACTCAGCGGCAGCAGAGAAAGGAGCTGTTGAGCCCTTCGGCAGCCAATGTGTTCCTCCCCCCTGCCGAGCAGGTGAGCAGCCCGTATTTCTACACGGCAGGAAGTGACTCTGAGTATTCGGCCGAGTGCGCGTCTCTTTTTCACTCCACCATCGTCGACACCACTGAGGACGAGCGGTCCAACTACACCACAAACCGCTTCGGAGACAGTGAGTCCGGTGAGGAGGAGGAGTTTGTGGAGGAGAGCACCGCCACCAGTGACACAGAGGAGAGCGGAGGAGGCGGGGCCGGCGGTGGGACAGGTGGAATGGGCCGGGGGCGGAGCCAGTTAGGGGCAGCTGGGCAGGAAATGACTCAGGCGAAGGCCTTCGTTAAGATCAAGGCCTCCCACAACCTGAAGAAGAAGATCCTCCGGTTCAGGTCGGGTTCTCTCAAACTCATGACCACCGTGTGAGGACAAACTGGACCACAGCCATATCTGTTGAGGGGCCCTGAACCCGAACCCTCTTACAAAGTGGACAAAACTCTTTTCTACGCTGACACTTCAACCATCCCAACGAGACGACGCCCAACCAGTTATCCATCTTTGTAAAAAGCATGCGTGACATTTTACTATCTTCACGTTCTGTCATACGCTGTAGTTTTTAGTCCGGAGGTCAAAGGTGACGCCTTCAAACTCGACCCTGTATCAGGAGGAGCTCTGTCTCCTCCGTTGTGATGCCTAAATACTGAGAGGGGAACAGGGAGGGTTATTTCACAGTTACATAAACATCTTGATCTGCAAACACGTCATCTTATCGACTTCCTGTGCCTGAATTTACCTTCATGTAGATCATTTTGGCTTCTCAACATGGAAATTTGAGGAAGTTCAAGTGGTTCAACTCGTGAGAAGGCCGGGCCACGACCACTGGGCTGTTCATATTTCATGCCGTGTAGCCTGAACTCATGAGTTCCTGTTTTAGAAATGACATTAAAGAGGTTTTTGCACACTTTTGAAAACACATTTTTAAGATTTTAGTGTCAGAAGCAGCCAATCAAGAAGGTTCTTCAGATGTTCCTGCGTTGTGTTCAGGGTTGAGGTTGAATGTCGCTGCATTAAAGCTCTTTCTTTGCTGACAGGACAGACGGTGTTCACCTGTTGATCTCTGATTGGTTTAAAGCCTTCTTTTGTATTTATTGTCACCAACACGCCACACGTCTGTAAATGCTTCTCTTTTTATGACACAGTCATGATTTACCTCGTTATGTTTTGATGAAATCTATTTAAAACCTAATATATTTGCTTGATGCTCATTGGATCCCACACAATAACGTTTATACACCAAGTCTGAACGTGTGTCTTCACCACATGATCACCTGTTTACTCAGCATTTAGGTGTTTGGGCGATGTGTTGTTTTTGTATCGTCACTGTTGATGGTGGACTGAACCAGGTTCTCCTCTGGCGGAGACCATTTTAGATCATCTTTAAAATCTGAAAGTTCCACATAATCGATGCCTTTGAGAAACCTGTTTTTTAAAAAGCTTCTTCAGTGTCAATATCAGAACGCGTTGGTGGTTTTTAATCATTTTTTAAACTGGTGAAACCTCCATTTGAGGTCATCTGGATGTTTGTAAATCTTAGCTCAGTATTCACATTTAGAGTTCATTTATAACTTTAATTTAGTTATTAGACGTTTCAGAGAGATATCACCTCAATCTCTGTGTCTGGCAGAGAGTCCAGGATGTGTTAGCCTAGCTTAGCACAACTCAAACTCAAAGCGTCTACTTTACATGTTTGCTTATTAAACAGTGTAGAAATGTAAAGGTCAGTAGGAGAACGTTAGTATTGAAGTATTTGTGAAAACTATTTGTTTATTTGTTTCATCTGACTATTTTAATGATCCATTCCCGATATATTCTAGAGTTTATAACACTACAATTTGATAATGATTGTCTCATTTATTTTGTGATCAAATTATTAAATTTGCTTCAGTATTTTTATCTTCTGATATCTAAGCTAGCAGTTTCCTGTCTTTGTGCTAAGCTAGGCTAAACCCACAGAGATGAAGCTGAAATTCATCGACGATGAGATTTCTCTAAATGTCAGTTTAACATTTAAATTAGCAGCAGACTTCAGAGTCTTTGTTCTGCTTCGTTCTGTCTTTCTGTTCAGAACTATATAAAGTTTCTGATGTAGAAACTTTATATTTCAAACTTTTCAGCCAAAAACCTTCAAACCAAAAGTGAAACTTGAGCGGTGGTGAGTTTTAGTCACACTGGTCCGACTTTCCTCCTGTAAATGATCATATATGCAACTAAAGGACTGTTACTGATGTGTGTCGATACCGGCGCTGAACCTTTCTATGCTTCATTAAACGACTTTGACTCAAACGTTTCTTGTTCTGGATTCTTCTGTTTCAGAAACGAGCCGTCTCTCTGCCGCTCAGCCGATCACAACATATTTACACCGTTTGTGTTAATCTGCTTCACTGTGACCTCGGAGAAATCTTTTCATTTGCATATTTCTGAGGGTCTGATCTCAGCTGATCAATTATTCACAGCAGCAGCGTGGCTCAACCAATCAGAGAGGCTACAGCTCTGCTAGCAGCATGCTAACAGCATGAGACACAACCAGAGTCTCTTGTCGTGTCTCTTGTTGTTTCTCTGGTCGTGTCTCTGGTTGTGTCTCTGGTCGTGTCTCTTGTCGTGTCTCTTGTCGTGTCTCTGGTTGTGTCTCTTGTTGTGTCTCT
This sequence comes from Cebidichthys violaceus, assembly GCF_023349555.1. Taxonomy (NCBI): domain Eukaryota; kingdom Metazoa; phylum Chordata; class Actinopteri; order Perciformes; family Stichaeidae; genus Cebidichthys; species Cebidichthys violaceus. The sequence goes on from NW_027176961.1 coordinate 860,286, forward strand.
GCTCGTGTCTCTTGTTGTGTCTCTTGTCATGTTTCTTGTTGTGTCTCTGCTTGTGTCTCTTGTTGTGTCTCTGCTTGTGTCTCTTGTTGTGTCTCTTGTCATGTTTCTTGTTGTGTCTCTTGTCATGTTTCTTGTTGTGTCTCTGCTCGTGTCTCTTGTTGTGTCTCTTGTCATGTTTCTGGTCGTGTCTCTTGTTGTGTCTCTGGTCGTGTCTCTTGTTGTGTCTGGTCGTGTCTCTTGTTGTGTCTCTTGTCGTGTCTCTTGTTGTGTCTCTTGTCGTGTCTTTTCTTGTGTCTCTTGTTGTGTCTCTGGTCGTGTCTCTTGTTGTGTCTCTGGTCGTGTCTCTTGTTGTGTCTCTTGTCATGTTTCTGGTTGTGTCTCTTGTCGTGTCTCTGGTCGTGTCTCTTGTCATGTTTCTGGTCGTGTCTCTTGTTGTGTCTCTTGTCATGTTTCTTGTTGTGTCTCTGCTCGTGTCTCTTGTTGTGTCTCTTGTCATGTTTCTGGTCGCGTCTCTTGTGTCTCTGGTCGTGTCTCTTGTTGTGTCTCTGGTCGTGTCTCTTGTTGTGTCTCTTGTCGTGTCTCTGGTCGTGTCTCTTGTTGTGTGTCTTGTTGTGTCTTTTGTTGTGTCTCTTGTCGTGTCTCTTGTGTCTGGTCGTGTCTCTTGTCGTGTCTCTGGTCGTGTCTCTGGTCGTGTCTCTGGTCGTGTCTCTTGTTGTGTCTCTTGTTGTGTCTCTGGTCGTGTCTCTTGTTGTGTCTCTTGTCATGTTTCTGGTTGTGTCTCTTGTCGTGTCTCTTGTCATGTTTCTGGTTGTGTCTCTTGTTGTGTATCTTGTTGTGTCTCTTGTCATGTTTCTGGTCGTGTCTCTTGTTGTGTATCTTGTCGTGTCTCTGGTCGTGTCTCTTGTTGTGTCTCTTGTTGTGTCTCTGGTCGTGTCTCTTGTTGTGTCTCTTGTCATGTTTCTGGTTGTGTCTCTTGTGTATCTTGTTGTGTCTCTGGTCGTGTCTCTTGTTGTGTCTCTTGTCATGTTTCTGGTTGTGTCTCTTGTTGTGTATCTTGTTGTGTCTCTTGTTGTGTCTCTTGTCATGTTTCTGGTTGTGTCTCTTGTGTATCTTGTTGTGTCTCTGGTCGTGTCTCTTGTTGTGTCTCTTGTCATGTTTCTGGTTGTGTCTCTTGTCGTGTCTCTTGTGTGTCACTTGTTGTGTCTCTTGTTGTGTCTCTGGTCGTGTCTCTTGTTGTGTTTCTTGTCATGTTTCTGGTTGTGTCTCTTGTTGTGTCTCTTGTCATGTTTCTTGTTGTGTCTCTTGTTGTGTCTCTTGTCGTGTTTCTTGTTGTGTCTCTTGTTGTGTCTCTTGTCGTGTTTCTGGTCGTGTCTCTTGTTGTGTCTCTGGTCGTGTCTCTTGTCGTGTCTCTTGTCATGTTTCTTGTTGTGTCTCTTGTCGTGTCTCTTGTGTGTCTCTTGTTGTGTCTCTTGTTGTGTCTCTGGTCGTGTCTCTGGTCGTGTCTCTTGTCATGTTTCTTGTTGTGTCTCTTGTTGTGTCTCTTGTCGTGTTTCTGGTCGTGTCTCTTGTTGTGTCCCTGTGGTCAACAGTAAACATGGAGGTTTTGAACTTGTCTTACGGTTCTCTTTGTTTTTGTAGAGGCGACTGTTGGTTTTAATTAGTTCGACCACAAATCATCATGTTGATGTTGAGACGGCTCAGAGAGAGTTCACACACACACACACACACACACACACACACACCATATGAAACCTGAGTCGTGACTTTGTGGATTTTAGATTGAAGTATTTAATCTGACTCGTCATCAAACAAACAAACAAACAAACCTTTGTTCTACTAACAGGAAGACAAATATGAAGACTTCAAAATAAAACTGAAGTACAGATCTGTACGTTTAAATAATGAACATAAAAAACTGACAACAGGGTGATATATGTGCTCACTGCACAGGGAAGTGCTGACGGTGTGTGTGTGTGTGTGTGTGTGTGTTTGTGAACTCTCCTGGGATTCATATACATGCAGTCAACACTCAGAGCTCTGTTCAGCCTCCTCATCCATTTCACTCTGCTGCTCAGTCCCCCCCCCCTCATAGCCTCTCCTGTTTTAGCAGCTAAAGTACACAAATATCTTTATTCACAAAGATGGTGATGAACATTACAGACGTGTTCTTTAATATTAAAATGATAGCTTTATCTTTACATGGTGCACACACACACAGACACACAGACAGACACACAGACAGACACACATACACACAGACACACACAGACAGACACACACAGACAGACACAGACAGACACACACAGACACACATTATGATTATTGATCATTTTAAATATACAGTAGAGACGCTCAAACCAACAATACACAGATCAACATTCTGTAGACAGAAACATTTCACGATGTCGTTAGAAGAAGACGGTGAAAACAGATTTAAACAGTCTTCTGTTTTCCTGAGCAACCTGAACACAGCAGCCCTCAAATACCATTTTTCCTTTTTTCTTTTTTTCCATCCAAGCTGCAGGTTTGGCTGCAAGACGACAACAGACTGACTCTGCAGACATACACACACACACACACACACACACTCTGGATCAGGCTGTCAGCTCAGAGGGAACAGAGGAATAAATCACTGCAATGTTACACAGGAAACCTTGAGAGTGCCCTTTAACACACACACACACACACACACACACACACACACACACACACACACACACACACACACACACACACACACACACACACACACACACACACACACACACACACACACACACACACACAGCAGCAGCAGCAGCAGCTGTGTAGGGCAGAAGGGAATTACTGTATCTGAAGGTGTTGAAGGAGGTGCGCAAATGGCTGCAGTGTGTGTGTGTGTGTGTGTGTGTGTGTGTGTGTGTGTGTGTGTGTGTGTGTGTGTGTGTGTGAGAGAGACTGTTTTAAAATGTTTGTGTTTCCTGTCAGTCTTTAGAAAAGTCATCTTGCAAGACACAGACATGAGAAGAAATAGAAGAAGAAGAAAAAATAGAAGATGAAGATGAAGATGGACTATTTTCTAAAAACATCTTCCATGGAGCTTTTATCCTCTGACCCCTCTGCTGACCTGCTGCTGTTCAAACTCACAAAACTTTATTTAGACGCAGCAGCTTGACACGCAGGAGGATTCAGTCTGTGGCTTCAGGCCAGAAGAAGAACCTGAACACAGCGAGAGGAGCTATTTTCAGCAGATCTATAGACTTCAGTTCACAGCAGGAAGTGAGTAAGAAGAGGAGGAGAAGAAGAGGACTGGAGGACCACGCTGAGATCTCCTGCCCATAAGAACTAAAGTAAGCTGACGAGTAGAGAAGAACTAAAATCAGCTGACGAGTAGAGAAGAAGAAGAGATAGAAGAAGCTGCAGGTGAACATTCAGATAGGTGAGAACAACAACACGCTGTGTTTCTGTCCCAATAGATCTTTCTATTAAACTAACAACCTTGTGATTTGGTCAGACAGTATATAGGGTTAGTATATAGTTATATATAATAAGTGTTTACAGTCTGGTTCTGTTTGTGACCGCTGGTGTTTCAGTCAAAGCAGCTCTGTTTAAACCAAATTTAAATCAGAAGAAGAAGCTTCCAATACCAGGAGAGTTTGCATGAATCGCACACACACACTCAGACACACACACACACACACACACACACACACACACACACACACACACACACACACACACACACACACCACCCACTCTGTCTGACAAAACACATGAACCGCCGCCTCTTCTTCTTTTCCAACATGGCCACCGGGCGAAGCATCGCTCACAGCTGTGTCTCTAAGGACACACATACACACAAACACACACACACACACACATACACACATACACACACACACACACATACACACACACACAAATATACACACATACACACACACACAGATCTGTGTTACTGTACCTGTGAGGACACTCGACCTGATTTAGACCAGGACTATAATTAATGATCATCACGTGTGTTGATATTTTAATAACTATATATGAGTGTGTGCATCTCAGCTTCCTCCTCCATCTCCATGACGTTGACAGTATAAATCATAAAATGTGTGTGTGTGTGAGTGTGTGTGAGTGTGTGTGTGAGAGAGAGTGGGGGTGTATGTGTGTGTGTGTGTGTGTGTGTGTGTGTGTGTGTGTGTGTGTGTGTGTGTGTGTGTGTGTGATCAGCTGTCAGCGTGATAATAACAAACATGCTGCTACATGACAGAAGCATATATCTATATATATGTATGTATGTATATTCAGTATATATATAGATATAGATAGATGGATACTTTATTCAATCAAATTTGTTTGTTACAGCAGCAAATAATATACTAAAGCAATCAAAGGAACAGAGTAAAACATTTAACATATAAAGTATAAAGTATAAAAATGCACAGTATATACCAGGGGTATTCAATTAAAATTCCAAAAGGTCCAGATTGAGAAAATCTCCTTGGGCAAAGGTCCGGAACATTACAATAATATCTAACTTGCGCTATTTAGTGCTATATATATACATATATGTATATATTCAAGAAGCCTAGCAGTAGTAACAAGGTCTATGTGTAGTCTCAACAACTGTCAAATCAAATAAAGAAAATACACATCAATTATATTTTAACAATTATCATTCTGTTTTCAAATTTAACTGGATGGATTATAAAGAATACATAGAAATACATGAATAAATGTTCTTCTCATTTCAAGTAACATTAAGCTGATTAAAGAATAACTGACAGAACAGAAAGATTTTGAAAAATGTGACTCTTAAAATAAAATACTTCATTTTTATTTCTTCATTTATATTTCACTGAATTGTCCTGCAGCCTTAAATTTAGTTCATTCAGGTGTGAAGTGATGTCAATCAAAAAAACACAATATTATATTTTTGTCATCTTCTAACAAGATAAATCAATGTGCAGGGACTTTATCTGTGGTTATGAAACCTCTTGTTTCTGATCATATTGGGCTCTTAGGTTTATTTCCTATGTCTTCATTTCAGATGTGAGTGGATACGTTTGATCTAAAGAGTTGTTCTTTGTCTCGTAGTAACGCTTCACATTACCGCTTTAATAATTGTCACGGTCTCTGAACATATGAGACACACTGGTTTAATTAAACTGCCTGTGGGAAGAGTGAACCTATAAGAGTCTGTTCATTGTTGGTTAAAGACTCTGGTCTCTCTGGTCTCTGGTCTCTGGTCTCTGGTCTCTCTGGTCTCTGGTCTCTGGTCTCTGGTCTCTCTGGTCTCTGGTCTCTGGTCTCTGGTCTCTCTGGTCTCTGGTCTCTCTGATCTCTGGTCTCTGGTCTCTCTGGTCTCTCTGGTCTCTGGTCTCTCTGGTCGTCATGAGAACGTCATGTGAAATAACTTCTGATTCATGTAATCCTCCTGCTCTTCGTTCTCTTTCCTTGTCTCCTGTGTGTGTAAATCTCACTTGAGTCAGGAATGTGTCAGAATACCCGTATTTGATTGGCTGAGCTGCATCAAGTGATGTGATTTACAACGCATTGGTCGGTGTGTTTCCTGCACCGCTGAACAAGTGCCGTAAAGGCTGAAAAAGCTGCGCCGGTTAAAATAAAAGTGCTCTGTCAAAATAAAATCGGTTTTAGGTCCTGGGTCCGGATCCGGACCTAGGTCCGCCTATTAGTAACCCCTGGTTTATACGATGAAATAGTATGGTATTATTAACTAAGCTAAACTAACCTGTAGTGCAAAGATTAACCACAGCAAACACACAACAGTGTCGCACGGATATTTGTTATATGTTATAAGTTATATGTTATATGTTATATGTTATATGTTATATGTTTTATGTTATATGTAATAAGTTATATGTTATATGTTTTATGTTATATGTAATAAGTTATAAGTTATAAGTTATATGTAATAACTTATAAGTTATAAGTTATATGTTATATGTTATGTTATATGTAATAAGTTATATGTTATATGTTTTATGTTATATGTTATAAGTTATAAGTTATAAGTTATAAGTTATATGTAATAAGTTATAAGTTATATGTTATATGTTATGTTATATGTAATAAGTTATATGTTATATGTAATAAGTTATGTTATATGCTATGTTATATGTAATAAGTTATAAGTTATAAGTTATGTGTATGTCTAGTGGATGATTTATTATAAAGTCTTATTGCAGGAATGTTCTCCTGTATCTGTCCTTGTGACAGCAGAGCTGGATGAGTGTGTCCCTGCAGTAGGTGGTGGAGAGGGTGGTCCAGGTTATCCAATATGGATAATAGATAATAACACACACACACACACACACACACACACACACACACACACACACACACACACACACACTCTCACACACACACACACACTCACATACATACACTCACACACAACACACACACACACATGCACACACACACACACACACACACACACTCACATACACATACATACACTCACACACAACACACACACACACACACACACACACATACACACACACACACACACACACATATACACACACACACTCACATACACACACACACAACACACACATACACACACACACACACACAACACACAACACACACACACACACACACACACACACACACACACACACA